>NC_090360.1:17314475-17620725 GCF_035084215.1 Heptranchias perlo
CCTCTGTAATTGCAACTACATCATACCTGTTAATATCTATCTGCGCTGTTAATTAGGAACATAGGAACAGGAGTAGGCCATTCAGCCCCTCGTGCCTGCTCTGCCATTTGATAAGATCATGGCTGATCTGTGATCTAGCTCCATATACCTGCCTTTGGTCCATATCCCTTAATACCTTTGGTTGCCAAAAAGCTATCTATCTCAGATTTAAATTTAGCAATTGAGCTAGTATCAATTGCCGTTTGCGGAAGAGAGTTCCAAACTTCTACCACCCTTTGTGTGTAGAAATGTTTTCTAATCTCGCTCCTGAAAGGTCTGGCTCTAATTTTTTATACTGTGCCCCCTACTTCTAGAATCCCCAACCAGCGGAAATAGTTTCTCTCTATCCACCCTATTCGTTCCCCTTAATATCTTATAAACTTCGATCAGATCACCCCTTAACTGTTGAAATTCCAGAGAATACAACCCCAATTTCTGTTATCTCTCCTCGTAACTTAACCCTTGAAGTCCGGGTATCATTCTAGTAAATCTATGCTGCACTCCCTCCAAGGCCAATATGTCCTTCCGAAGGTGCGGTGCCCAGAACTGCTCACAGTGCTCCAAATGCGGTCTAACCAGGGTTTTGTATAGCTGCAGCATAACTTCTGCCCCTTTGTACTCTATATTTAGAGGTCTAAAGGCCAGCATTCCATTAGCCTTATTGATTATTTTCCTGCACCTGTTCATTACACTTCACTGATCTATGTACCTGTACTCCTAAGTCCCTTTGGACATCCACTGTTTTTAACTTTTTACCATTTAGAAAGTACCCTGTTCTATCCTTTTTTGATCCAAAGTGGATGACCTTACATTTGTCTACATTGAATTCCATTTGCCACAGTTTTGCCCATTCACCTAATCTATCAATATCCCTCTGTAATTTTATGTTTTCATCTACACTGCTAACAATGCCACCAATCTATGTGTCATCGGCACAAGACTTTCTATGCCTTTCATGAGACTTTCTATGCCTTCATCTAAGTCGTTAATAAATATTGTGAATAATTGAGGCCCCAAGACAGATCCCTGCGGGACTCCACTAGTCACAACCTGCCAATGTGAGTATGTACCCATTATCTCTATTCTCTGTCGCCTTTCGCTCAGCCAATTTCCTAACCAAGTCCGTACTTTTCCCTCGATTCCATGGGCTTCTGTCTTAGCTAACAGTCTCTTACGCGGGACCTTATCAAATGCCTCTGGAAGTCCATATAAATAACATCCATTGACATTCCCCTGTCCACTACTTTAGTCACCTCTTCAAAAAATTCAATCAGGTTTGTCAGGCACGACCTACCTTTCACAAATCCATGCTGGCTCTCTCTGATTAACTGAAAATTGTCGAGGTGTGCAGTCACCCTATCCTTAATTATAGACTCCAGCATTTTCCCCACAACAGACGTTTGGCGAACTGGTCTATAATTCCCTGGTTTCCCTCTCTCTCCTTTCTTAAAAAGCAGAGTGACATGCAATTTTCCAATCTAGAGGGACAGTTCCTGAATCTAGAGAACTTTGCAAGATTATAGTTAGGGCATCTGCAATGTGCTCACCTATTTCCTTTAAAACCCTGGGATGGAAACCATCTGGTCCTGGGGATTTGTCACTCTTTAGTGCTATTATTTTCTTCATTACTGTTGCTTTACTTATATTAATTTTATCGAGTCCCTGTCCCCGATTCAATATTAGTTTTCTTGAGATTTCCCGCATGCTATCCTCTTTTTCTACTGTAAATACTGAAGCAAAGTAATCGTTCAATATGTCCGCCTTTTCTCCATTGTCAATGACAACATCCCCACTTTCAGTTTTTAAGGGGCTAACACTGCTCCTGACCACCCTCTTTTTCCTTATGTAACTATAAAAGTTCTTCGTATTGGTTTTGATATCCCTTGCAAGTTTCTTTTCATACTCTCTTTTTGTAGCTCTTACTGTTTTGTGACCCTTTGTTGATCTTTGTATCTTTCCCGTTTGCCAGGATCTGTGCCATTTTTTGTCTTTTTGTATGCCCTTTCCTTATGTCTTATACTGTCCCTTACCTCTTTAGTTGTCCATGGCTGTTTTTTTTGGCAAGTAGAGTTCTCGCCCCTCAGGTGTATAAACCAATTCTGTATCACGTTAAATTCATCTACCTTGTTGCGAATGCTCCGTGCATTAAGACACAATGCTTTTAGACTTGTCTTACTAAGATTGCTAGTCATCTTAGTATTATTTTGCACTAAGGCCCTATTTGTTTTTTGCCCTTGTTTTCTCTGCCCTCCACTATTGCTTCTTCCCTTTCTGTCTTTTGTTTCTATCCTTGTTTCCCCCTCCTCTGTCTCCCTGCTCAGGTTCCCATCCCCCTGCCATTCTAGTTTAAACCTTACCCGACAGCACTAGCAAACACCCCCGCGAGGACGTTGGTCCTGGTCCTGCTCAGGTGTAACCCGTCCCGCTTGTACAGGTCCAACCTTCCCCAGAACCGGTCTAAGGAATCTAAATCCCTCCCTCCTACAGCCACGCATTCATTTGTCTATTCTCCTGTTCCTATACTCATTAGCATGTGGCACTGGTAGCAATCCTGAGATCACTACCTTTGAGGTCCTGCTTTTTAATTTATCTCCTAACTCCTTAAATTCACCTTGCAGGACCTAATCCCTTTTTTTACTTATGTCATTGGTACCGATATGGGCCACGACTATTGGCTGTTCACCCTCCCCCTCCAGAATGCCCTGCAGCCACTCCATGACATCCTTGACTGTAGCACCAGGGAGGCAATATACCATCCTGGAGTCACGTTTGCGGCTGCAGAAACGCCTATCTGTTCCCCTTACAATTGAATCCCCTATCACCATAGCCCTGCCACTCTTATTCCTCCCCACCCCCCCCCCACTCCTGTGCAGCAGAGCCACCCGTGGTGCCCCAAACTTGGCTCTTGCTGCTTTCCCCTGATAAGCCATCTCCCCTAACAGGATCCAAAGCGGTATATCTGTTTGAGAGGGAGATGGCCCCAGGGGACTCCTGCTCTAGCTGCCTAGTCCTTTTACTCTGCCTGGCGGTCACCCATTTCCTTTCTGCCTGCGTAATCTTTACCTGCGGTGTGACCACCTCACTGAACGTGCTATCCACAATAGTCTTAGCATTGCGGATGCTCCACAGTGAATCCACCTGCAACTCCAGCTCCGAAATACAGTTAGCCAGTAGTTGCAGCTGGACGCATTTCCTGCACACATGGTCACCAGGGACACTAGTAGTGTCCATGACTTCCCACATAGTACAGGAGGAGCATATCACGGGTGCAAGCTGCGCTGCCGTGACTTGCCTTAGATTTACACTGCGTTCACCTCTCAGATTCTCCTCCCGCTCTCTGTCTCTCCTTTTATACTGTGCTTACCTCTCCGACTCACCTGTGACGTCGCACAGTAGTTTTCTCTTGTTGCAGGTCTGCTGCTGCTTTTATCCCCACTCTCAGTCTTCTGTTGCTCAGGTCTGCCGCCACTCTGCGGAAAAAGTTAGGAAAAGCAAGGCAAAGCAGCACCTCCTTCCCCCACTTCACCGAACTCCCACACTCACCAAACTCTCAGCTGACCACTCGGTGCTCCATTGAACTCAGTGCTGGTTGCACTACAGGCCCTGTATTTCTACTGTTTGTGACTCAGATGACTCAGGCCTGCTCCTATTTCAGGAACCAGTTTAATCCAGCTAACCAATTAACTAACTACAGCAGCTCTCTCTGCTGAAGCCTGACAGAAACTTAAAAATTTAAACTTTAAAATTGAACTTAAACAGTTGTTAGCAATTTACACTAGATTTTAAAGAGATTAACCCTTAAACTCCCATACTCACCAAACTCTCAGCTATCCACTCGGTGCTCCATTGAACTCCTCCTCAGGGCTATTTTTGCCAGTTTGATTTGTCCAATCTATGTGAAAGTTAAAATCGCCCACTATTATTGCATTACCTTTTTTACAAGCCCCCCTTATTTCCTGATTAATATTTTGCCCTACAGTGTAGCTACTGTTAGGGGGGCCTATATACTACTCCCACCAGTGATTTCTTTCCCTTGCTATTTCTTTCCTCCACCCAAATTGATTCGACATCTTGATCTTCTGAGCCAAGATCATTTCTCACTATTATACCAATTTCATCCTTTATTAACAGAGGTACCCCACCACCTTTACTCTTTTTCCTATCCTTCCAAAATGTTAAATAACCCTGAATATTTAGCTCCCAACCTTGGTCACCTTGCAACCACGTCTCTGTAATGGCCACGAGATCATACCCATTTGTTTCTATTTGTGCTGTCAATTCATCTATCTTATATCTATTTATCTGGTCATGTTTGATGTGATAATGAATAACAAAATTGACTTGTTTAAGCCACAAAAAAACAATTCTATTGCCATGTTGTGATTAGCTCCTATTTGGTACATTTTTTTGATCTCCTCTTTGGGGAGGGTGACAAAGGGGAAATGGAAGAGAAAGACATGTGGAACGCTGTAGCTGATTTGTGTGAATAATTCAAGTACTATCTACTGCCAGCTTCAATTGATAAGGGAACAGAACTTTCCCATTTCAATGTCTAGATGGCATATTGAAATTACGTTACTATCTTGCTCTCATTGTTATTGAAGAAGTATATTTCACTGTAGTATTCCACATTCCCTCAATGTTATAAAGGGAGATACCTGTACACTTACTGTTATCTTTCAGTTGCTCCTTGTTACTTTGTTAAGCTTCTGGTTAGATAGAGCCTAGAGCAGATGGTGTCTGTAGAGCTCCCCAGTGACAATTTTGAATGGGGACTTGCCTTCAGCCAACTATTCCTATTCATGACATCCCTGATTGGAGGTCCATACCAACACACACGACACGCAATGTCTCAATCAGCTGGCAGCTATTTGTCACTGTGGTTTTGACCCATTAAACCCAGGGCTTCTCAAAGTACTGGATTCTCAACAGCCTCTTCACACCATGGGGTTTTGATTGTGCCCTTCTCATTTGAAATTGTTGTCAATCCCACTAAGACACCATCCTTGTAGCACTTCCTGCCTTTTTAATTACAATGACCATGCGTTTAAAAAAAGGTCTAAGAGAGGATCCCAGATATGCCCAGTAGCCAACCCCAAATGGTGTCACAAGCACTTTTCCAGAACCTTCTTGAATGTGAATTAATAACTCTGGTGATTGTAGTTTTTGTTTGTCCAAGGTACTTTCTAGAAGTGCTCTTTGACTATTTCTGTAATTAGGAATCTAAAATGATGCAGCTGTAACTTTTACAGCACAGTATTAAAATCATTTGAATCCTGTAATAATAACCTTGTAAAGGAACATTAAGATACTGTATGTCCTTGGCAGGTGTGATTTTCTTGGCCTCACCCTCACCTGCTCCTTGTTAGTTCCTTCAGCAACGGCAGAAATGAACAAATGTTGATAATGGAAATACGCAAATACATGGTCTACTCCCAGTATCTTCCCATGAAGAGAAATCACTTTTGTTGTTACACACAATTAAGCTTAATTTGCATGTGCAGACTTAATGCAGTTTTATTCCAACCGGTTTGATGGAAGTTATTGTTCAGTGTAATTCAAGTTAAGTATATACCGTCACTTCAAAAATAATAAACTGACTTGTATGAATATTTTGGCATCCTCCCCTTTTCCATCAATTTTCTGTTAGATCCCCACTATCTTTCACATTTCCTGTTCCATTTCGGCAGCGGTTGTGGATTGGGCTCTAGACATTTACACAGATCACATAGAATAATTAACAGCACGGAAACAGGCCATTTGGCCCAACTGGTCTATGCCGGTGTTTATGCTACACACGACTCTCCTCCCACTCTACTTCATCCAACCCTATCAGCATATCCTTCATTCTTTTTTCCCTCGTGTTTATCCAGCTTCCCCTTAAATGCATCCATGCTAGTCACCTCAACTGTTACTTGTGGATGCAATTCTTATTTTACATTTTAACCATTCTCTGGGTAAAGATGCTACATCTTTCATTTGCTTGTACCCACATATGTTGACCATGCTACTCAATTGGACAACCACTGACAATCAAAATTTCCCCCAAAGTCCCAGGTGGCCTTGCTTGGAGAACACACTTCAGCTCAAGGTTACAACTCTACAGGCTCCAGTTATTTGCAACAATGCAGGGCAGAGAATTTAATTATCTGTGTCATGGAAAATTCTCTACCCTGTTTTGAATTTGGTAAGAACCCGTGGACTCAGCTAGCAAACAGTGCAGCAAACAGCTTCTGGGGAACCATGTACATTTAAGAGTAAATTTCCCGGTCCTAGAACTAAAATGATAAGACCTCATAGTACCAAATCACCAAAGGCATTGGACCAATCTCACTGGATTTCCCAAGATTGGTCTCATTACATATTCATGGGCAAGCGCCCAGCCCATATTGAGCACGCTGGTGAGAACTTACTATGAGTGGGGAGTGGAAAGTAACATGTAACTGCAGCATTTTAAAAACTGCTGGTGCGCAAGGTATCCTGCGGCGAAAGACTCATCTCCTGATTCCCCAAAGCCTCTCCACCACCTAACAAGGCACAAGTCATGAGTGTGATGGAATATTCTCCACTTGCCTGGATGGGTGCTACTGCAACAACACTCAAGAAACTCAACACCATACAGGACAAAGCAGCCCGCTTGATCGGCGGCCCATCCACAACCTCAAACATCGACTCCCTCCACTACCGGCATACCGTGGCTGCAGCGTGTACCACCTATAGGATGCACTGCAGCAACTCGTCAAGGCTTCTTTGACAACACCTCCCAAACCCACGACCTGCACCACTTAGAAAGACATGGGCAGCAGGTGCCTGGGAACACCACCACCTCAAGGTTCCTCATCAAGTCACACACCATCCAGACTTGGACATTTATCGCTGTTCCTCCATCGTCGCTGAGTCAAAATCCTGGAACTCCTTACCTAACAGCACTGTGGGAGCACCTTCACCACATGGACTGCAGCGGTTCAAGAAGGCGGCTCACCATCACCTTCTCAAGGGCAACTAGGGATGGGCAATAAATGCTGGCCTTGCCAGCGACGCCCACATCCCAAAAATGAATTGAAGAAAAGCAAAGAGGTAGAGGAGAAATGACAGCAATGAACAAATAAGCTGCATTCTCAGATGCCTGATGGAAGGTCTTCCAAAGTGCAAATGAGAGTGTACCCTCTTTGGCATCCCAGGGCATCCTCCGTGCAGAATATGGTGGTTGCTTGAAAGTAGGTTGCTGCTGAGGTCAATAGTCTCAGGAAGCCTGCCAAGGTTAGCCAACATTGCCCATTTACTTGATGATATAGTGCAAAGTATGGAGGACACTAACAGTTTTCTTTTACCCTGACTGAGGCTGCATGCTGAGCCCTCACTAAACAGTTCTTTCCAAGCTCCAAATGCATGGCCATACTGCAGCAGGGCACACCATCACTGTTGATGTTAGACCATCTGGAAAAGTGTTTCTAAAAAGCAAGTTATCCTTGCATGACCCATGTTCATTTACTCACACATGAGCTGCGATGCAAGGCTCTCACTGGCCTATAGAATCTTCAAACTTCCAACATCTCTGTACCGCTTCTCTTCTTCACAGCACAGCAGGAGGGAGCAGATTCGAACTGGAGGTCTCCTCAGTTCAGACCCCTCGTTCAGTATGAAAATGTCATGCTGGTTATGATGGCACCTGAGAACATAGTAGGAGTGGGTCATGGTGAAGCTAGAGGACACCCTGATTCCCTTGTTATTCCTCCTCCCCATACTCACTTATGCATTAAAGCAAACCACCATGGCACACTATTAGCTCTGATGGCTGTTTTAGGCTGTGCTTTTCAGCCAGCATTCTAACATGCTTTCTTCTTCTGTATCTATAAGCATCCTTGAAAAACGTCACACTTTCAAGTGGCACCTCTCAAAGCCAGCACCTCACTCTCATCTCTATAAGAGCACCTAAAAGGAGCAATAGGATAAATTCTAGACCCCGCACAACATAAGAGAGAAATCAGGAGGGCAAAAAGGGGATATGAGATTGCTTTGGCAGATCAGGCAAAGGTGAATCCAAAGAGCTTCTACAAATACATAAAGGGCAAAAGGGTAACTAGGGAGAGAGTAGGGCCTCTTAAGGATCAACAAGGTCATCTATGTGCGGAACCACAAGAGATGGGTGAGATCCTGAATGAATATTTCACATCGGTATTTACGGTTGAGAAAGGCATGGATGTTAGGGAACTTGGGGAAATAAAGAGTGATGTCTTGAGGAGTGTACATATTACAGAGAGGGAGGTGCTGGAAGTCTTAACGCGCATCAAGGTAGATAAATCTCCGGGACCTGATGAAATGTATCCCAGGACGTTATGGGAGGTTAGGGAGGAAATTGCGGGTCCCCTAGCAGAGATATTTGAATCATCCACCGCTACAGGTGAGGTGCCTGAAGATTGGAGGGTAGCAAATGTTGTGCCTTTGTTTAAGAAGGGCGGCAGGGAAAAGCCTGGGAACTACAGACCAGTGAGCCTGACATCTGTAGTGGGTAAGTTGTTAGAGGGTATTCTGAGGGACAGGATCTACAGGCATTTGGAGAGGCAGGGACTAATTAGGAACAGTCAGCATGGTTTTGTGAGAGGAAAATCATGTCTCACGAATTTGATTGAGTTTTTTGAAGGGGTAACCAAGAAGATAGATGAGGGCTGTGCAGTAGACGTGGTCTACATGGACTTCAGCAAAGCATTTGACAAGGTACCGCATGGTAGGTTGTTACATAAGGTTAAATCTCATGGGATCCAAGGTGAGGTAGCCAATTGGATACAAAATTGGCTTGACGACAGAAGACAGAGGGTGGTTGTCGAGGGTTGTTTTTCAAACTGGATGCCTGTGTCCAGCGGTGTGCCTCAGGGATCGGTGCTGGGTCCGCTGTTATTTGTTATTTATATTAATGATTTGGATGAGAATTTAGGAGGCATGGTTAGTAAGTTTGCAGATGACACCAAGATTGGTGGCATTGTGGACAGTGAAGAAGGTTATCTAGGATTGCAACGGGATCTTGATAAATTGGGCCAGTGGGCCGATGAATGGCAGATGGAGTTTAATTTAGATAAATGTGAGGTGATGCATTTTGGTAGATCGAATCGGGCCAGGACCTACTCCGTTAATGGTAGGGCGTTGGGGAGAGTTATAGAACAAAGAGATCTAGGAGTACAGATTCATAGCTCCTTGAAAGTGGAGTCACAGGTGGATAGGGTGGTGAAGAAGGCATTCAGCATGCTTGGTTTCATTGGTCAGAACATTGAATGCAGGAGTTGGGATGTCTTGTTGAAGTTGTACAGGGCATTGGTGAGGCCACACTTGGAGTACTGTGTACAGTTCTGGTCACCCTATTATAGAAAGGATATTATTAAACTAGAAAGAGTGCAGAAAAGATTTACTAGGATGCTACCGGGACTTGATGGTTTGACTTACAGGGAGAGGTTAGACAGACTGGGACTTTATTCCCTGGAGAGTAGGAGGTTAAGGGGTGATCTTATAGAAGTCTATAAAATAATGAGGGGCATAGATAAGGTCGATAGTCAAAATCTTTTCCCAAAGGTAGGGGAGTCTATAACGAGGGGGCACAGATTTAAGGTGAGAGGGGAGAGATACAAAAGGATCCAGAGGGGCAATTTTTTCACTCAAAGGGTGGTGAGTGTCTGGAACGAGCTGCCAGAGGCAGTAGTAGAGGCGGGTACAATTTTGTCTTTTAAAAAGCATTTGGACAGTTACATGGGGAAGATGGGTATCGAGGGATATGGGCCAAGTGCAGGCAATTGGGACTAGCTTAGTGGTATAAACTGGGCGACATGGACATGTTGGGCCGAAGGGCCTGTTTCCATGTTGTAACTTCTATGATTCTATGATTCTATATACTGTCACAAAGGTTAAGCATTGGGCCAAAAAGTACTAAGCAAATAAATAAATCACTGAGGCTTCTTGAAAGGAATAGGATTCATGGTCGATGAGTTAGCACAAAGGCCTATGTTGGTGAGAATACATTTGGCTACTTCGCTGTGCACATGTTGCGAAAGCTGTTCATGCATTGGGTGAATCGAGCACTTAAAGGTCTTGTCAATGAGGGTCTGTCCCATGGCTCTTGCTGCTCCAAAAGATAATTCAGCAGGAATCTCTTCTGGCCCCATGTTAGTGTTGATGTGTTCTTGACTGTTGAGTGTCCTCCTCCTCCCCAACACATACACCATGTTGGATGGCAAAGTTGGTAAACATGCAGCAGACTGTGATGATCTTGGAGACCTTGTCAGGACTGTATTAAAAATACCATTTGATCAGTCCAGGTATCTGAAGTGCTGCTTCACTGTGCCTTCAATATGTTCGATATTGATCCTGATGGATACATGGACCTCTTTGCATTGGCACTTTCCTATTGTTCATGGGTGTCTCAGATGTATTATGAGCAAGGCTAAAGACAGTAGTCCAGATCTCCTAGGAGCTGTCCTTGCACTCGTCTTTCTCCATCAACAAATCCTGGCACTGTGGATTGCCTTAAAATGAATGAGTCATGACTGCTGTGGGGAACCAAGAATCGATTTACATGATCCTCTTTTGATGGTCACAAGCATCCCGCATGCTAATGAAGTGAAGGCCACCGGATACCGGATTTTGTGCGGGGTTCCTGCCTGGCCACATTGGTATCATCAATGACACCCTGGCCTTTTTGGAATCCTGCTATTTGAAAAAATTCCACTAGGGAGTCAGCCTTGGCTCAGTAGCACTCTTAGCTCAGTCAGAAGGTTGTGGGTTCAAGCTCCACTCCAGAGACTTGAGTGCATAATCTAGGCTGATACTCCAGTGCAATACTGTGGGAGCGCAGCACTGTTAAGAGGTGCCATCTTCCAGATCAGACGTCAAACCGAGGCCGTCTGCCCTCTCAGGTAGACATAAACGGTCCTATGGCACTATTTGAAGAGCAGGGGAGATCACCCAGTGTTCTGGTCAACATTTATCCCTCAACCAACATCTAAATCAGATAATCTGGTCATTTATTCCATTGCTATTTGTGGGCCCTTGCTGTGCTCAATTTGGTTGCTGCATTTCCTACATTATAACAGTGACTATGGACTTCATTGGCTGTAAAGCGCTTTGGGTGTCCTGAGGTTGTGAAAGGTGCTATATAAATGCAAGTTCTTTCTTTCTTTTACCCTCGTCTTCTGGCTGCACATGGGGAAACTGTAAAGTTGTTTTCCCTGGTGAATAATGCATTAATCTCCTGTTTGATACTGTGAACTGCACATTGATTGATGGTGCTGATGTCTCCTGTGGCAGCATGGAATGAGCCAAATGCATAAAAATTCAGGGCTATGGTGACCTTGACAGCCTCTGGCAGTGCCACCTCCAAGTTGGAACTCAGATTCCAAGAGATGGCACAACTGTGTCACTGCCTCACTAGGGAGGCACTGACACAGTTTTCCTCCTATATTCCAAGGTAGACGTATCGCCACCTGTAGATACAACTTCATGGGTAAAGGGGAGTGAGGGCGATCGTAATACAATCTGATCTTCCTCACATCCCTTCTTTGATTCTTATCCTCCAAATAGCACAAAAAAAATGAAGTAATCCCCATTTTCAAAATTATAATTATAGCAACTAAAAATGTGGCAGTCAGGTTAAAAAATCCAAAATAATCTGACAAAAAAAATCCATTGAAAATAGCACATAACACTAGTCTAAAGATAAATCACACTTTCAAATATTCTTCAAAAACATCTTACCAAAACAAAGGGAAAAGAGCTGCACATAGCCTTTTCAGGACAGCACTGAAAAACATGTTATGTGCTTTGTTGTGACTACCACAGACATATTCCCAACAGCATTGCAGCTGTTTCTGGTCATAGTATTTCTGATTATTCATAATCCATTTTAGGGTACATTTACAGCACAACTGTGGCATCTGAGCAAAACGGTTTCACTTTGTACCAATATTGCAGTTATTATGTAAGTGCAACTTGAATCAGGATTCAGGGCCTGGAGCAGAGTGAGACTCCTTGTGGGAGGGAATGTCCCTTCATTTTGGAGTTAGTTCACACCTCAACACTCACAAACTTCTCCTTTTAAATGCTGACTTTCTGCCGGCGTAGAAATTCCCTGCTCCCAAGGCCCATTTAACACAAGTGAATTCAAGGCATGGCAAATTCCTAGCAAGAATCTTGGGAAATTGCACTTCTGTTAATCAGCAAGTCATTTCAATGTATCATTCTATAATTTAAATTCTTGTATACATATGGTTGATAATACACCTGTTGCTATAAAACAGTACACCTTTTAACTCACCATGGGTAATGCCACGGGATATCTTCAGGGAATATTAAAGCAAAGCTCCTGCCTATTTTTGCAACGCTTTGAAAGCCAACTCCAAGTTTGTGAGCGTTATGGTCTGAACTGACTTCAAAGTGAAGTGAAAGGACCCTGCTTTGCTCCAGTTTTCAGTCAGGTCCTAAATCCTGCTGCCCTTACTGCAGTGATGGTACAAAGTGAAACCGTTTTGCATAAATTATACTGTTGTACTGTAAATGTACAATGTATGTTGGGACCATATCTGAGGCAGTTGTAAAAGATCACGTTGCTTTTTTCAATGCTGTCCTGACTAGGCCATGTGCAACTCTTTTCCCTTGTTTGGGAAATGGGCCAATGTCAAGGTCCTAAGACATTATGACAAAATGCTAGTGAATGACGATTTTGATGCTTCCATTTTCTTTTAACATAAAATCGTCTCAAGATGTTTCATTGAAAGATGTACGGAAAACTGATACTTTGCCAGCAAAGGAGAGATTAGGAAGGGAGACCAAAAGCTTGGTTGAAGAGGGAGTGTTCAAGAGGCTTTTAAAGAAAGAGTTGTAAAGGCAGAAAGTTTTAAGGACTGGATTGCAGTGAGTAGGACCCAGGCAGCTGAAGGCTTTGCAGCCAATGGTAGAGTGGGGGGTGGGGGGGGGGGGAAGTCTGCACAAGAGACCAGAGTCAGAGGAACAGAGATTTCAGCCAGGGGATGGAAATGTAGGGCTGCAGGAGATTGCAGGGATAGCGTGAGGTGAGGCTATGTAAAATTTGCAGATGAAGATGATTTTAAACTTGGTGTTGAGGACGGGGGAAGTCAACGTTGTTCAGCATGGACTGGTGTGATGGGTAAGCGGTACTTAGTGCGGGATAGGATACCTATAGTACTGAGGGAGTGCTGCATTGTCCCAGGTGCTATCTTTTGGATGAGACATTATCCAAGGCCCTATCTGCCTACTCAAGTGGCCATAAAAAAATCTCGTGGCACTATTTTGTTTGCCTGGTGTCCTGACCGACATTCCTCCCCCAATCAATATCACCAAAAAGAGATTATCTGGCCATTCATTCATTTACTGTTTGTGGGACCTTGCTATGCACAAATTGTCTGCTGCATGCACCTATGTAACAACAGTGATTACACTTCAAAAGTAATCCACTCCATGTGAAGCTCTTTGGGATGTCCTGAGGATGTGACAAGATGCTATACAAATTCAAGTTTGTTCTTTAACATTTCTTGCCTAGTCACACATGAAGAATAGCCACTCGGATGAGGTACCAGAGAGTGGTCATCATCTATGGAACAGTATCCAGCACCTCCAGAAGAGGAAAATATTGGGAATAAAACATAACTTGTGAAGCTCTGCCCATTAATAAACATCAATGTCACACCACCCAGAAAGATATGTTTTAAATATTACATAATGTAAATATTAACTATTTCAATATTAGAATTCAGCCTGCACACCACAAACAGAAGGCAGTATTTACAACAAAACTTTTGACAAAATAAGATACTGAAATAGCATTTATTACCACTTTTAGCATGATCCATCAGTAAACTAATCAGTGGTTTAAATAAGTATCCTAGGGACCTATTGTTTCTGCATATTATGGGTTAGTTCCTAACCAAATACAATGTTCAACAATACAATCAGCATTTAAATATTTGGACTGAGTAGAAGAATTGATCACCCCGTTAAGTGCTGTGAGTACTAATTTCTTTTAACTGTACTCAGCTATTTCCTTATGAAAATACTGTACATCTCAGCAGCAAAAAAAGTTTTTAAAAACCTAATTAGCTGCATATACACATTAAACAATGAATGGTGGTTTGTAAGTCATGCACAGCACCAAATGTAGGTCTTACATACATTCAATTTGCAGTCTATTTTGGTTTTCATCAAAGCAGATCCAAAACACTGGTTTTACATGAGGTCACATGATATCTGAAGAGATTTTAAAAAAACTGTTCACAAGCTCATGATAGACTGTAATACTTTCACAGTTATTGTTCAGCCATTGCACTATATCAGGCTAGACGTTTAGATCTTATACAACAATGCACAAAGATCTTTAAGATTCCCTCAGTTTTAAATTTTACATACAGTAATTAAAAAAAAACTAAAAATGATAGTTTAGAGATGTTATTTATAAAGAAATTCACTTCTATATCTTTGAATGAGAACGCACTGACTGTAATGGAAACATAGGTTCTGTACTGGCAAAGTCCAGTGGTTCTATAAATTACATTACACTGCTTTAACCTCTACTGAACTCAAAAAAAATGATGACACAAATGACTAGACATGGAGGCCATCGCTAATAAATTCTTTCAACAATGCAAAACAGATGTCAATTCAATAAATATTAAAATTAAAAGCTCTTATTCATTTATATACAGGAACTATACAAACTGCAACAAGAATTATGTTAATATATGTACTCTGTAATGAATGATGTGCCAAGCCGCAGTGTAAGGCAGGTTTGTACAAGCAACAAAACAACTAAATCTAATATAACAGCAATCATTCACTTACACATTATAAACCTATTACCTTATAGGATGCTGACATTTACATTATGTACATTATGAATGTAAATACATCATTTAATTACCACAACAGTACTGAAAATGTGTTTTCATGACAATATTTAAATTGCTTAAATCTAACATATTGTATGGCACCAGGAAGCTTGAGCAGCTACATGTATCATGTGTAGCACAGCCATTCCTTAAGTATGAGATCTTTTGTTCAGGAGTCAGAGGAACACAATTTTATAAGGACTAAAATGTTCATTGCAAATTTGATATTCATGCCAACGCAGTTCATTTATATTAAAGCAGCACCATTTTGTATTTGAAGACATTGACCGTTGCAGTAGATGAGGCTGCTGTTATCTTTTACAGTGCATACATGTATAATTATCACCATCTCAAGTGGACATGATATGAAACCAATACTGACCATGGTCTGTTAGCATGGCACACCTTTACCTGCAGCTGTATGCTGAAACTGGCAGAAACTGCCTCCAAGCGAGCAAGAGTATCAAGCAGTTTATCAGGGCTGTATGGTTCCACTGAGAGGATATTGCAAAACTGCAGTTCAGTTTGAAGGAAAGCAGTGCTGTTGTAGAATTGGCAATTTATGTTACGATGGGTGAGATTCTGTGGGTCAAGTCTGTTTCTGATTCACTGTCATCCCTTCTCTGTCTAGTTATAGTTGCTGAGCTCCATGTGTCGCTCCTACTAGTTGTATGAGGCAAAGTCTTGTCCCTGTTTGTAAACAGCTGATGAGTGGTAGTGGAGTCAAACATACCCACGTTGCTGTGCCGTGTTGCCTGTTCAGCAGGAGGCAACCTGAATGTGCTTGCAAAAGTGCGAGTATTTAGCGTAGCAAAACTGTTGGTGGTTCCCTGAGATCCTGTGGCAAAAACTTTGGTTGAAGAACTATCAGTATTATCGGTGCTGGCAGCTGAAATAAGGGTAGTTGGTGAACCCTCATCCTTCCTTATAGTGATGCCTTTGACTGTTGGATAATGGTTATTGGGGGTTGGCTTTGCCACTATTTCTGGGATAGGACTGGGGTGGATGGTGCCCTCAGCATCTTCAGTCTCTGAGGCTGCCTGAGAAAAAGGAGGTGGCAAAGTTGGGCCCCTTTTGTTGCAGGATTCACAGCACAACTTATTATACCCAGGAATAGAACAGTATCTAGCCAAAACTTCCATCTGACAAAAAATGGATTTATCTCCAAGGCATGGCTCCTCTGTGAATTAAATCAAAAAGAAGTAATTAGGGTTCTTGAAAAGACAAGTATATTTAATCTGAAAGTGAAACTGGATTTTACAAAAAAATGTCAAATTGATTACTTTTTTTTGATAGGAAAGGAAATAAAAGTACCATTAATTGGATCTATGTTCATTCCGAAAGTGACTGCTCAAGGTAACATCTCCAAGAACAAGCATTGTTTGTTTCTAGTTACGAACAAAGGAATTTGAGAATGGGGAGTTGGGTGACTGTGTAGTTTGCAGGGAAATATAGAGGAACGCATATTAATTTGTAAATTCTCTGTTGATTTTGCTGGGTGAAATTATCATATGTTTTCTTAACTGGTGTTAAGTTCTGCCTTGCATTAGGGTATGTGAGAGAAACCTCCCAGCCTATTACCATGTCCTTAGAATTTGTTTCCAGTATGCCAGAGAAGTTTTTCCAGTGCCCACTGATAGCAGCTTGTTTAGTTTCTTTTGACCTCAATGTGTTCAATGCCTCTTGTCTTGGCATTTCTAACTCTTTTTACCTTTTGTTCCAGATTTGCAACCTTTTATGCCTCTTGGCATGAGTGAATGTGGATCCTAAAGTCCCTATTGGTGGTCTTGCACTTTAGTGCAGGGTCGTCAGTTCTCACCTACAAAGCGAGCAAGTTATGCTTGTAGGAAGTTTAGGAACTCTAGGTCACAGAGGAGGGCAGGGTTGACACATTAGTGGCAGGGGTGGAGTAGAAGGCTAGCTAGGGTGAGCGGGAGGGTAATTCTCGGGCATGGTCTGAGATAGTTTAGTGGTCTATTCAAGAAAAGTGAGATTGCTTCAAAAAGTAGTAGTCTATGCTGGAGCATGTCTTATGTGGGTGTGATTAAGTCAAATCCTTCTTTAAGTTGTATGGCCACTCGGTCTTGGTCGTTAAATTTCCCTCAGGTTACACTGGCTGCTTGCCCTGATCCAGCTGGCTGTAAAAAGTCTCCAATTAGGGAAAATTCAGGATTTTCGATTCCTCTGCCAAACTTTACAAGGCTCTATTCCTTAAGCTCCTCCACCACGTATTGCAGACAGGCACCCTCCCAAACACATTCAAGATAGCCACTATCACACTAGTAGATAAATAAGGCAAGGACTCCATTCAGTGGCCACTATACCAACCAATATGCCTCTTCAACATTGACTACATGATATCAGTCAAGATCCTTGCTTCTAGATTAGTGCAGTTGCCTCAGGCTGATCCAGTTAGACCAAACAGGCTTTATATCAGGCTGACCTGAGAGAGGTGACTATTCAATATGGTGTACCATTGAAATCGTGGCAACACTGCTACCCTAGGTCAATCACTGGTCAGAGGAAGACATTCAACAGGGTAGAGTGGAGATATCTTCTTCTAACACTCAAGAGAATAGCCATTGGTGACAAATTCGGAAAGTGGATTGAAATTGTGTACTCACAACTCACACCCACATTCTGCACTAACAGCCTCAGTTGAACTATATACATCATATGGACTAGAGGAGGAGATTCTGTACATGGACCCCCAAATCTCTTTGCTCCTCTACAGTTCCTAGTTTCTCACCATTTAGAAAATACTACGAAATATCAAGCAGTCTGGGATCCGTCTTGGAGGCTCACTCAGCGCAACTTCTCCTTCAATCACCCAAGTCACCTCCTTGGAGTAGAAAGTGGTCCAGGATAGATGGGGAAATAAGCTGCAAACAGTGACCTCCCCATATACAGCCCAAGATAGTGATCACAAGCAACAGTACTGCTAGTTGGAAAGACCGCATTATTCACTAGAGATAAAATATTGAACCCTAGGGGCAAGAAAAAACTGCTTCAACCATTAAACCTGCATCGCTCCTAGCATAAGCACACCACAGCAAGAAATCTGAATGTACCAACATACTCCTGCTGCAAACACTGTAAGCAAAATATACAGAAGCTTCACAAAACATGCATATTAATGCAAAATCCTGAACATACAATTAAATCTGAATTCTCTGGTTTCTTCTCTACCCTGATTTCAAGTCTAGAATGAAAATATACCCATTCCTTTCCTAAGAACCAAAGTCTTGTGGTTTAAATGCCGTGGCCAACTGAGCTAACCCTAATTACACAACAATTTGCAAAACAAGTATCTTCAAATTAAGCGATAAACCAAAGCCACCCATACCTCTTATTATCTTTGCCTACGTGTATTCACTAAGCATAACTGTAATTGATTTCTACATTAGTGATATTAATTTTACAGTTCTACATGTGACCTGTTCCCTACATCTAAGGTTCAGCCATGTATGCAGGAAGGGAGCGTGACAATATAGTGATATTTAAAAATTTAAATTATCAAAGCTAAATCATAACCTCAATTCTGTAAATCCTACACATTTAGCAGGTGCAGGATAAATGGACTACTTTGAAAAAGACTTAATTTCACTGTGCTATAAAAAGTTCTTTCACAGAACCATGTAGCGCCACTACTGTCATGTTCACTCAGTTAGCAGCAATCTCCTCTAAGGTAAAAATTTGTGGGTTCAAGCCCCACTCCAGACATGAGCACATAGTCCAAGGTGGCACTTCAACTAAGGGAGTGCTGCATTGTTAAAGGTGCTGTCTTTCATGTCGATATTAAAGATCCCATGGCACTACTCAAAGAACACAATTCCCAGCATCCTGGCCAACATACTTTCCTCAAACAACATTGACAAAAGCAGATTAACTGGTCATTCATCTCACTGCTATTTCGGGAACTTTGCTATGTGCAAATAGGCCACTTTGTTTTGACTACAACAATGATTCAACTTCAAAGTAATTAATTGTATGTGCACCATTTTGGAATATAAATGTAAACTCTTTTGTTAAAACTTAACCAAGCTTGATTGGTTTTGGGGTAAAATGTTTCCTTTTTTAAAATCATGCTGGGAATGACATACATGACCTCCTTCCCTCAGGTCATATAAAGCCAAGGGCCTGTGCAATAGCAACAATTCACTTTAACTAAAAGCTATTTTTAAACAGACTTCACAGTAAAATTCCTAGCCAAATCAAAATATATATATAGCAGGGACTAAGGGGATGGTTGTGAGATAGCATGGTGTGTTAAGAAGCCTATAATCTGAAGAATAAAGACAATCCAACAAGGTAGACAATCTACTTATTTTCACTATAATATCCTGCACACATCAGAGGAACAGTAACAACTACAGAATCTAGGAAGGAGGGCCCTGCTGAGGATTCCCAACCCCTGCTGCAAGAAAGATCTTCCAAAAGCAGGCCCTGTGGATTTATCAAATATAAAAAGTAATACTTCATAATCTACCAGGAATACTCCAAACACCTGCTTTACAATCACCACCAATTGAGGCGTAACTAAGGAATGCTAGGAAACGACCATTGAATGTGGAATGGCTCTAATCAGGAGCCTTGGGCGCTGGCCTTCTAAGTCTCCTTCTAAGGGCAGGAAGCGCATGCGCATTTCCGGCTGGAAGTGTGCCACCCGCCATAATGGGGAAGGAGAAAAACAAATAGGCGTCCTTTACCCATGCCTGAAGCAGGCGTTAGGCCCTTTCCATATGCAAATTAGGCACCCAACGCCTGCTTGCGGCCCCCACTGCAAGACTGGATCGTCTTCAGCCAGCGCCAGCTGTACTCAGGGAAACCAGACCTTGGGATCACCTGTGACTTACATGGTAAGTTTTCTTTACATTTACTTATCTGAATGTGGAGTCTGGAGGAGCCTGAGAAACATGTCTCTGGATGCCATTGAAACCCTGGGTATACAGTCTAAATGGTGTACTTTCTTGTTTAGTTAGGTCTAACTATGTGATCCAATATAGGACAGAGTCCTCCAGATCTTTTGGCACAGTGAAATAAGCTCCCACTTAGTACTTGGGCTGCATATATTCAATTGCCCGATGCCATACAATTGTTAGTTTTTGTCATATGGGTGGGGGGGGTGGATTTTGCATATGATCTGCCAATTTGAAGATCTCTTATACTCTCCAGCTGACTTCAAAAGCACCTTTATAGCCAAAGGATAAATGGAGAATCAGCACTCCTGTGAAGTGCCTTGGGACGTTTTACTATGTTAAACAAGCTATATAAATGCAAGTTGTTGTTGAATCTGTTGCAGTTCTGAGTAGAATTGCGAGGTACAACCACGCACTGTGGTGGAGCAGATCCCAAGCAATGTGACCTTAGCTCTTAAGTTTAATTCATGTACCAACATCTGTTATAGCAGTTTGCAAATAATCTTTTATTAGTAGCTTAGCGACTTCTGTGACTTAGCTATTCTGCACATATTAGAGAAGGTAAATCATGTTGAAATGTATCTTCCCATTCTTTGCATGTGATATTTTCTCCCTCTCGAACCAGAAAGATGTTTCCCAAGTAATTATTTTGAATACTGCTGCTTTCAAGTTCAGCAGCATTAGTAGTTATACTATCAGTTATACAATATCAGGCCCACAGCCTCAAATCTCCTGGCAATTTCCTTTGCTATTTATTTAGTTAGTCACCTCCAGGCTCTATGTAGTCTGAGGCAGGAACTATATTGTTAGATGTCTAATCGTTGAGGTAGGATCTTTAGGTTGCATAAACAAATGAGATCACGAACTCATTACAGTCAAGAATGTGCTTATCGTGGATCTGGATTAATAGAACTCAGGGCTGTAATTAATTGGGGCATTCTACGTTAGATTTTAAATTGGTTACGCCCAGTTAACAGAAGTTAGTGGGTGCAACCGATCAGAAAAATCAACAGAGAACCTTCACAAGAGATTTTCACCCATTTAGCGCTTTCCCCAATTATGTGGTGCCAGAAGTACCCAGCAGTTTGCAGTCAATTGTACTGAAAAAGAGGGCCCGAAGTCAATTAGATATTCACATAATTTCCCATCATTTACTGGTATAGAACTCATCATCCATCTGTCCATATAAAATGGGCGTTCAGGACTGCTAGATATGAGAGAGCAAGCTTTGTAGCAGCATTTTGAGACAATTTCTAGACTTTTTTTTCTGTTTCTTTCCAGTTTCTACTTAGTTGGTCAGGAGATTTTGTACAAAGTGTTTTGGCACTGCCATTTTTTTCATTTGCCCACGATATTGGGAAAATGGGAATCTCCCTTTGCTTATGTTTTTTGGAGGAAGAAGAGAAGCATTGGAGGGATGCCAGACAGGTCTGGGTGCACCAGCAGCAGACTGCGCCCACCTGCCAATACCCTCCCACCTGCATTTACAGGCAGACATACCTAGAAATGACCTTGCAGAACTGTATCATTTGATACAAGGACACTTGCAACTTAACATGCACCATAGGGCTGGCACTGACATTTGCAGAAGTACACCTTTAAATCCTCTTCCTTTGACTCCTTCCAGGCAAACTGCCTTATGGGAAAGAGGCTCTGAAATAGTAAGCAAGACCTCCTTTCTCATTGCCACCCCATTCACATCATCTCCACTTAACGGCCATCAAACAGGAGGTTGAGATGTTGTCCATCACTTAGCCATAGATTTGGTTTCCCATCTCTACATTTGCTGTGTCAGCCATTTTTGTTACATCAACACTGAAATATACATTAAAAATATTTGCCGCCGTTATATAGGCTACCAGTAATTAATCCCCTTAGGCGTCACTTACTTTTAAGTGACTGCATCCCTTTAAATTTATCCATCATGCCTTTATGGACTGTTTAAATGCAACTTCCCACTCTCCCCTCCTTTCAAACTCCCAATACCAGATCCAAAATGGGTCGGGAGCTTGTCCACACAAATCTGAACCATCAAAATCACGCAGGGTCAGGTTGGTGCTAACAACACACTCCCCGATCGGAGGTTCAAGTGGAAAATCCACACCTCTATGTCTAAAAGGAAATAACCAAACCCCTTTTACAAAAAAAAGCCCGAACAGCTATCACCATTGTCTCCAAATACATTCATTACTGCATTCACAGATTCATGCACAATGGGTAATTTTTTTGAAATTGTGTTCCCCGGCTAATATGTAAACTTTCTGTCCGTTAATTTCAACAGATGGAAGACTTGGTTGGCCACAAAACGAGGCAACTAACCTCCACACCCAATATTGTGATTAGTATCCCGACGTGCAAATCCAGGAGTGTTAATTTATAAAATCTACCCCAATACTCAAACATCGCTGATGCAAGGAATAGCTGGGAAAGTGAAAATTACTTGTTGAAATTTTATGAACAGGCTTCTCTGGAACGAGCTGTGACACCCAGTGGCCTCGCGGAGTCACCTGATCAATGGTTTCCGTGCTTGGAGTGAAAACAGAGGACTTTCCTAAATGGGCTAAGAAGATTTTTGAGAAAGTTAACATTTTGTTTTACTTTTCATCCTATAATGCAAGGACATAAAATTACAAAAACAGGTTCATAAAAACTAAGAGTTAAATTTTTCAAATTAGCACTCCCAGGACAGAGCATCACCCAGTGGGAACGAATATTGGGAACTTGGGTGTGAAGGTCACCGTGCATTGCACGATTTTCCATCCATTGATTTTAATAGACAGAAAATGATATGCATGGCACGTTGACCTTCGCATTGGAATTCCCAATATACACTCCCATCACCCAAAGATCTGCTCTGGGAGCACTAATTCCTAAAATCTACCTCCATGTATTTCAAAAGAAACCAACATTAAAAAGTGTTATTAAAAATTGCTGTTTCTGTAAATGCATTCCATGTAATTCAGTTTGTGCTGAGCATGACAATCTGAACAACATTGTTTACTACAACACAGTCAGAGAACACAATGAACTGAGGCCAACGCACTCACACGTGGCTACATCCTTACCATTGCAATGTACCACTTTGCACACTTGTACTGTCTCAGGCTTTTCACCCTTGCAATGACTGATGCTGTTATCACTGCCTCGGCACACCACCTGCCGTTGCTGGATACCTTCTCCACAAGTCACAGAGCACTGGGTCAAGAAAATCAAGGACAGAGAAACAAGAGTGATGTTCTGGCACATGTAAATCTGGCAACAGGAATTGTAAATATGCAAATTTCATCAAACCTCAAGGTCATTTTCTCTGAATACGATGAAAATATGAATGAAAAATTTTTTTTTTGTAACTTGTGTGTTGGTGCATTTATCATTACATAGAATTTACAGCACAGAAACAGGCCATTCAGCCTAACTGGTCTATCCCAGTGTTTACGCTCCACACGAGCCATGTCCCACCCTACTTCATTTAATCCTTTATGCATATCCTTCTATTCCTTTCTCCCTCATGTACTTATCTAGCTTCCCCTTGAATGCATCTATGCTGTTCACCTCAACTACTCCATGTGCTAGCAAGTTCCACATCCTAACCACTCTCTGGGTAAAGAAGTTTCTTCTGAATTTCTTATTGTATTTGTTAGTATCTATCTTATATTCATGTCCTCTAATTTTGGGCTCCCCCACAAGTGGAAACATCTTCACTAGTTTGGAATACTTTGAAGAAATAAGACTAATTCTGTGAGGTTCATGTACCTGAGACCAAGCTCCCATCCGCCACTGTGCTGGGCATGGTATGCGGTTACATGGCCTCCGATTGTCGGGACGGTCTCCAGCACAGTACTTGGTATGCACTGTTCTATTGGCACCCTCGTTGAGAGGCTGGACACATTGTACAACTCTTGTCTGGTATCCTACTTTTCCACAAGTTTTACTACAAGATCCCCATTCCTCTGTTATCCATCTGCAACAGAATGGAAGTAAACATGAAAGCAACGTTCGACATTAAAATCCAACATTAACAGAACTTGCTTCCTATGTTCTGGTGGTGTTCTGGCACATGTAAATCTGGCAACAGGAACTGTAAATATGCAAAATTGTAAATATCAATCCTCAAGGTCATTTTTTCTGAATACGATGATCACAATATGAATGAAAAAGTATATATTTTTTGGAACTTGTGTGTTGGTGCATTTGTCATTACATAGAATTTATAACACAGAAACAGGCCATTTAGCCTAACTGGTCTATCCCGGTGTTTGCGCTCCACACGAGGCTCCTCCCACCCTACTTCATCTAACCCTAACATGGTATGCTATTATTTAGAACAAACAACCCCGTATATTTTTTTTAAAATATGAAAAATGCTGGAAGTACACAGCAGGTCTGTACAGAAAAATTAGAGTTTAACATTTTGCCTGTCAGAAATGTATTTTAATCCTCGACACTCCTACCCACACACTCATTGAAAATAACATTGAAAATAAGTCATGCACAGAGCAAAGCTCTGCACCCGTTTCTAATTGTATGCACAAAGCTCCTTTGCCACTGGCCTGACTGTGGCACGCGCCGACGCACATTTGGCAGTATGACTTCAGTCTAATTCATTGCAGGATGCATTCTACAGATTAAGACTATTTACAAAATCTTCCAGTTAGTTCTAAATAGAAAAGCAGTAGTGTTGTGCTTACGATGGCTGCGTGCACTCGTGAAGGTTGCAACGTCTCCTTATAGGCTTTGGTTTCTTGTTGTTATCACAGGAATTCCTATGCACCATCTTGCTGTCACTTTTTCGTCTACAGCCATATTTTGTATATTGTATACCTGAAAATATAGTTACAATATTAGTGTACTCTTGTAGTGATATCTGCCAAACTAATCTGTAAAAAGATTACTAAAAACTCAATATGGAGTTGTGTTTATATGCTCTGTAGTTTGAAAGCTATAAAATATACCAATATAAGATGGCATACAATTCAGAGTCCCTTTTGAACTGGATAACTACGTGTGGATTTTGTGAATTAGTGCTCCCTTTGCGGGATGGGAATTCAGACATGGACCTTAGCGCAGCGCACCCTACATCATTTTCCATTCTTTCATTTTTTTATGGGCGGAAAATCATGCGGGCATACTGACCTCTGCACCCAATTTCCTGATATGCACTCTCAATACGCAAAGCTCTGTGTTGAGGAGCACTAATTTGTAAAATCTAACCCTATAAGTGCACTGTGGTGTGATTCTGTTCACTTTAGGCAAAGGCATTCTCTGGGAAATCTCAATTTTTATAAGTACAATGGAGAAATACTTTCAACTGAAAGTTCTTAATTTTCACGTTAAGTTGGGGAAAAAAGTATTCCCAAAAGACTTGGTGTTTTTTTTTAAAAAAAGTCAAAATATCTCCCAATCAGTTGCGGCAGGCCAAAAGCAGAGCCCTGCCAGGTTGCATCTCCTGCTCAGTCCAATTTGGATCCGATGGGCTAGCACTGCCCAGCTGACACAAGGTTGAGTTGAGATAACTTTGTTCCATCGGCTGAATGCTGCTCCCTGTACAACAGCACTGGAAAGTTCAGTCCCAGCTTCCCTTAACGTAATTGAACAATAATCATGTAGAAAATGTTTCACACTATGTTAAACATCTGTTTTAAACGAGAGAGTAAACAGATGTATCAGTATATTATAACAGATGTGCATACAGCGGATTTTGGGCAGGAAGTATCTTTCAATCTTCAAATATTGAAGTTATTTGGTTTATAGGTTACTTGAGAAAATTTCGAGTAATTTATTCCTTTGTACAAATCTTGGGATCAACAGTGGGCCTTTAAATTATTCTTTAGCAACAGGATAATGACTTGGATCCAAGCAGCCTTTCCCTTTTTGTTAGATCAACCCTGCCTACTTGTCTTCTCACTGTATCCCTCTATTAATTTCTCTCCAAAAATGTAGCCAAGGCTGTATTTACACAACTGCAACGCCAGTGCGAAACATAGGAACAGGAGTAGGGCATTTAGTCCCTCGAGCCTGTTCCGCCATTCATTGAGATTATGGCTGATCTGTGACCTAACTCCATATACCCGCCTTAACCAAAGGTATTAACGGACATGGGGCTAACAAAAATCTATCAATCTCAGATTTAAAATTAACAATTGAGCTAGCATCAACTGCCCTTTGTGGAAGAGAGTTCCAAACTTCTACCACCCTTTGCATGTAGAAGTGTTTCCTAACTTCACTCCTGAAAGTCCTGGCTCTAATTTTTAGGCTATGTCCCCTAGTCCTAGACTCCCCAACCAGTGGAAATAGTTTCTCTCTAACTACCCTGTCAGTTCCTCTTAATATATTGAAAACTTCGATCAAATAACCCCTTAATTTTCTAAACTGCAGGGAATACAACTCTAGTTTGTGCAATCTTTCCTTGAATTTAACCCTTGGAGTCCAGGTATCATTCTAGTAAATCTACCTTGCACTCCCTCCAAGGCCAATATATCCTTCCTAAGATACTTCCTGCCCAAAATCCACTGTATGCACATCTGTGGCCAGAATGGAACACTGTACCCCAGATGTGGTCTAACCAGGGCTTTGTATAGCTGTAGTATAGTGAAGCAGTTTCATTTCACACAAGGGAGTTTCACACTGCTTTGCGCTAAAGTCAGATCAGGGCCTAACTCTGGATTTACACAACTTTAGTGTCAGCGCTAAGGTTGTAGTGTAAATGCACCGTAATTGTGTCTCAAACCCATTTATACTGTCGGCTTCAAATACCTTCCTTGGTAACTTATTTCATAACTCTGCTACTCTTTGGGTGAAAAGGTTCTGCTTGCCTTCTTACTGCTAATTTACATAAAACCTCAACGTAGAAAATTTCAACAAGCTGGTGGAGAAAATCCTGTTTGTGGTGAAGTGGAATGAGGTGCAGTGTATTAATGAACATGCAGCATAGTGGTGTTACCCAGGTCACTGACAACAGACCTCCTCCACAGGCTTTCGAACACTGGGACCAACTCTTTAAAGCCCACTCGTAACTTTCAGTCTCTTCCAGGAGTACATTGTTGTTGCCGATCACAGGCAGCAGGTCTTCATGAATAATATACTTGTAAATCAGATTTGATTTAGCATCTTCACCTTGTGGGCTAAGCTGAAATGAGAAAAATGCTCTTCTATTTAAATAAACAAGCTCCAATAAATCCAGAACATTGTGACTTTAATTTTGAGCATGGAATCCCTAAAAAGAGTTTTGCCTGAATTGCCTTGTTTTTTTTAAAAAACATTTTCTTTTTCCATGCAACATTTCTGCTGTGGCAATGGACCAATCTTGAAAGCATATTTTCTGAAGCTTTCCCAGAATCAGTATAATTTTCCTTTCTACTCATAGGCAGGTGGCCGTTTACAGACTGTGCGATAAGCACAAGCTTGGCCTTAAATATTGTAAAGTCTAATGTACTTGTAACATCTTTGGAGACCATCTCAAATGCTAGACGAAATGAAGATATACTACCACATGACAATGAGCTATGAGTAATTCCACGGGTACTAAGGACAAACTTGCATTTATATATCGCCTTTCACATCGTCAGGCCATCCCAAAGTGCTTTACAGACGGCAGTGTAATACTCTTAGAATATGAGGCTGAATTGAAAAGGAAAAATCTGTAGAGCTGTGGGGAAAGAGTGAGGGAGTGGGACTGATTGGATAGCTTTCAAAGAACCGACACAGGCACGATGAGCCAAATGGCTTTCTTCTGTGCTGTAAGATTCTATGAATTAATCACAACTTAACAACTCTTTCAACACAAAAGCCATTTAAAAATGTTATGATATCTATGTAGAAAAAGTAACAGAGATAAAGTACTACTTATTGTAAAGGTTGGTGAATATTCCAGTGCATTATATTCTGAGTTGCATTCTCTAAGAATTTTTACCTTGCTTGCTAAAAATGTGGTTTTTCCATTAGCATCAGACCAATTTTATGTGCTGGTACTTGTATTTATTGTCCCCTTAAAAATGGATCAGTGGAGAAATGCAGCAACTGTCAAGTTACTGAACCATACAAACTAGGAGGGTCACAGACTTGATCCCAGACTGTTCTGAGTTCATTGATCTCATTTGAGGTGGTAGTAAAGGTGTTACAATTGTCCTCAGACCCTTGGGTTAAGGAGGGAGGAGGGAATCAGCTGGGGTTTTTGCTGATGACCACTATCCAGCAGCTCCTTCTTTCCAGCATTTGTGTGGATGTCCAGTTAGGTCATGCTGAAGTGTGATGGCCCCAGTTGTTGATTAGCCTGCCCATTCTCATTGTCTAGACTCACACATTAACACTGGCTATTTGGGTGAGATATCAGAGGGACTGGAATGAGTTGGCACCTTCTGAGGGGAGAAGAAAAAGGAAAAAAATGCCAAAACATTTTTATTTTAAAAATGAAAATTAATAATGGCATTACTTACAAAAACAATGATGTTGTCATGCAGTGGGCCACTGGATTTAAGAATTTCCTTTTCATTTTCTATGGAATACTCCCACTTCAGACCCATTTCAATAAAAGTCTTTGGCTTTGAACTTTCACCTTTGGCATTGAGAATGAAATTACCAGTTGCTTGATTCTTCACAGCTGTTAAGAAAATGTGACCATTAAATGTCCGTTATAACTTATCCTAAACATTGTATGAAATGTTTTAGTTATCACAGTTTTAAGTTTTCAAAATAAAGCACATCGTGTTTGGTAATGAAAATATAATCATGAATTCTGCTGCAATGTTTTCCTAAATAAATTAAGAGTTTCCACGGCAACTTATCTCCTCTGAAGTCTAATTCTCAAGCTTTTTCAAGATAGTATTTACTGATATTTACATAAATATAATACATGATATTTATATAATAATATTTACTGAGGAAAATATTGATAGATTGCTAGATCCCTAGAAAAACTTACAAATTAGATTTGTAGACGGTTCAGTTTCTTCGATCTGAATGTGTCTTGCTCCAGTTGGTATTTCAAACATTTTGAACATCCCTGCAATGCATGAAACATTAGAATTGATTGATTCGTACTTGGTCAATGCTCCCTTTTTGATTTGAAAACTATAAAAGCCACAGAATATTTTTAAGTCATTGCATAAAACCCTGCGGTTTGGTTTGCTCATGAGATTTACATTGCAACTAATATAACTGCAGTTTAGTTGCAATGTAAATTTCATGAAAATGTACATGTTCTGCAAGAATAACAAGATGTGGGTGTCTTGGTGAATGTCACAAGAGTACAATTATTAGTGATGTTACTGAATAGATATAGTAGAGTTGTTCCTTTTGAATATGAGTTTGGAGAGCGACTTGGTGGTCTATTGGGTTAGCACACTGTCCTCTCACCTCTGCAACCTGGGCTCCAATCCAGCCCAGATGGATGGCATGAAAGTCTCCTCCCTGTAGCTATCATGATCGTAAATAACTGAGTCTGGGCAGTCCTAACCCAACAGTCATATAAAATCACACACAACTGCTCACATTTTGCCACTAACAATCTTACATAAACAGGCCAAAAGGATGGCTAGTGCTGGAGGCGAGTTCCGTGGCAAGTGCTCTTCTCAGGCTGGGGCTAAGTTGTAGTAGGGACAGAGGCAGGCGATGTTATGGACAGACATGAGGTCAACTGTCAAATAACTGGATATACAAGGAAATAAATAACCAAGGTTAAACATTTTTTACTTTGGAAACTTCAGAACTGATACATGATGAAATGAAGAAATCACTAAACATTTTTGTTTTTCATTCCTCCTCACCTTCCTCTGCTAAAGAAAAATCACTTTCATTCACAAATAATTTAAAAATAGTTCACTTAAAAGCGATTGAAAGAAATCGAAATATCAGCAACTAATTTTTGCAGATTTTCCTTATTTTTGTTTGTGCCATCATACCATTAAGAGACGGTCAGAGCATCTTGGTCTTCCAAGCTGCTCTGACCTTCAAAGTGTTGGTGCCTTCCCAGGAAAAGTTTCCAGCCTAGAAATTTGTCTTGAGCAGTAGCGCAAAACGGGCAGTATCGAATCAGCCGCCCATTACTCAGTTCCATTGAATTCAATAGAACTGAATATTAAGCATGGTGTATAACAGGCGGCAGGTGCGATACCGTCCACCCATTCAGTGCTACTGCGCAAGGTGCATTTCTACCCCTCCTTTTCTTAATCTTTTTCCTGTTTGTTGTTCACCAGAAGGTTAATGTCTTTATCAAGGTTCAGTACTTGCTTTTATATAGGAAGAGTAAAGGGCCCATTTTTTGTACGTACGTTTCAGGGGACGGATGTGCGTAACGGGAAAAGGCAGCCGCATTCCGCGCAACGTTCCGTCGATTAACTGTAATGGGCAGGGAAATGCGGGAAACGCGTGCGCACACGGGCGCAATTTCCTCATATGCATTCAATCAGAAGATCGGACCTTTACCAGCAGGCTTCTTAACCCATATTGATGTCTGAAATTATCGGTGCAAAAATCTTTCACTGAATACAAGCTATACTTAACATTTCAGGTGTACTGCATCAGATTTCCCTTTCGCCATCTCTGGCAAGCAATTTCCAGATCATTGTCACATTTTTCTAAGCCATTAAGTCTTTCCAAATGTATGGTTAAAATGGAATATAGGGGCCATCTATTTTTCTCCTGCACTATCCAGTATTGATAAATTTCCATAGTGTTGAACGAGGGGAATTAGTCTCAGCCAAAATTCATTAAGTGTCAATAAATCATTCATAGCTTGTATAACCTTTATGTCTCCGAGTTCACAATTTTTTAGAAAGGAGTCTCTGTTTCCCTATTGAGAGAATGTGTTTATTCCACAGAGGTTTTCAATGAATGGGGCATTTTGTTTTCTTTGTTGCTGGAAATAGATTCTAACCAGATAGTGTTGCAGCGTTTTCTTGAACTGTGTAAGCTTATTCCCAAGAGAGGAGTAAATAATGAGAAATGTGTGGATAGTGCCTGAATTTTCACAGCTTGACATGGGCTGTGATTTATCATGTGAGGCTATTCCAGCCTAACATATACTCCCTCAAGGCAAATCTTCAGTCTGATCCAGTACCAAGCATGTATCAAGTAGTGTAGAAAACAGAGTCTAAATTTGCCGATCGACATTACTATAAACTGGTCAGAAAATCTAGGCCTATGTATCCTAGTAACCAATGCACTTTTGAATTAACAGTTTTAAGAGTTAAGGGATATGGTGCTCAACTCCAAATGGTGGCAGTTTTCATCTACCTTAACCCAAATGAAGGCCAATATAAATTTTATGGAGAGGTTTTATTTTTGCTGAGGAGCATAAGGAAGAACCACATCCATTCAGATTTACACTTCAAGCTTGTTCTCACCCCTATTAGGGAGGAATTTAAAAATAGTGCTTCAGGGGCCAGCACCCATCCAATAATGCTACGACAGGTTATGTGGGGACATGTGATGTGCCATGGCATGACATCCTGTGACAAATTTCACCAATTTCCACTGTTCGTTTCTTCCCTAAACAGCACTTTAATTTTAATCGCAAGCATGTTTCCAGGCTGGTGCTCTGCTCACCTAACAGTGAAGGAAGTTTCCCCCTGGTTACTGTACAGCTGGTCTTACAAAAGCATGTGCTCAGCTAACCAGCACTGTTTAAAATTAGTGTCAATTAAAATGCAGTAAGTAGCCAGCTGGTCTTGCAGGTTGTTTCTCTGAGCCAATTTTTTAAACGCCCAAAACCTTTCAAACCTGCCACGAGTTTCCTTTTAGGACTGGAGACTCCATGGATGCCAACTATGATGGTATTGCCGCTGTTGATATTCAGCATCTAGGCTTCTAGAACCATCAGTTAGCAATGCAGAGGTACAAGTGGTGCATTAATATGCTGGAAGAGAAAGTTTAGAAGCAGTAAGCCCTTCCCGAGGAAACTTACTGAGCTGAGGAGAAACAACCTGTGTCAGGATTCTAGATCTGATGGTCAGAAAGCAACTAGATCTAGAGAAAGCACAAGTTGAGCCTGTAACATCAGCTGGCTATTGCAACTCTTAGTCTTACAGTCAGCATGCACTTAAATCACACAATAGTATGAGTGAGCTCAATGCTTGATGGCAATAAAGACCAGGCCTTACTTGAACCAGCTGGAAACATCCTTTGTTGTTCAGTGCATAACAAGCATAACACCAGCCCTTAAAACTATGCTGGTGATAAAATGCCAGTGAGGGGAGACGCCTACAGGGACTGACCTGCATTTGCAAGGAAATATCCCCTGCAACTGCAGCTGTTTTCTCCACAACTACCACAAGGTTTTCAGTAATTTCTGCTGCACAGAGTTGCTTGCCCTAATAGCTGTGTTTGAATAGCTTACATTCCCAGACCACCGTATTGCATGCCTTTAGTGGAGCTGTGGAGAACTCTTGCTCTTTTAATGTCAAGCCATTTGAAAAAAAAAGAAATTATATACAGTGAGATGTTATATTCCTATTTCAGATCTAGTAACCCTTTGTGAAGTTCATTAAAGTTAGGAAAGAGTTATTTCTGTTGGGATGTAAGATTTTGGCTCCCCCTCTCCCGAAGAAATGGCAACCATTTAGCAAGATTCATTTATCTTACATTTCCTTCAGGAGACTATAAAGAATCTGATGTTATATGGTGACATTCCCCAACGATAAACTGGAAAGTGATATGGGTCACTGCCACGAGTATTTATTTATTCGCTCCTTTTCCTTATAAATGTGCTGGCGCTCCATGATATCAACGTAGGGCTGGGGGGGGGGGGGAGGTGCGTGAGTGGGTGTCAGTCTCCACAACAACTAGCTCTACCTCTCTGCCACCAGCCTCAACTGCATGACTACTTGTCCAACATTGTATTGTGAATGAGCCAAATCTTTCTCAAATTTAACAATGGTAAGCCCGAAACCAATTTGATGAACTTCTGGCAAAGACTCTGCACCCTTACCTCCAATTCCATCCTCCCCCTTGGTTGAATTCCCAGCTTGAATCTCATTGTGCACAACCTTAACTGTTTTACCCTGAGCTGAACTTCAAACTTCATAACCTAGTCATTACTGAGACTAAGCATTTCTATCTTCACAATATTGCCCACCTTCGCTGAATCCTTATCCATACCTTCATCACCTCCTGGCTCAACTTCTCCAACAGTCTCTTCATTAGCCTCCTGAGCATCACTTCACCATCTTCAAAACTCCACCACCTGCCTCCTATTCCACACTAGGTCCTGCTTGCCCATTACCCTGCCTGTGCCAACTTCCATCAGCTCTAAAATCTCCAATGTATTGATTTGAAAATCCTCATTTATCAGTAAAACCCCACTTCTGCAACCACCTCCTGCCCAGTTCATGCCTTCTGCTCTGTTTACTGATTGGTGGGACGTGACCCGAGAATCTGTACTGCGGCCTCAGTTGCTCACCATATATAAATGATTTGGATAAGGGAAGAGAGAGTTGTATATCCAAGTTTGCAGATGACATTAAGTTAGGTGGCGCAGTAAGTTGTGTAGATGGGAGAGACAGACTGTGATTGGGCAAAACTGCAGCAGCTGGAGTTCAATGTGGGGAAGTGTGAGATCATCCACTTTGGATCCAAGAAAGACAAATCGGAATATTTTCTTAATGGAAAAGACATACTTGCTCTCGAGGCAGTACAAAGAAGGTTCACTCGGTTAATCCCGGGGATGAGGGGGTGGACATATGAGGAGAGGTTGAGTAGATTGGGACTCTACTCATTGGAGTTCAGAAGAATGAGAGGCGATCTTATTGAAACATATAAGATTGTGAAGGGGCTTGATCGGGTGGATGCGGTTAAGGAGTTCCCAAGGATGGGTGAAACTAGAACTAGGGGGCATAATCTTCGAATAAGGGGCTGCTCTTTCAAAACTGAGATGAGGAGAAACTTCTTCACTCAGAGGGTAGTAGGTCTGTGGAATTTGCTGCCCCAGGAAGCTACATCATTAAATAAATTTAAAACAGAAATAGACAGTTTCCTAGAAGTAAAGGGAATTAGGGGTTACGGGGAGCGGGCAGGAAATTGGACATGAATTTAGATTTGAGGTTAGGATCAGATCAGCCATGATCTTATTGAATGGCGGAGCAGACTCGAGGGGCCGATTGGCCTACTCCTGCTCCTATTTCTTATGTTCTTATGTGAGAGACTAGGAGCTGTGGAGGAGCAAAGGGACTTAGGTGTCCATGTACACAAATCACCATAAGCTGGTGCATAAGTATAAAAAGTAATGAAAAAGGCTAATGGAATGTTGGCCTTTTTCTCGAGGATTGAAATACAAAAAAGTGAGGAAGTTATGCCTCAGTTGTACAGACCCTTGCTCGGACCCCAGATGGAGCACTGCATTCAGTTTTGGGCAACATACCTCAGGAAAAATACTCTGGCCTTGGAAGGTGTACAGCGCAGATTCACAAAAATTATACCAGGGTTTAAAAGGTTAAATTATGAGGGCAGGTTGCATTAACATGGCTTGTATTCCCTTGAATTTAGAAGGTTTAGGGATGATCTAATCGAGGTCTTTAAAATGATAAAGGGATTCCATAGGCTGGATACAGAGAAACTATTTCCTCTGGTGGAAGAATCTAGAACAAGAGGACATAATCTTAAAATTAGAGCTCGGCCATTTAGGAGTGAAATCAGGAAGCACTTCTTCACACAAAGGGTAGCGAAAATCTGGAACCTCCCCCTCCCCTCCAAAGGCTATGGACGCTGGGTCAATTGAAATTTTCAAGCCTGAGATCGATAGATTTTTGTCAGGTAATGGTATCAAGGGATATGAAATAATGGTGGGTAAATGGAACTGAGGGACAGATCAGCCACTATCTAATAGAATGATGGAACAGGCTCGAGGGGCTGAATGCCCTACTCCGGCTCCTTTGGTCCCACTATTCCAATACTGGCCTCCTGTAAACCTTTCCCTCTCCCACTGGTGGCACAGCATGCTGCTGTCTCAGCCCTGCACTGTGGAACTCTCCCCCTAAATCCCTCCACCTTCTACTTCTCTCCTCACCTTCAAAAGCCTCCTCAAAGCCTCTCTCTTTGATCATGCCTCTGCTCACTTCCCCTAATTCTTCTACTACTGCTCAACATTAATTGCTCCACCATGAAGCATCTTGGGATGGCAACTACGTGAAATGCACTCTATAATTTCAAATTCTTGTTGTAATGTGAATTAGAGATGTTGTGTTATGATATCTTGTTTGGGGTCAAGGCAACTAAATTGAAGTTGTGGAACATGTTGTACAAGTATACTGAATCTGGCTTTACACTACAGTCCAGAGACCACTTTTAGTCGATGATCTCAGCTAACTACTTGGGTGTGCTGCAGCAGCATTATTAGTCAGCTCCGGCTGAATCTAAAATACAGCTGTTTCTGAAGCCACATAATAGAAAACAGTGCGCAATTCATGCCCTTTAACCCATGAGTAATATTTCAACCATAGTTCAGGGTGAGTATTTTCATAGATGAACATAAAGTTATAGAAAGGGGTCAGTCTAAGCCAAGACTCTAGGACTGATTTTCTGAGATTTTGCTGCTGCCGGGGATAATTATCCATCAGCTAGAAGCCTTGACGTATAAAATCTGGAAACAGTGGACATGCTGCTCTCAATTTCCCGATATACATGAATTCAATACGTTTAAGCAGTGCTGTAAACAATGAGGAAACATTAGTTTTGAGATTTGTGGTAATTGGTGATCCAGATAGTAAACCCATTTAAATAAGTGGAGATATGTTTATTTGAGTGTGATGTGTATTAAAATATGTTACATTAAACCAGAATGCTGAGCAAGACTTGACAGATGTGGCTTTAACTCACCTGATCGTTTGGGAGTCTTGGAAAAGGTTCCTTTAACTGTTCGACAATGTGCATTGTCACCACCACAGACACCACATTTATCTTCTTGTTTAAAAGAACCAACATCCTTGTCACAGCCCACAAGCTTCAAAGGGAAAATAATTTAATACAGTCATTATTTCCATCCCTTGACAACAGTCAGAATTAAAAACTGTACAACAAAGGGTTTTACTAATCACAATAAAAAAAGTCACAAGGAACAATCTTTGTCTTCATAAGTAAAAGACAACAACTTGCATTTATATAGCGCGTTTAACATGGTAAAACGTCTCAAGGTGCTTCAAATTTGATACCGAGCCACATAGAGATATTAGGACGGGTGACCAAAAGCTTGGTCAAAGAAGTAGGTTTTAAGGAGCGTCTTAAAAGGAGGAGAGAGAGAGGCAAAGAGGTTTAGGGAGGGAATGGAAGAGCTTAGGGCCTAGGTAGCTGAAGGCACGGCTGCCAATGGAGGGGCGATGGAAATCGGGGATGCACCAGAGGCCAGAATTAGAGGAGCGCAGAGATCAGAGACAGTACCAGTGATGTGCACCTACCACACATTCTCCTCGAGCACACACACTGAAGGGATCATTGTAACTGCAGCGTGTACCGTCGTGTACAACCTGATTCATGAACACCACATCTCCCGTTTCCTTGGACTGACAAATTAGTTCACATTTTTGAGCCTCTATCATTTGTTGATTGGAAAAGAAAAACAAAATAAAAGTTTATACAGACTAATGAGCGATATTAGAAGCCCGGAAAACAAAGCATAAGGGGATTAGAAACATCTGAACCTCCAAGTTTTGCTTTTAGCCTCAATTCACTCCCAGTTATCTTTCATTTTAAACAGTATACCTCCCTTTTGTTTAATTTTTAAAGAAAATAAATTGAAGATATGTTGGCAATGGTGGGGCCCAGAGGCAGCAGCGTGCAGGGGCCCAGAGGCAGCAGCGCGCAGGGGCCCAGAGGCAGCAGCGCGCAGGGGCCCAGAGGCAGCAGCGCATTAATGCAAGAACAAACTCCATCACAGAGATGTATGTCAATGGTTCAGTCCAACATATTTTTCCACATGACAAACTCCTGAGCTTTGCCAGGATCACCGAGGATTAACTGGAGATGAAGTGCCTACTTGAGGCCAAAAGGGGAAAAGAAAATTGTTGGTCAGTAAAAACACAGCTCATAGATGCACCTGCTTGCAGCTACAACTGTACAGGGTGCTGGTGAGACCACACCTGGAGTACTGCATACAATTCTGGTGCCCTTATTTAAGGAAGGACATACTTGCATTGGAGGAAGTTCAGAGAAGGTTCACTAGGTTGATTCCGGGTATGGAAGGGTTGTCTTATGAGGAAAGATTGAACAGGTTGGGTCTATACTCACTGGAGTTTAGAAGAATGAAACATACAAGATTCTGAGGGGACTCGATAGGGTAGATGCTGAGAGGATGTTACCCCTCATGGGGGAATCTAAAACTAGGGGACATAGTCTCAGAATAAGGGGTCGCCAGTTTAAGACTGAAATGAGGAGAAATTTCTTCTCCCAGAGGGTCGTGAATCTTTGGAATTCTTTTCCCCAAAAAGCTGTGGAGGCTGAGTCATTGAATACATTCAAGGCTGAGTTAGACAAATTTTTGATCAGCAAGGGAGTCAAGGGATATGGGGAAAAGGCAAGAAAGTGGAGTTGAGGTAAAAATCAGATCAGCCATGATCTCATTGAATGGCGGAGCAGGCTCGAGGGGCCGAATGGACTACTCCTGCTCCTATCTCTTATGGTTATGCAGTGTCAATAGGAGAGCCCCAACAATGGGCTGGCTGCTTAATCTCATGACTGGGGAATGACACATGGTGCAACAGGGGAGGGCAGATAGGGGAGATATAATGCATAACTTACCCAAATTGCTGGCAATTGTAGGCGGAAACAATTTGGCTTAGTGAACAGAGCAGCGTTATTGAGATCACATTACTCACAGAATGGCCTTAGAACCCTTAAAGCCATTAATACTACAGCTTGTGATTCATAGAAATATCTTTTGCAGTTGTTCCCAAGTTACTTACTGTATATTACTAGAGCAATTTTTCAACTTTGGCTGCTGGATGCCCATTTGGGAAATTTAAATTACTGTAGGAAAATCGTATCCAAAGCACTTCTGAATATGCTTCTGGCTGGTGAAGCTGCCCACCAGCAGCACAAAGTCGAAAATCTCCCCTTACATATATAAAGCACCGAATATTCATTGAACTAGTAATTATGCAGCATACAATGGGCCAGATTTTGCTGTCAAAATAACAATGAGGCTAACGGCACTCACTGTTATTTATGCGTAAATGGTACAGCAACTTCAGATGTGCACTTAAATGACAATTTCCAAAAGTTGCTGTCCGAGTTGCGCCGCTCCACCGTTAGCTTCAAGAAAACGGCATCTCGCTGTCTGCCTCACCACTGAAATGCACTGAATGGCGTGAAGTTGCTGTATTTGCGTGGTAAATATGAACTAAACTCGCCACAGAAAGTTAAGTCTTGTCATTTCAAGTGCAAGTACCCTTTTAACAGCGTGATAATTGTTAATTACTGCCAATCAACCTCTCTGGCACTGAAAATTACCTATTATAAGTGTGGAGTCTCATTCCTTCAGGTATTAATTGTTGTTGGAGATTTTAAAAATGTCAAATTTAATTTTTTTTAAACTTTGCCTTTCCATCTCTTTCTCTCTTAATCCAATCTTTCTTTCCCTCTCTTTATTTCTCTTTCTGTACCTGATTTGACATTGAATTCACCCACTCTAATTTACACTTCCTTCTCAGTCCTTCTGCTGTTTATTTCTCAATCCTTCAGTCTGATTGGTTAAGGAGATACACAGTTGCTTGCCCTGTTCACACAGGTCCCAGATGCCCTGCTTCCCTTGTTGCGACATTATCAGCTCACACTTTCAGCAACTTGCCACACAAAAAATTTTAAAACCTATACATGCAAGGGCAAGTCTAATTAACGGCAGATACTATTAAATCCCTTGCTACAGCAAAATCTGGGCCAATATCTGCAGTGTCATATATACTAACATTTCTCTGTTTTTTCTTGCCAAATGTGAAAACAGAACATTTAAATACAGTCTCAAGGGCAAACTCACCATCTTGGTGCTCATAAGGGAGCCAGACATGCTTAGTATTCTGGTAAAGATAATAGGAGTTTTTTTGTTGACACTGCTGAGCCCGAAAATCTTCATAATGACCAGAACAATCTTCAGAATTGCAAACTTTGTACTCGGAATTAGGACCAGGACAGTCTCGACCACCATAGGCAGGGCTGCAGAGAGGTTAAAGGCAATCAGTGACAGGATACACATTCTTATCTCATCATGGACTCTGTTTACAGAGAGATGAATGCTTGCTGTCTCGATAATTTAGAAAGGTTTCCTGGTCTTGTGTACTGTACTGCTGATTCAGGATCCGAGAATATAGTGACATCCCAAATCTGAGTAACAAGTGAGTGCTGTGCTCCTGGCCACCAGATCATTTGGTGTAGCAACGGGCAGCTATGGAGGAGAGCTGCAAGATGCATGTATTTACACCCAGACGTTTTATACAAGTGCATTAAACGTGTTAGTGAGCCTACACATGCTTCACTGGCAGTGTACAGGAAGGGATTACTGGCAAGGAAGCTGGTTGTGCTGGGGAGGTGGGGGCTGGGGGAGAGCAGGGGAGAAGAGAACAAATGACTGGTCATTCTGGGTTTGGTTGCATTTTATTTTCTTCCTCTGTCAATTAAATGATAAAAATGAGGAACAATATTTCTTTATCTATGCTGGGAAAGAATATAAAATAAAATATACTTTGGTAAATTAAAACAGAATTTTAGCTTATGCTAGACATCTAAAATTGTACTGTTGATGTAATCCTTTATATTGTAATATATGCAATTATAGTTTTAAAATGTCCTTATGTTATTTATTTGTACAGTGTCAGCCGTGGCTCAGTTGGTAGCACTCTTGTCTCTGATTCAGAAGGTTGTGGGTTCAAGTCCCACTCCAGAAACCTGAAAATAATTTAGGCTGGCACTCCAGTGCAGTACTGAGGGAGTGCAGCACTGTTGGAGGTGCCGTCTTTCGGATGAGACATTAAACCAAGGCCCTGTCTGCCCTCTCAGGTGGACGTAAAAGATCCCATGGTTATATTCGAAGAAGAACAGGGGAGTTCAACCTGGTGCCTTGGCCAATATTTGCCCTTCAATTAACACCACCAAAAACAGATCATCTAGTCATTCTCAAGTTGCTGTTTGTGGGAGCTTGCTCTGCGCAAATTGGCTGCCGCGCTTCCTACATTACAACACTAGACTGCAAAAGTACTTCTTGGCTGTAAAGTGCTTTGGGATGTCCTGAGATAGTGAAAGGCGCTATATAAATGCAAGTATTTCTTTCTTTATTTAATTTTCTGAGAAAATCTACCTATTATTAGGGCACAGTGCTATTATTTGCCAGCATTCACTTCTAATCAAATTGCCTCAGTTGGTAGCACTCTTTTTTTTTTTGAGTTCAAGCCCTACTTCAGGATTTGGGCACACAATCTAGCCTGACATGTTAGCACAGTTCTGAAGTGCTGCACTGTCCTTTGGTTGAGGCAATAAACCAAGGCTATGTCTTACTGTCCTGTGGTACAGATAGATGTTAAGATCCATTATTTAAAGAAGAGCCGGGGGTTCTCCCAATCAATATTCCTTCCTTAATCAGCTTCACCAAAAACAGATTAGTCATCTTATTGTTGTATGTTGGATCGTGCTGTGTGCAAAATGGCTACTGCAGTCATTACATTTTAAACTAAATCATTGCATATGAAGCGATTTGAGACGGTTCTAAAAGATGTGCCAAGACATTGTAATTGCAAGTCTTTCTTTTTTAATATTGTGTCTTCCATTGCAAAAGGAAAAGTTTCTTAATATGGGCTGAATGTGAATGTATGGTCATGTCTATTACTTAATCAAACAAAATCATGCATCACAGTTGATGTAATACCACTTGATGCCTTTTTTTTTTTAAAAAGCAGACTGGATGTACCAGCCATTTTAGTTGGTGATTCCGCTTCAGTGTTCACCAGCCTGCGATTTTCCTGTTCATTAAAACAAAAGGGAGCAAATCACAGGCTGGTGAGTACAGAAGTGGAAAGCTCGGACCTTTGGGTCACTGTGAAACAGCAACACAAACTGCAGTGCAACTCAGTTGTGAAGTAAGAATGGAACTTAGCCAACTAGTGTGAAATTGTGTTACTCCAGCGTTGCACCGATTGCAGTATGACCTGTTGGCTCTTTGTTAATATTAGTATGTTACCAGCAAGCACGAATACAAAGAGCTCAGTTTTCCCTGACCAGACAACATGTGGAGTCAGCAGTATAACTTGGGACTGCCAACACTAGTTACCTGTGTTAAACTAGTACCTGTGGAACAGCTGTGTTCTGAACGTGCAATCATATGCCAACTAATACGAACTTACGAGGGATTACTGCACTGTCTGCTACGGAAACGCACTCCACCACCACAGGTTCTTGAGCACGATCCAAACTTTGTCCAGGAACTCCAGCTTCCATCCTGACTGTATGACTGATCAGAAGTCTTCCAAATACAGTGACCCTTGAAACACCACTGGAAAGTAGAGGTGGTTAAACCATCTTCAGGACTTGCTGATAGGGGTAACCTTGCAGGTTTACGTTCCTGCTGCAGAGCTTCATGTGGCAAGAGTGCATATTGGAAATTTGGGAGTAGAGGACACCGCTCCCAATTTGCCGCCTCAACAATTTTCCATCCATTAATTTTAATAAGTGGAAAATTGTTCAGGCCACGATTTGGACGAGCTGTCCTCCATGTCCTAGACTCGTGACATACGGAGCTCTACAACAGAAATGAAAATTAGTAAAATTACTAGATCTACACAAAATGACCGTTCTTCCATAATAATACATTAAAAACTTTGGGGATTCAGAAAATGAAAATCTTTGATCTCATCATTCCTCATTTATTATAAATTTTGAAAGAGTACTTGAAAAGTTTTTTAAAATCAAATTACACAGTGTAGAAACTGTTATATTATTAGGATTTTTTACTAGTTGCTCTACAACAGCATTTACTGAGAGTTAATGTACCAACAAAGTCTGATGAGATTGCAGAATTTTTTTTTGATATGCATCATTGTGAAGATGAGTCATAAAGAGCATGGTCATACATTAGTCCTTCTATTAAGATGAATTTCCAATGGACTCAATCTGTCCACTGTCAACTTTACTATGACCCACAAATCTATACAAAGTCTCAACTGCAAGGCAAGTAAAACAATGCAGTAATGGTAATCCTTATACAATAAGCAACTAATCACACCAACAAATTGACATGGAGAGAGAATCAGATGTGGGTTTTTAAATAAATACTCTTAAAAACTTAGACTAACCAAATGATAACGATGAAAAGAAAAAACTGCAAATGCCGAAAATTTGACAACTAAAAGAATAAGCTATTGTCTGAAAAGAGTCATTAAGTTTCAGGTAGAGACCCTGGGGTCGAATGTCCATGATCCCGCTCGGCTGGCGTAACTATGGTAGAGTGGGAAACGCGCCCTGCCAGTGAACTGGAAGCCTGATCCCACTAGAGTTTCTTAGGTCAGGCAATTAGCATAACATTGGGGGTGGGGGGGGGGTTTGCAATATCAGCACATCTTGGACAGGGGGATGTGGAGAACAAAATGAGGTGCAGGCCACCCACTGTCAGGGGAAGCCAGTACAGCATCTGTTTAAGGCAGAAATTGGCCCCCTTTATAAGAGGGCTGACATCAATAGGCAGAATTTTCTCTTGCGTGTTCCGGCCATTCCTGTGGGTCCCACTTACGCTGCTCACAGTACCAAATGCCAGTAACTTGTTGGCATCCAGTATGTTTGGGACAGAGGAGACAGGAGCAGCGGGAATTCTGGTGGATGACACCATCCCATCTCCTTTTGTGAGATCAGACTTCCAAGGGGTGGACAAAACCACCGCTCACCCCCCAACCCCAGATGAAAGTCACTCACAATTATCTTGGAGGCAGAGACCAAGGGTTTCCAGGTTCTGCCCCATTTCCTATCCTAATCTGTCCTTGCCCACTGGGATTATTTTCCAGGTAAGCCCCTTTGTCAGAAGCAAGAGAAGGACAAGCAAGTTTCTTTATTATACTGATCCATGATAATTTCTGATTTCAGATGCTGGCAGAACTGCTGCTTATTTCCACCATTTTCTGTTTTTAAAATGGATTTGACCTGCTGTTTATCACCCAAAGTGGCTTCTTTTGTACTACAAACACTGGAAGTTCGACAAAGTTAGATTGGTCAACACAGGGACACAATTACACATCAGATGGTGCTTGCAGCATTCTTCAACCCTCACCATGTCTTTTTAATATGTAGATTGGCCTTTTACCTTTCCCGGTGCACACTCTGTCCCATCTAATGGCGGGCCCTTTTTTGTTTTGCAGAAGTAGGGGTTATCAGGATGGCTGCACCATAACTGCTTGCAGGGATCAAAGGTTCGGAACTGCAATAGGGACAAACATAGTTTTAGACTGACTGTGAGATCCTATGATAGGCAGCTGTCCTGGATGGTATTAATTGTACATACGAAAACGATGGACAGGAAAAGACCAGCTGGTCCATCGAGCCTGTTTCAAACAATCATAACCCCCAATGCTCCCACCCACCAGCAGACATGTAATATCCTGGGACATTACATTCACAAAATCCCTAGGCTAATTCGGTGGTGGTGGGGGAAATAAATCTTGGAAATATTTCTGAGCCTCAAAGGCGATCAAAACGAGTTCCAGAAGACCACAGTGATCATGAGGCACGTCAACCAACATCCCATCTACCCTGTGTACACAGTGATATCAGCCAGGAACTCATTGAGCTCCCTTTTAAACACTTGCAGTGAATCCGCACCCTCTGCACAAACCAGCAACTTGACCCTCTGCGAAGAGAAACCTTCTGACATCCTTCTTTGCTTACATAACTTATACACGTCTCCTGGTTCTCTCTAACCTATCTAATTCAAATAATCTATCCAGATGATCACAGTCAAGTCCCTCCATTATTTTAAATCTCAATCAAATCTCCCTGAAGTCTATGTTTTTCTAGAGTAAAAAAGACCCAATTTTCTAACGTTGTTGTGATAACTAAAGGCTTTTAAGCTAGGCATCAGTCTAGTGGTCCTCCTCCGAACCTTTCCAGGGCCTCTATATCACCCAACCTGTGTGGGGACCAAAATTCTAGATGAGGCCGAACCAAGACTTGGACTTGCATAACAGCATTAACTATGTAAGGAACAAAATCTGAACTTGGCAGCAACTTCCTCAAGGAAAGAGATTGCCAAAAATCTGTTTATTGTTTTTGTATGAAGTTTCAAATGTAATTATAAGCAAAAATGCAAAGGAATATGTAATAAGACCATGAAATGAAAGAATGCTTACAGCTGTACACATTTTGTAACCCACTCCAAAATCAAAACGGCACTGCTCATCCATGGAGTAGTTGATTCCTGGAAGCTCTGGCAACTTTGGCCACTTGTGTTCAAATGGGTCATCCAGCAGGCAATCATAGGAACTGACCGAAATCATGAATTGAGAGAGAAATTAGGTGTACAAAGTTTTAAGTCACATCAGATTTTATTTTGTTTCAAATAATTAATTTTTTTTCACGTCAAAGAGAAGCACCTATTTGTTGTGGAACAGGGATGCAGCATGTTGCTACTCTAATATATAGAGTGATAGGGTGCAGACTCAACCCCTACCCATCACTCACTGACCCCGATGTTCCATATGAGACTTTTCAATCTCAGCTGCAAAACTGTTGGAGGTGCTGAATGCAGACAGGCACTGCTTCACAAGAGGGAGAGAAAATCCCTGGTCACTCCATTTATACTAATGTTACACTTCACAGGGTTCCTGATCTACCTAGGAGGATCATGACTTGTGTGTGCTGTGTGCCAGCCTCCTGGATGCACAGCTCCACTGCCCGGTTTAGAGCACTGTCATTAACCATAGAACAATATACAGCAAAACAGGAGGCCATTCAGCCTATCGTGCCAGTGCTGCCTCTTTGCTAGAACAATCCAAAACTAATCCCACTGCCCTGTATATTCCCGTTTTAAATACTTATCCACTTTTCCCTTAAAGAGGCAATGGTCTCTGCCTCAACCACTCTCTGTGGCAAAGAAATACCCTCTGCATAAAGAAATTACCCCAGCCTCCTTCTACACTCTAATTAAATTCTTAAACTGATAACCCTCATCAGTAATTCAGCAACCAAAAGAAACAGACTTTCCCTATTCACCCTATTAAAACCCTTCATGGTTAAAAAAAAATCCCACTAAATATCCTCATATCCCTCTCTACCTAAGTGGAAACAGTTATAAGAGACCTGAGAAACTGGGATTATAGTTTCTCATCCCTGGCAGTTGGGAGCTTTATGTTCAGTATCAGAAGCTGGGAGTTGCATAGGTTAACTGGGACCCTCCAGCATAATATACAAGGTATACAAGGGCAAATTTAGCAATGCTACACTTCTGCAGCAGAGCCTCGCTAGATGAGAGTGCAAGTCAGACATAGGGACAAAGCCCCAAATGTTTGACACTGGTTCAGGTCTAGCAAGGCTCTATTTGAGAGTGCAGTCTTGCTGACTTTGCCCCATATACAGTACAATGTGGTGTATAAGTAAAAACTTCAAGTGTGCTGCTTATATGTTATCTAAATATAAGGGATCTAATTATCCACTCTTGTGATTTTCCGAGTGCGCACTGCCAGTAGGAAATCTCATTAGTTGGCTTCACGTATTGGGAATCGAGAGTGTGCTGCTATGAATGGATGTAAAATGGAACGCAGCATGCAATTGTTTTCTAGCATGCACTGCTGGCAGGCTAGGCACCACATGATTGGAAAATTACCTCCTCTAGATTTATGATGAAAAGAGCAACTAAACACTGGAGCAACGAGTTACACTACACTGTCTGCTTCGGTGCAAAGTGGTTTCAGCTTTTGCATCAATGCAAATTTATACACTGCAATCTGGGTGAAAAGTCAACAAAGTTCAATTAGGTAAGTGGCAGTCTCACATTGTTGGGGCTTCATAGCATTAACTGCAGACCAGTGTAAAGGCAAGTTTAAAAAGTCCACTGAATTGCCTGGGTATTATTTTGTGAAGTTTAATTTTTCACGTGTTTAATATTAGCGGAATGTCAACACAAGGTGTGTCTGTTGGCTCCCCAACATTAAAAATTTAACCAACATTCAGAAGCCAATGAATGGAGCGCTGGGCATGCATATCAACTCTCTTATCCCTAGACAATGAGTGGCACAGGAGCCAGCGGTATAACTCTGGTCATACCTTGCCCTGCACCACTCAAGTCTGTGTACCTATAGTATAAGACAACTGTAACCAACATGTTGTATTTTATATAGTACATGTAATAGTGATCCAGCAACTCTTTAATATTTTAATTACCATCACCGATATATAGGTATTTCTGACTAAAACGTGGAACCTGAATACAGAATTTCATAGGTTACGATACTGAAATACAACGACATACTGTATGTATCGACTGAGCTCCTGTTTGCTGCAGCGTGACCAGTGATAACGATGGAACGCGGCCTGTACCAAAGGTGCCATTATGCTGCCCATACTCGTCTCATCAGCACAGCGATTACCTTGCCCGTCGTGCTCCATTCCTAAACTGTTAACAAGCACATGTTAGTCATTTTGGAAATCTATTTATTCATGAGAGACATACTAAAATTATACAATGCAACAGTGAGATATTTCAGTATGAACATAAGTTTTATTACATAATGATATTCATAGCATAACGCATTCAACTAATTTTGGAGGCAAAAAACACAATTTTCAAAACCTTTAACTAACATAAGCCACATAAATCTGACTAGGCACTTGTAGCACCTTTCTCATGCCCCCGCACAGATAACAAAAAAAATGTGACATTTGATAGACAATCCTTCTCTACGTCTCCCCCTCCATCACATCCTTTCTAGTCTCCATATTTAATCAATACTGTTTTCCTGACTGCATGCCCGAGTGCCATTCCACACCCTCTTCTGCACCCCCCTCCCTGCATCCTCACTGTGTTGAAATTCAGACGCAGCACATCATCCCCTACTCTAAATCATGCTTTCCCATGGCCTCAAAATTTAATTGAAGATCTATAAGTACACCAAACTGTAAGTATCAGATCATCCAGTTAAATGAATAGCTTGGTTCATCATAGATATCTATTTTTGCATCTGGTGTCGGCTTCATGAGCTCCTAGGTCAGTTAGAGCTCTGATGTATACAGATTGGAGCTCCCTATACACGGATTCAATCTCAGAACAGCACCCCCTGCTGTCCAAGTATGTTTTTTTCCTCATTTTCGACACCAACTGCCCTTATGTGCTCTATGAGTGGGATTGTCAATCTAGTACCAAATTGGCTTCAAATTATGTTCAGTTTTGTGTCGTGGGCCCACACCTATTAGAAAATGGATCAAAACTGCCTATCCTCATGTGTGGAGATGCCGGTGATGGACTGGGGTTGACAATTGTAAACAATTTTACAACACCAAGTTATAGTCCAGCAATTTTATTTAAAATAAAATTTAAATTTAAAATAAAATTGCTGGACTATAACTTGGTGTTGTAAAATTGTTTACAATTATCCTCATGTGACGAAGGATACTTACTGGCAGAATAGTGAAGACTTTCACCTCATGAGTATGGGCTGGATTCAAACCTAGGTCCCAGAGTCGAAAGGACCATAAATTAACCCACTGTACCAAAATTTCAAATTATCCTGACAACTCATCTTACAGACTCAGTTGTCAAAATCACTCAGTTGCTATCTGTGCCCAAATTGCAAATTCATGTCAAATAAGCTGTGCCCATGTTGATGTTCAGAAAGTAACTACATCTCTCTTAGTATTACAATATTTCCAGTGCCCTCTATAGCCTAGATTTTCCTTTTGGGATTTTTTTTAACACAACATTAACCTATTCATTTTAAACAGATTAATGCTGGGTTTAAAATAATGTTGATTGGAAAATCTAGGCTGATTAGATGCTAAACCCCCACCTCATGTTACACACCATTCTCCAACCAAGAGGTGCAGGTGATCTGCTCCTAGGCATCTATTAATGTTGTTCTGCAACTGGCCACTTGGAGCTGCGGTGATGTCTCTGATTTTCCCTCTCGCTGGAGAGGATTTGCTGCTCATCCTTCCCTCAACCCGACGTCCCGACTGCATTTGGGAGTCGCTAGCATAAGTCAACTTTCCATACCACATACAAAAGGCAGGTAAATTCAGTTGTAAGTTCATTTTGTGTTAAGAGTCCCATAGAGTGAGATGCATTGCATGTTGTTTCTTCACTAATCATTTAGCCATGTGGACTAGCCCATATGAGGCCAGTCCAGTAAGACTGGGGATCCCAGACAGCAGAATTAGAAAATCTACCTTGTGATATTTCAGAATTCCAACCTAATGTCGGTGACTTGCAGACTTTCAGTTAAATTTTAAACAGGTTCCATTGTATGCAAATAGTGATCAGTGGACGAGCTTCCAGCTATTTTTTCTTCTGCCCCCATTTTCTCTCTCCCTGGCCCAAAGGTGTTCAGTGATGCTGGGGTACTCTTTCAGAGGTCCCAATTGGCCATTCCTAATATGTGAATCTATTTATGGGGAATGTGTAAAGTGCATTTTTAGAAATGAAAAATATTGTGTTTTGAATATGCTGACATCAATACGTGCATTATAATGTTCCTTTAATTTTGCATCTGTGGCAATGATGCCTCTTCTAATTTTGAACCTTTAATGTCAAATCTATGTCTCCTTTTTTGCAAACTGACAAGTATCACCTTGGGTCAGTTAATAGCATGCTTGCCTCTGAGTCAGAACATTGTGGCATTCAAATTGCACCATGGACGAGAGCATATAATCTAGGCAGACATTTCAATGCCATTGTTGCGGCCATCTTTTAGATTGAGGCTACGTCTGCCTGTTCGGATGGATATAAAAGATCCCATGACGCTATTCAAAGAAGAGCAGATTATTTTCCTGGTGACCTGATCAATATTAACCAACACCATCAAAAATCTGGTCATTTATTTATTTACTGCTTGTGGGATCTTGCTGTGCCAAAATTGACTGCTACGTATGCCTATAGAACGACAGTGAGTGCATTTCAAAAGTAATCCTCTGGCTATGAAGCACTTTGAGACATCCATAGGATGTGATGAGGCTCTACAGAAATGCAAGTGTTTCTGGCTTTCACTCAAGTGGTTCACACAATTAAACGTGGTAGCAGACATCTTCTAGAAAGAAGCCAAGTATTAGAACAATACTGTACACCTGATACCTAATAATGTAAATGTCATGACGGTGCTGAATTACTAAGGTGAATTCAATCCTTTGGGACCACAAATGCTTTCCAAAGCCATCCATTCATTTTGCAAAGCCATTTATTTCCCCCCCTCTCTCCTTAAATGCACGAATGTCATATTATACTCCAGCTAATACTTTTTTTCAAGACACATGAATTTCCTTCATAACAAACAAGTTAAATAGCTGAGCATACGCACATCATTTTATCACATCAACAAGCAAAACACATCATTCTGCTCCTCAGAGAATACTAAAGGTTAAAGAATGATCTTTATCCTAGTCTTTAACATTCAGTGTTTATAGACAAGAAACATACATTGACTTATCCCTTCTAAGCTGCTATTATATAAATATTATGCTATGCAACATCTGTGTTTCATTTAGTTAAACTGCAAACTAAACCCTTTTTAGAAATCAATGTTGGCACAGCAAAAATAAGTTTGGCTTTTTCAAAATTATCTAAAGTTTATTATATTGAGTTTAACATCGATGAACATACCCTGTGAAGTCACTGTGCATTTACATTACACAGTGCTTGTGGGATAAGAACATAAGGAATAGGAAAAGGAGTGGGCCATACGGCCCCTTGAGCCTGCTCCGCCATTCAATAAGATCACGGCTGATCGTCTACCTCAACTCCACTTTTCTGCTCTATCCCTTGATTTCCAAAAATCTATCGAACTCCATCTTGAATATGCTCAACAACTGAGCACCCACAGCCCTCTGGGGTAGAGAATTCCAAAGATTCACAACCCTCAGTGAAGAAATTTTTCCTCATCTCAGTCCTAAATGGCTGACCTCTTATCTTGAGACTATGACCTCTAGTTCTAGACTCTCCAGCCAAGGGAAACAGCCTCTCTGCATCTACCCTGTCAAGCCCTCTAAGAATTTTATACATTTCAATGAGGTCACCTCTCATTCTTCTAAACTCCAGAGAATATGGGCCCATTCTACTCAATCTTTCCTCATAGGACAACTCTCTCATTCCAGCAATCAATCTAGTGAACCTTCATTGCACCCCCTCTACGGCAAGTATATCCTTCCTTAGGTAAGGATATACTTGCCGTAGAGGGGGTGCAATGAAGGTAAGTCACTAGAGCCCTATATAATTGCAGCAAGACTTCCTTACTCTTAAACTCCAACCCCCTCGCAATAAAGGCTAACATACTATTTGCCTTCCTAATTGCTTGCTTTACCTGTATATTAACTTTCTGTGATTCGTGTACAAGGACACCCAAATCCCTCTGAATACCAACATTTCTTAGTCCCTCACCTTTTAAAAAAATTCTGCTTTTCTATTCTTCCTACCAAAGTGGATAATTTCACATTTCCCCACATTATACTCCATTTGCCAACTTCTCGCCCACTCACTTAACCTACCTATATCCCTTTGCAGCCTCTTTGCATCCTCCTCACAGCTTACTTTCCCACCTAGCTTTGTATCGTCAGCAAACTCGGATACATTACACTCAGCCCCCTCATCTAAGTCATTGATGTACATTGTAAATAGCTGAGGCCCAAACACTGATCCTTGCGGCACCCCACTAGTTACAACTTGCCAACACGAAAATGAGCCGTTTATTCCTACTTTCTGTTTTCTGTCTGTTAACTAATACTCAACCAATGCCAATATATTACCTCCAATCCCATGAGCCCTGATCTTGTGTAACAATCTCTTGTGTGGCACCTTATCGAATGCCTTTTGAAAATCCAAATATACTACATCCACTGGATCCCCCTTATCTACCTTGCTAGTTATACCCACAAAAAACTCTAATAGGTAAGGCTTATTGATACATTTAAGGTTAGTGGCACAGTGTGCTTGTACTGGAAGCGATGCAGGTGTAAGGCTAAAGCAATTTGTCTGTTCTGGGTCATAAGGGTTCAGTTGGGGTTCTAGTCAGTAGATGGGTGGGTCACTGTTACTGATTATCTTAGGTAGTTTAGGTTTTGGAGGACTAAGGCCATTTCTGCTGAGTGAGCCTCCTAGAACTCCCACAGAATAATTAGTATTTCTCTAAGCGGAGGTCAAATATCACTTGTTCGCACTGTGACATGCAACACTGGTTCCCATCCACATGTTTGTTGTGGGAAGGGCTACGCTCCTTCACAATAAGGGAAATACTTTCTTGGAGCTGGTAGCAAGAGCTATCTGTAGTGAGGACTGTTACTGGGCTATTTAGATAGACACTTCAATACTGAAGGAGTGGTGTACCGTTGGCGGTGCCGTATTTCGGATGACATGTTAAATCGAGGCCCTGACTGCCCTCTCACGTGGATGTAAAAAATCCCATGGCACTGTTCGAAGAAGAGCAGAGGAGTTCTCCCGGTGTCCTGGCCAACAGTTATCCCTCAACTAACATCACTAAAACAGAATGTCTGCTCATTTATTTCATTCCTGTTTGTGGGATCTTGCTCTGCACAAATTGGTTGCTACATTTCCATACATTACAATAGTGACTAACTTCAAAAATAATTCAATGACTTTGAAGTGATTTGGGAAATCCTGAGGTCATGAAATATATAACTGCAAGTTTTCTGCTTTCTTGCAAATTGGATAAATTGTTCAGATGCATTACTGCTGTAAGATATATTGGTCTTAGAAGGGGTTCAGTGCAGATTGACCAGGGCTTAAAAGGGTTAAATTATGAGTACAGGCTGTAAACTTGACTTGTATTCCCTTGAGTTTAGAAGGTTGAGGGGTGATCAAGTCAAGGTCTTCAAAATGATAAAAGGAATTCAATAGGGTAGATAGAGAAACTATTTCCTCTGGTGGGGGAATCATAAAATTAGAGGTAGGCCATTTAGGAGTGAAATCAGGAAGCACTTTTTATTTTATACAAAGGGTAGTGGAAATCTGGAACTCTCTTCTTCAAAAACCTGTGGATGCTGGGTCAATTGAAATTTTCAAGACTGAGATTGATAGATTTTTTGTTGGCTAAGGGTATCAAGGGATATGGATTAACGGCAGGTAAATGGAGTTGAGTTACAGATCAGCTGTGATCCAAATGAATGGCGGAACAGGCTCGAGGGGCTGAATGGCCAACTACTATTCCTATGTTCCAACCGTACTGCTGTAGTCTTTGGGAGTTTGAACTGCAATGAGAAGGAGCCTTTCTAATTGGATCCTGTAGATGGTGCTGATACACAACCGTCACCGTGACCACTTTGCATTCAACTGCAGCTTTCATTACATTGCATTCTGACTTTGAACTGTAGACATCAATGTAAAGGTTCTTATGAAAATCTTGCAAAAACTTTCTACTTTTTAAAAAAAATACAGAGTACGTTACAAAGTAAACACAGAAAACCATTCATAATTCAGGCTACTATAAGATGCCAGGACTGGTGGGGCAGCCTATGTTTATTGCATGTAGGGCAGAGATTACGATCAATGTTGTTCTCGTATGAACATGTAACTCACTTGTACCACAATTCCCCTCTGCTATTTTAGCACAGTTGTTAACTCACTTTAAAATGGTGCAGAGGAATTTGGTATGAGTGCACTAAGCATACATACGAGAACAGTACTGACCGCAATTTCCACCCTTATACGTAATGCGGATATTGGTGAACTCCAGCACTGAAATCTTCATGCAATATAAATGATGTTTGAACTGGATTGAAGAAATCAATGAAAAATATCATGAAGATATTGCTCTCAGGTGTTAAGTTCCACAGACATTCATTTCTGTTCTGTACGTTATGAAATCCATGAAGTAGCAGGCTGTGATGAGGTTCTAATTTAAACAATGCATGAAGATGGTGCTGAGATAATATAATTTTCTGATTTAAAAAAAATGTTATTAATGCAAAGCAACTAATCAACAATGCAAGAAGATTGCCCTTTGCTCTAGCAGAAAATTTCCTAGACCATCTTTAGAAATCTGTGTGAGAAACAAAGCTGACATTATAAATCCCTATTAGACCATCTCCAACAAGAGAGGGTCTAACCACCTCAATGGCATTACCATCGCCGAATCCCCCACCATCAACATCCTGGGGGTCACCATTGACCAGAAACTTAACTGGACCAGCCATATAAATACTGTGGCTACAAGAGCAGGTCAGAGGCTGGGTATTCTGTGGCAAGTGACTCACCCCCTGACTCCCCAAAGCCTTTCCACCATCTACAAGGCACAAGTCAGGAGTGTGATGGAATACTCTCCACTTGCCTGGATGAGTGCAGCTCCAACAACACTCAAGAAGCTCGACACCATCCAGGACAACGCAGCCCGCTTGATTGGCACCCCATCCACCACCCTAAACATTCACTCCCTTCACCACCAGCACACTGTGGCTGCAGTGTGTACCATCCACAGGATGCACTGCAGCAACTCGTCAAGGCTTCTTCGACAGCACCTCCCGAATCCGTGACCTCTACCACCTAGAAGGACAAGAGCAGCAGGCACACGGGAACAACACCACCTGCACGTTCCCCTCCATGTCACACACCATTCCGACTTGGAAATATATCGCCGTTCCTTCATCGTTGCTGGGTCAAAATCCTGGATTGCAGCGGTTCAAGAAGGCGGCTCACCACCACTTCTCAAGGGCAATTAGGGATGGCCAATAAATGCTGGCCTTGCCAGCGATGCCCACATCCCATGAACGAATAAAAAAAAACCCCGTAAGAACTCAAAGAATATCACAACAAATTTCACTAAGCAAAACATGGCACAGTAATAAACCTGGAAGAAATGAAAGGCTGGTGACAAACCCACACAACCAACGAAAGGCTGGTGACAAACCCACACAACCAACAAAAGGCTGGTGACAAACCCACACAATTACTGAAAGGTTTTTTTTTGAGTCATTCATGGGATGTGGGCATCGCTGGCAAGGCCAGCATTTATTGCCCATCCCTAATTGCCCTTGAGAAGGTGGTGGTGAGCCGCCTTCTTGAACCGCTGCAATCCGTGTGGTGAAGGTTCTCCCACAGTGCTGTTACGTAGGGAGTTTCAGGATTTTGACCCAGCAACAATGAAGGACCGGCAATATATTTCCAATCGGGATGGTGTGTGACTTGGTAGGGAACATGCAAGTGGTGGTCTTCCCGTGCACCTGCTGCCCTTGTCCTTCTAGGTGGTAGAGGTCGTGGGTTTGGGAGGTGCTGTCGAAGAAGCCTTGGAGAGTTGCTGCAGTGAATATTTAAGGTAGTGGATGGGGTGCCAATCAAGCCGGCTGCATTGTCCTGGATGGTGTCGAGCTTCTTGAGTATTGTTGGAGCTGCACTCATCCAGGCAAGTGGAGAGTATTCCATCACACTTCTGACTTGTGCCTTGTAGATAGTGGAAAGGCTTTGGGGAGTCAGGAGGTGAGTCACTCGCCACAGAATACCCAGCCTCTGACCTGCTCTCGTAGCCACAGTATTTATGTGGCTGGTCCAGTTAAGTTCCTGGTCAATGGTGACCTCCAGGATGTTAATGGTGGGGGATTCGGCTATTGTAATGCAGTTGAATGTCAAGGGGATGTGGTTAGACTCTCTCTTGTTCGAGATGGTCATTGCCTGGCACTTGTCTGGCGTGAATGTTACTTGCCACCTATCAGCCCAAGCCTGGATGTTGTCCAGGTCTTGCTGCATGCAGGCACGGACTTCATTATCTGAGGGGTTGTGAATGGAACTGAACATTGTGCAATCATCAGCGAACATCCCCACTTCTGACCTTATGATGGAGGGGAGGTCATTGATGAAGCAGCTGAAGATGGTTGGACCTAGGACACTGCCCTGAGGAACTCCTGCAGTGATGTCTAGGGGCTAAGATGATTGGCTTCCAATGGTGGTGACAAACCCACACAATCATTGAGTTGCTGGTGACAAACCCACACAATCAATGTAAGCCTTGTGATTAACCCACACAAACAATGAAAGGCTGGTAAAAAAATACTGAAAGCAATTTGAGCAAAAAATGAGTGTTACAATGAACTGTTATTAGTAATAAACATGTGAGCATTGAGAAATCTGGGAACCCAGTAACATTCTGCTAGAGCTGATAGCACTGTGGCAAATCAGTGTGAGCAACACACAGATTGACAATCAACATTTGCAAAAGAAAAACAGGACAGTGCCAAATAACTTCCTGCAAGAAACAAGAAAACAGTCAACTTTTCTACAAGGGGAGCTATTAATCCAACCAAGAAACGAGATGGTGGCCACCATTGCCTGCAAGGGACGAGAGTGGTAATCAGCTCTTGGAAGCAAGAAGGTGCTTATCGGCCTCAGCAAGAAATTGAAGAGTGTTATAGCAAATCACTATGGAAAGCATGAATTAAGGATTGCAGATCTTTGAGAAACAAGAGGATCCTGAATGGAGCTTCAGATCTCTGCGAAAGAAGTGTCGTGCAAACAAATGTAAGAGTTAAGTGTCTCGGCCGATTCTTGCAATTATGAGTCACAAATATTGTGGCACATCCTTATGAGAAACAAAAGCTGCATAAGTATCATCCCAAATTATTGTGCAAAACGGAATGTGACAACAAACTACAAGTTATCATTGTAAATGGCTGCAAGAAAATAAAACAATGCAATGAATCATTGCGAGGTGAAGTCATTACAAATTTGGCAACAAATCCTTGTAAGAAACAACAGTATCACAATCAGCAAGCATAGGAAAAAAAAACCTGAATAGCTAAGTGAGGCATCAAAAGAAACACAACCAGCCTGGTGACATGTTGAGAGACTGTTGATAAGTTGCTATAGTGAATTAAAGCCTTGCAACAAATTGCTGCAACAAAGAGTTAGGACAAGTTGATAGTAGAACATTATGAATGTTAAATAATTTTGAGAAAATTGAACATAAGAGATAGGAGCAGGAATAGGCCATTTAGCCCTTCTAGCCTCTCTGCCATTCAATGAGATAATGGCCAATCTGATTCTGGCCTCAACTCCACTTTCCTGCCTGTTCCCGATATCCTTTGACTCCCTTGCTGATCAAAAATTTGTCTAACTCAGCCTTGAATATATTCAATGACTCAGCCTCCACCGCTATTTGGGGCAAAGAATTCCAAAGGTTCACAACCCTCAGAAGAAATTTCTCCTCATCTCCATCTTAAATGGGCGACCCCTTATTCTGAGACTATGCCCCCTAGTTCTAGATTCTCCCAGGAGGGGAAACATCCTCTCAGCATCTACCCTCTCAAGCCCACTCAGAATCTTATATGTTTTGATAAGATCTCCTCTCATTCTTCTAAAGTCCAGTGAGTATGGGCCCAACCTGTTCAATCTTTCCTCGTAAGAAAACCCTTCCATACCCGGAATCAATCTAGTGAACCTTCTCTGAACCGCCTCCAATTCAAGTATATCCTTCCTTAAATAAGGGGACCAAAACTGTACGCAGGCGTGGTCTCACCAGCACCCTGTAGCAAGACTTCCCTGCTTTTATACTCCGTCCCCCTTGAAATAAAGTCCAATATTTCATTTGCCTTCCCAATTACCTGCTGCACCTGTATGCCAACTTTTTGTGTTTCATGTATGAGGACACCCAAATCCCTCTGTACTGCAGCATTCTGAAGTCTTTCTCCATTTATGTAATATTTTGCTTTATTATTCTTCCTACTAAAATGGATGACTTCACATTTTCCCACATTATACTCCATCTGCCAATTTTTTGTCCACTCGCTTAACCTATCCATATCCCTTTGCAGACACTTTGTGTCCTCCTCACAACTTACTTTTCCACCTATCTTTGTATCATCAGCAAATTTGGCCACAGTACACTCGCTTCCTTCATCTAAGTCATTGATATAGATTGTAATTAGTTGAGGCCCCAGCACTGATCCCTGCGGCACCCCACTAGTTACAGATTGCATTCCCGACTCTCTGTTTTCTGTTAGTTAGCCAATCCTCTATCCATGCTAATATATTACCCCCAACACCATGAACTCTTACCTTGTGCAGTAACCTTTTTGTGGCACCTTATCGAATGCCTTTTGGAAATCCAAATACACTATATCTACTGGTTCTCCTTTATCCACCCTGCTCGTTATTTCCTTAAAGAACTCTAATAAATTTGTCAAACACGATTTCCCTTTCATAAAACCTTTCTCCTTGATTTTATTTTGAGTCTCTAAATTCCTGCTACTTCTTCCTTCATAATTGATTCTAGCATTTTCCCAATGAAGATGTTAGGCTAATTGGCCTATAGTTACCTGCTTTCTATCTACCTGCTTTCTTGAATAGGGGCTTTAACATTTGCGGTTTTCCAATCCCCTGGGACCTTTCCAGAATCTAGTGAATTTTAGAAGATTACAACCAACGCATCCACTATCTCTGTAGCCACTTCCTTTAAGACTCTCGGATGCAAGCCATCGGGTTCAGGGGATTTGTCAGCCTGCAGACCCAGTAGTTTGCCTAGTACTTTTTCTCTAGTGATAGTGATTGTTTTTAGATCCTCTCTTCCCTTTGCCCCTTGATTATCAACTAATATTGGTATGCTTTTAGTGTCTTCTACTATGAAGATAGATATAAAATATCTGTTCAATGCCTCTGCCATTTCCTTGTTTTCCATTATTATTTCCCCAGTCTCATCCTCTAAGGGACCTATACTTACTTTAACTACTCTCTTCCTTTTTATATACTTGCAAAAGCTTTTACTGTCAGTTTTTATATTTCTTACTAGTTTACTCTCATAATCTATTTTCTCCCTCTATTATTTTTTTAGTCCTCCTTTGCTGGTTTCTAAAGTTTTCCCAATCTTCGGGCTTGCCGCTAATCTTTGCCACGTTGTACGCCTTTTCTTTTAACTTGATACCATCCTTAACTTCCTTAGTTAGCCATGGTTGGAACACCCTTCTCATGGAGTCTTTCCTCCTTCCTGGGATATATTTTTGTTGAGTGTCATAAAATATCTTTTTAAATGTCTGCCACTACTTATCCACAGTCATACCTTCTAATCTGTTTTCCCAGTCCACTTTAGCCAACTCCGTCCTCATGCCATTGTAATTGCCCTTATTTAGGTTTAATACAGTAGTTTCAGATCCAAGATCCTCACTCTCAAACTGGATGTGAAATTCTATCATGTTATGATCACTGTTTCCTAAGGGATCCTTTACTTTGAGGTCATTAATTAATCCTATCTCATTACCCATTACGAGATCTAAAATGGCCTATTCCCCTGTTGGTTCCACAATGTATTGTTCTAAGAAACAGTCCCGAATACACTCTATGAACTCATCCTCAGGGCTACATTTGCCAATTTGATTTGTCCAATTTATATGAAAGTTAAAATCGCCCATGATTATTGCATTATCTTTTTTACAAGCCCCCATTATTTCTTGGTTTATATTTTGCCCTACAGTGTAGCTCCTGTTAGGGGGCCTATATACTACTTCCACCAGCGATTTCTTACCCTTGCTATTTCCTACCTCCACCCAAATTGATGAATCTCATTGGGACAACTAAGCTGAAGCCCTGAGAATAAGGTCAATTTCTATATGAATGAAAATTTTCATGAAGATGTTTGGAGAAAGAAAAATGTGGCAACAGCTATCTATGTAACACAAGTACTCTGTGGTGAATTGTAGGACCTGGTCAAATTCACAGGCAATACCAAGCTAATTGAATGTGAAGAGTGAAAATCCCAATCTTCCAGATTGCTCTCCATCCCCTTTGAGCTCTTCTACTCTTCCTCTCTCTGCCATAATCCAGGCACTCAGCCCCATATCAATGTTCTCTAAGGCCCCAGACCACAACCCCAGAGTTCTTACGAACCTCAGCTCTGCCAGACCCCAGTCTCCTAATTGCTCCCAAACTCAATTACCACCCCCCCCCCCAAACACCTGCACTCTCTACCACTTGCCTCTCATGAGCCATCCCTAACTAATACTTACTTTGGACTGTAGTTCCCCCAGCAGTCCCGCCTGCCCTAACCCTCACCCTTTCCCAATCTTACTTTCCCCCCCTCTCTCATGCATGCATATTGAAACCTGTCTCTAACAACCCCCCCCCACCTAATCCCCCTACTAACTTGTAACCCAGAATATGATGCCTCCTATATTGTTGAGCATCTGAGAGAGTCATTGGGAGACTTTAAGGACAGGAGGGACATAAAGGGGAAAGAGAGGCTAATAGAATGAGTGAGACAAGTGAGCAAAGAATAAGGAACAGAGATACAGACATCACACTGAAAGCATTCAAGAGCCCTAAGCAGAGAGAGAAAAAACAATAGAGGCAAACAGAAAGACAAGGGGCTCAACTTTAAAATCAAATTGCGGGTGCATTGGGAAGCAAAAATCCCAAGCAGGTTCGGAAGCCGGCTCCAACAGCCGACTTCCGGGGTTGCCACAGACGCACCTGTGCGCACGCGTGCTTCACAAATCGAGAAGTCCCGCCGGCTTGATAATTGAAGAACCAAATGTACCTCATTGAGGTACTTAGGTACTTTATTTCTGACGTAGTAGATAGTTGAAACGATTTTAAACTTATCTGGGCAGCTTTCCCATGGCTTCCAATTCACGCCTAATCAAACCATGCGTGAAGGGCCGGATCAGGCAAAAATAAACGAGATAAATTAAATAAAAAACTATTGCACAAAGTTAAAAGACAAAATAAACCTACTTTTCCATCCTGCTCCAACGTCTCCTTCTCCGATGTCACTCTCCCCCCCCCCCCCCCCCCCACCACCCCGATGCCCTTCTCCAATCTCCCCCTCTCCCCCAATGACCCTCTCCGATTTTCCACTCCTTTCCCCCCCCTCAAATCTTCCCCCCCCAATCTTCCACTCTTTCCCCCCCCCACCCCCAATTTTCCACTCTCTCTCCCACCGATCTTCAGTGCCCTCCATTCTCTGTTCTAGTGCCGGATGACGTCTCTCTCTTTCTCCGACCACACCCCCCCACCCCACCTCGGCGTTGCAGCTCCTGTCGGCAGCCAGCCTCTCAATCAGGTTGGCTGCGAAACCCAGAAACAACTTTAATCACCGTCAATTACATCGCAATCGCGTCGGCAAAGGTAGGTTCTTTAAATTTGGCTTTGCCACGCGCATCTTCACACGCTGCCAACCCGCCACCATTTCAAAATTGAGCCCAACGAGAGGGTTACAGAAAAAATGAGACTAGGAAAGGAGCAGAGAAAGTCACATGAATTTGCTGTACACATTATTATTTCTAGCTGGTATTAACCTTTAATTGTCCTGATGCTAACGTTTGTCAGTGATACTTGGGAGTGTATTACTGCCAAGAGTATCCTGACTTTCTGCTTGCCAGTTGCATAAAAATGGTTACTGTAGAGCACCACTGCCCCAATTCTCCTATTATTTTGATAGACGCCATTATTAGTGCAGAGAAGACCAAGGGGTAGCTGATCTAACTTTTGTTGGAACTAAAAAAGTCATCCCCTAAGTTAGGGTGTCCAAGCTTTTTACCTTAACAAGCCAGAGACGGAGCTCGGCACATGCCTGTAAGCACACATACGCAGAATTCTCTCCTGAGCAGGACAATTCCAATTGGAGTTGGGCAGGATCAATGAGATAGTCCCTGACTGGAACTGATACAGCAGCTATCGGTCTCAGACTGATAACTGCACCATTTAAATCTCTAACCTATTATCTGCGCAATAATATGTGTACATTTTAATGTAACTGTGTTAATAAGGTTTTATATATTCAGTTAAATATTATTTCTCCCCTCCTTCAATTGTGCCAACCCCCTCCGTTTAGTTACCTATATGTACTGGGGTGGGGGAAGTGTTTGTTTTGCAGCCCGAAGCTTGCTATTTAGTTTATATGGAATTTTGCCCCTCTGGTGTCTAGGTTGGTGTATTCTTGCAGTACACACTTACACGTGACCTGTTTCATGGGCTACCACAAACGCAGAGGAGAATCCATCTTCATGGTTGAGTGTACAACTTCGGAGTGGATGGCACATGCCTGTCACTGGAGCATAACCTGAGCAGAATACAGAGCAGAGAGTTCATGAGAAAGCTGAAACTGCACAAATCCATTTCACGCACACTTACAGCTACAGCTCATCGGCTTATAAACCTCACAGCTGTGTAAATCCTCTGAAGACTCAAACTGTAAGCTAAAGTATCACTAAAACAATGTCTCCTTTGCCATAGTTTGTTTACTCAAAAAAAATTTCTACACCATTTTCAAGTAGCATTTATCTTTTGGGGGGGGGGGGGGGGAATAAGAAGTGCATCGAGATTAAATATAGTTTTTAAACAAAATCACAACTGAGTGCAGGCTTTGATAAAACTATCAATCTCAGACCCAAAGTTCTACAGCACTAAGTCTCATGTAACAGGAATAAATGGCTTTCATTTTTAAAAAATATGTTTCTTGTATGTGTATTGACTGCACTAATATTGAATGGAAACTGCAACCCAGAGATTACTAAATGCTTAATGCACTCCTATCGAATACCTCTCTCCATTCTTTTAATGGCGGATTTGACCTGTTATTTTCTTTCTTAATTTAGACCCAAAGCTGAATATCTCTAATTGTTAAGTATTCATAGTATAATATGATGGTACTTAAAATTTTAGGTTGACAAGACACTAAATGACTTGGGATACTCGTTCTCTTTGTCAATTCTAACATTAAAACTATTCATTTTGAAAAAAAGGCTCCATGTGGGTTAGCCCATTAGCTACAGCTTTGGACTCCTGACCAGGGTTCCAATTGGAAAAGTGTTCATACTTTGTTATATGGTTCCATTTCTTCTCCCCATACAATTGGAAAATGGCTTGCGAGTCTTTTCTAAATCCAAACTGATTTGAACTGGACCAATTTACATTGATTCAATTTCCATTTTTTTCTGAAACTGCTCAGTTCATATGAATGTTATTCTTTTTATTATTTTTGTGCTCATCAAGGTGAGAGTTGTTAAAGGTGGTGAATTTAGCACTTATTGGCAACCTCATGCAGAGAGGCCAGAGGGTATCTGGTGTGGGAAATAGACAGTACTCATGAGATTGGGGTGCCCAGTGTTGGCATTAAGCACTCCTATATCAGTTATAACATGGCCAAATACAGAGTAAAATTCCCTACAACCTGCCTCAGATCAATCTTAGAAGAAGAATGTCTCCTAGTCCTCTGTCTTCATAGTATATGAAGTGACTTCAAATTTTAGGTTGACAGGGTATTAAATGACTCAAGGCACCATCTCATCAGGAGACTTCCATCCCATCATTCTGGGATGGATTTCAGCCCAGATCACAGAGGTGAAAGAAGAATGTCTAGTCCACTTTGCCACCAAGTTTCCAGTTCAAATTAACTTTAAGCAACGTCTCTAAGCTTTCTCCCCTATTGTTTTCACCCTATGTGATGTCCTGTTCTATAGGCCATAGCACTTTACATGGGCTTCTCGATGAAAAAAAAATTCAGGAACATACAACAACAGGTGTCACAATCAATAACACCTGAAGTCACCTAGAAAACTGACTGTAAAATCGAGAAATCCAATTCTAAAAGATCACACTTGGGTACAAGTGCATTGATGTCCCAAAGTGTTTTTTCAGGGAGTGGCAGAACACAGGTCGATGCCCACAATTCACCACTTGAATTCTGTATCTCAGCGCTACCAGCAGAGGCAGACACCGTGGGAAAAAAAATTGGAGGCAAATTTACCCCAGCCACTCCTGTGGCCTTCCCAGCTGCCAGTTCAAGAATGGCTTTAGTAAACCCCCAGGAGCTGGTCCCCTGACTCCAGTCTTGGCCCAGGGAAATCTACAGGGAGATGAAAGTAGAAATGAAATAAATGGTGAGGGAGAGGAAATCAGAAATCATAGATTCAGATTTTGGAATGAGCTGAAAACCCAATTATAATAAAGTTTCAACATGAAGTAAAATTATTGATACAATGAGCTACAATACTATTTAAATAACCTTTCTTCCAATAAGAAACAGATTTAAAAGGCACATGATAGATAACAGTAAGATGAGGAGTCTAGACCTCCATTAGTAATGTTGATAGCCTGAAACATAATTTATTTATGTATTCATAAATGGGGAGGCCAGTAATACCCATCCTATCTTTTGTTGATATTAAAATTGAAACATATTTGAAGTGCATTTTTAAATATTCTTTCCATAAAAATCTTTTGCTAATTTTGTAAAAAGTTCCAAAACTATCACAAGACCCACTCAGAAAATCATGCCACCATGATTAACTCTTTCTACCTCAGCAAACATGCACCATATAAAAGGGCTAATTACATAGTGTGAACGTTGACAAAGATCACTTTGCCCTAATAGCTCCTCCAGTGTCATTGCTACCACACTGAAAATTGAAAGTGATGCATTGAGCAGCAGAATTCAAGCACCTGTTTACAGTGACCACAATCCCTGCAGGCAAGCTGATCATCAGGCTGACCCAATTCATACATTGTACTGCAGATACACCCTCTGCCAGAGATAATAAGCATCAGCAAAGGCACAACTATGCTAGCAGTGATAATGAGATATTATGGCATATATTATCTATATGGCACAGACATTTAACATGAAAAAGTAAAAGCTACAAACTACATTTTACATACGTTCCTCGATCAAGTAGTGTGCAGATATCCAGCTATGCACAGTGAAGGCGAGAAATTTGTCTTATTAAAATGCGTATCTCAGTTCATTTAATTTTGTGCAGTTCATGCAATTCTGACCTTTCAGGAAATTTTGCAGGCAGGAAGAACTGTTAGTAAAGATGCTTAAAAGCCACTGTTCAAAGGAAAGCTTAATCTCGTTTATTCATAATGAATACAGTCTCCCTCAATAACTAGCATTCTGAAAGAGGAACATTTTGATTATTTCTTAAATGCTTTTGTCTTTTTCATAGAGAGAAGATCAGGATGTCTCACCATATCCTGATAATGTCTAGCGATCATAAGCTGTAAAAAAATCATTTTGAGATTATATTTAAGCAGTTATAGCAAAATGGTACAATGTGTTTGGCTCTTGTATCTGGCAATATACAGTTTACTTGCATTGAATTGTTTTAGTTGCAACATGTATAATAGGCCATTTAGCAATAATAAATGAGCAATATAAGCAAAAGAATACATTGTCGAATTAGTGAAAACTATAATCAATGATAAACAAGAACAAAATGTACTACTTTAAATGTCCTCAATTGATATATAAAATGGCCACTGTAAGAATACAATGGTTCTTGAAGTTAAGAGCATTGAGCTAGGAGAATCATGCAACAATTTTCTAATCCAATGAAATACAAGGAGGAGCCACCATATTCATTAGGAGTAGACTAGGCAAATGTGAAAAATGAAAGGCGAAACTGGAAGCCGACAAGCTCTTCAACCTGTTGTACAGAATAACTGCCAGAGAGAGTCAAAGTGCAGCCAATAACCTAGCTGAAAACAAGCAAAGCTCAAGCATTTCTGACAGCTGTAATTCATTCAGGGACAACACCACTAGGAAATTTTGATTAATATATGTGTATAAAAGGTGAAACACCAGAGTGGGAATGCAAAAGTGCTTCTAAAAACATGCTGTGTAAAAGAAAGGAGCTTTTGGGGACAAAAAACATCTGTAAGCTTCAAAACTGGACAGTTCAAAAATGGCAAATAAGGTTAAGGATATGTCAGCACTACAGATGTTAATACAAATTATAGTTTACTTTTACTACATGCTAAATTATTTATTTTTTAGTTTGAATCTGTAATTGTATTCTGGAGAAGTTACCTTTTATAGATGCAGAATTCAGACTGCACACACTGCAGTACTGCACATACCTGATCGAGAACAATACAGTACCTTGCATACCTGCAGGACCAAAATCTTGCCTGGTAAGGAATATGGCATGGTCATGATACTCTGCATGCTTTGGATCAGAGCGCTGTTGAGTATGAGCCCACCGGCAAACTTGTTCTAAACTTCGAGAAGGATTCCCACGCTCTATTAAGCTGATCGACTACAAAACAAAAAGAGAGCACAGCTAACAACTTTTTAAAATAAAGTCAAGTTTTTAAAAAGGTAGCTCAACATTGCTCAAAACAAAATTCCATTTCAGGACTCATAAAAGGAATTTATGAATCTGTGCAGTTTCTAAATGGTATGCGGCTGTATTGTGGAGACACTGAAATTGTAACTGGAATTTTTTTTATAAAGCTGGCATTTGCTGGGGAGCAATTCCTCTGCTATCCTGCCCAAGTGGCCATTTTTTTAACGTGCATGTCAACAGTGTATTCGATCATAAGTGGTATCACAGCTGAGCCCCATCCTGACCTTGTTCAACTCCACACGTGTATTTTCTTGGGGATAGTGAATAATAATCAGGAGCGAAATCCCTGCCTGATTTTTCCCCCTCTCTCTAGCCCAGGGGTGCTGAGGCCAACACCCACAACTGCTGTCCCGACCGAGATCAGCTAATTCAGCACATACCTGGGACCTTTTATCTGCATTGCTTAGCACCACATCACAAAATGCACTTTTAGACCAAGCTGTCAATTGATCATTTATATCGGATTGAGTTCATTATATACAATTTTATTTTGATTATTCTTTATCAAATCTTTTAATTCCACTGAACTACTGCATTATATTAGAATATGGAGAATATTAATCCACATTCAACTGTGGAAAAATCTCCAAAGTCAGGAAAAAAGCTATCTTAACCTGATCCTGGTACTCTGCACACATTTCTAACTTTTACGTGGAAAATACTTGCTATGTGTCTTTTAAGCTTTGATTTATACTTTAACAATCTTATAAAACTTAAATTCCCTTTTTCATTCCGCTACCCTTGCTCAGTTCTGAAACACTGACATGTGCTGCAGTGTGATTCCATGGACACCCACATCCCTCCAGTACCTCACCCAAAGTGGCTGCTCTTAGCACTTACCTGTGTCAGTTTGTGTGGCCAGACCATGTGGCTGAGGCTGATTAAGCCCTCATTGGACAAACACTGTGATCGGGAGGTGCATGATCCATGAGGTGCAATTACGCACCGAACCATCAGGGGACTTAATTTTCTTTACAACTGTATACAGTTTAAATCAGTTCCAGTATGCTCCAATTATACAGCCAAATAAAAACAGTTCAGTATATCATAAATACAAATTGATTAGAGTCATAGGAGTAAGCAATGAAACCAAATGAATAGGAAGCAGGACTGCACCAAACATCATGAATCAGATAAAGGATTTTACTACTTGTGTATTTCACTCAGTTGTGTTAAAGGGACTAACCATTTCACCATTTCTGACAGATTAATGGTGTCTGTCTCTAGCACAGTACCAAGTATCATTTGCACACAAGAGACTCAGACACACTGGCATTTTTGCTGTAGAGATAGTAACAGTTGTTTGCTGGTCTTTTCTGATTTGGCAGCTGAGTGATCTATAGGTGTAAAAGTGTTATGGATTTCTAAGAAGTATGTGTCGGGCACATACACAAAAAAAACACGTTTTCCTCCTCCAAAGGACAAAAGTTATCTGAAGGCAGTGCATCTTTAATGCCAAAATTCAGTGCCTAAATGAGTACACCGATTTATAACCTAAATCAATTGCCAATGAAGGTTGATTGATATGTGCAAGATTTTCTTAAATTTAATACAGACCTACTAGTTACTGGCATGTTTTTCTCTATTCACCAGATTGGTATATGTATAAAATAGGGAAACCACTTTGTGTTGTGCTAACTTTTTCCATTAACATTAGTGAATGGAGGAAACTATCTCCTATTGCGTCGAGAAGATATTTTGGAGTCCTTATGATTGGATACTGTTGCCTACATTATAATAGTGGTTGCATGTCAAAAGTAGTTCACTGGTTGTGCAGCGCTTTTGGATATTGTGAGGAATGTAACACGGTGCTATATAAATGCAAAACCTTATTCTGTGTTTTAATAAGGGTTATATTAGATGATACAAAATGTAAAATACTGCAGATACTGAAAATCTGATATAAAAATGGAAAATATTAGAAACACTCAGCAGGTCAGGCAGCATCTGTTACAATGGAATATGGAGAATATTTTCCCACCAGTTTATAACTTCATAGCACAGTATGTTATCAGAAAGTTGTGATTTGAAACACAAGTTTCTTGAGGGAGGAGGGGGTAGACAGGCAATGACTGTCTACTAATCTGTTTTACTTGTCCTGTAGGCCCATTCCAAAAGCACATTTTTGCACACGGACATAACATAACAGAACAGGACTAAAGAAACTGGAGAAGGGGACGAAGAATGTTTAAAAAAGATATCAATTTTGTGCTCATCAAAAATAAAGCATGCAGGTATCAGCATCAATTACTCTACCCCAATAACATGCCTCAAACCCACCTCATAATACCCTCTTCTGCAGGTATGTCCTCACGCACACACGTACTGGGAACTGGTTGAGATTGCCCATTCTTATTTCATGGAGGGCCCTTGCTGACAGAGCGAATTGAAACCCTTGTTCTATTGGTCCAAACTGAATTGTAGTCAATGTCTTGAACTTAAGATCTAGCTTTTGAGAGAGGCTAAGGTCTCTATTGCACAACAAACCCTATTTCCAGTTGTAGATTTGTTGGCTCCAAGATGGTAGCAAAAAAGAATTTGAAATTTGATTGGTTGCACTTCTTCCTTGGTTATTAGCAGCTTTTGCATACTACCAAATTCAGATTAGAAATTTTTTTTTTAAGTTGCTGAAAATTGTTGAAAAAACAAATGCATATTTACTGTTATAGCCTGAGATGGAATAGGCTTTGCATTGTTGCACTGATGCATGCTGGCATTCCTCCACAGTACACACCTTCAGACTGCAGTCCTGGGATTTAGACACCAGTGCAGTTCTTAACTCTCTTCAGCTGACTGAGCATTAGGTATAGGAAGAGTATGAACTCAAACTGTATGCTTTCCAGAGGCTGAAGTCTCCTAACTAAAATATTAATGAAGATGCTCAAAGACATAGAAGAAAAAATAAAGGTAAATGTAATCATATTATTGGAAAATGTCATTTTTAAAATCTCCTTATATTACAAAGCTTATTTTTGATATTAGAAATTTTAATTATTGAGTAAAACAATGGCAGCTGTGGATTTAGGTTGTTTTTTTAAAAAAGTGACTTGAATGATTCAGTTTCTGCTTTTCTTATTGGTAGATTTTCTTCATTGTTCATAGTTAGAGCTCTGACTTGTACCCCTCTAACTAAAGATACTGGTACTAGAAATTGTGCAAAAAAGTGTCTCACACTCTACTCCATTTGTTTTCACCTCCTCCTTCACTTTTGAGTCTCTCTCTCATGTCCTCTTCCTTTACTTCTTGCTTCATTGATTCAATTCTCATTATCCATCACTCTTTCATCTTTTACACTCATCCTTCACTTCTTGCTCTCTCCCTGCACCTCATTCACTTTTTAACTCTGCTCTTTCGAGTCTTGGTGGGGCAGGAAATACTTGCACAGGCAGGCAATTCAGGAAGCACTTGGGGTGAGCAAGGAAATAAAAGAGAAGCACTTATGCTGGGTGGGCAGGCCAGGATGTACTCAGGCTGGGTGGGCAGACTGCAAAGTAATCAGAGCTGTGCGAGCAAGCAAGCAGGAAGCAGACAGGCCGTCAAGTAGCTAGAGCGGGCAAGTGAACAGGAAGGCTGAGAAGCACTTTGCATGGGCAGGTGAGCAAGCAAGCAGCCAGAAGCCAGCAGGAAACATTCACAGCCCCGTTCTTTCCTGTTCAAGTCATTCTCGAATCCCTCCGTCTGTTTTCTCTTCAGCTATACCAGGACTATGTGGCTATATAATTCTTTGTGCAGTAAAGTGGTGGTCTGATGATGGAAGGAAAGTGACAATCTGTTCAATTATTGACTACACGTGAGAAGATTGGGAAGCCCAGGTGGTCTAAACAGTTCACCTAAACCCAGGTTTGCCAATTCGGAATAAAAATTAATTCAGAATATTTCCAAGAAAGGGTGAGGAAAGTAACTGGGAAGGAGTAAGTCTTAATCAATGAGTAATATTTTGCCCTGTAGATGTATGAATCTTGAGGTATGACAGCCTGAGATGAGGCACTTTCAGGTGTGGCATCTTTGAAAGGCACGATGTGATAGATAGATGCAAGACGCAAGACTTTAATATAACTAACTATACATTTTAAGTTTCGCATTAAGTGCCAGACAAGTTCGATGATCAGTCTGAATGCATGAAGCATTGACACAGGGCAACCTAATAACTAAAATGCCTCCAATTACAAAATCATGTGTAGATATTTTAAATGTGGGAACACATTGCTTTTTATTTGTTTTTTTATTTTTAAGAAATATTAGTCTTCAGTTTTTCATACAAAATATGTTAAAACAGAAAATGCTAGAAATGCACAACACTTCAGATCATTATAATGAAGGGTGACAACTAGAAACATTAACCTGTCTTTCCCTTTAAGATTCTGATTGACCTGCTGTGCATTTCCACCATCTTCTGATTTTATTCATGTTTTTTCCTTTTCTATTATGTTCAATTTAATGCAAAACGGAAGATTGAGTTTCAAACAATTTGCCTAGGAGAAACACATTTGGATACTAGGATTTCTGCAGGACTGGCTTTGATCTTGATCAAACAGTCATCTGCAACATGAGCTGCAGCTGACTTACAGGAAGCTCATTTGCTCAAGCGTTCCAAAAGTGTACAGGTAGAAAGTCTCTCACCGTACTGCTGGTCAAAGAAAGCCCTTTGTCTCCTGCATTAAAAAAAATTCTGATTCAAGACACACAGATATATCCATTTAAAATATACTGGGTTGTGAATCATAAAGCTCTGCAGTCAGAGACAGGCTTCAGCTACCTAAATGTAACAGGAACAACCAAGCTCTTATCCTTTACAGAAAAAAATGACCCCACTCCAGCCAAGATATACACTGACTCAGATGCACAGAACAGCCTGTTTTATCATACCCAGAACAGCAAACTCAATAATGATGAACGTAGTTCTCCATCTCCTCTATCCATAGCAGATGCCACCCATCAGAATGCAAACTCACTGATTCTTTGACAAGCGCATCTTAAAATTCCTCTGGACGGGCAACAGGCTATGCTTATAACTCGAGCTCCCCGGGAGGGGGGTGGTGGGGGGGCGGGGGGGAAGAAAGAAAAAAAATCTGCACCACAAATTTCTGACTCTTACTACTGGAAAATGCAACTGCAAGGGATTGTTGCCTGCAGCATGGACTCTTTGCCCAGCACCTCGCTGAGGATGGAAATCTGAGCCTCCTCACTGGTGCTCTGGGAAAACCTGCCCTTCAGAAACCTTCAGAAAAAGGTCCAGAGTCCATTTACTCTGGCAGCTTGAAAGGTCTGCATATTCATGATGACACTTATAGGTACACCAATCCACTCCCTGTTCTTACAAAAGAACATCATGATAAGCTAGCTCTATCTGCAGTTATTTGGAAGTGAAAGGTACAACACAAAAGTATAGAGTTGTGATAGCTTACTTCTAGACTAGGCCATATTCTTTTAGTTGCTCATGTATGAGGATTCCTAAGTAAATATGAATGAGGTGATGTACGTTACAATGCACTCTTGCATGGCTGTCACATTTCATTTTGGCATTCAGCAATTTTGAAGTCAAGTGGAAAAACTAATCCCTATGTGCTAAAACTTTGGTTCGAAAAGAAATCACTTGTCCAGCGATTCTCAGCGATTAAACATAGCAGTCAGATCAGCTCAGTATGTACAATGGAGTGTAGAAAGCTTAAATTTCTCCACCTGCATGGTATTACTGATGTGAGGGCCAAGCACGTCACAACTGCTTCTAATAATCCTCCCACTTTGCTTTAAATGATATGAAATGCATTAATTCAAGGGGCTGATTTGCTTTAAATGATATGGAATGCTTTAATTCAAGGTAACTATTTAACAGTTAGCAGTTGCAGAGACCACAAGACCAATAAATTAATGACTCGTCTATATATTTTAAGGAAAAGAATAAAAATAAATCAAATGAGGTCAACACAACACAGGTTCCAAGAAAACAGAGTCTACAAAAATGTTCATTGATTACTCTAACATAAAGGCTTGGGCTTGGAAGCTAAACTGCTCTTTACACTACCCATGATGGCAATGTATGACCTTTACACCAATATTTAACACTCAAAGTGCCCGGTGAATAAATATAATGATGAGTATTCCATGATCACTGCAAAGAATTCACCACACACCTACTACCTGGATTGGTACAAACTAAGCAATAAAAAAATAAATAAGTTAAATAAAATCTTTTTCAGGGAATGAGAGATATTTTTACTTGCAAAAGTGATGCCAGGTACAATGTCTAGAGTGCGGCCATTGAACAAGTAGATAATGAATCTCTTAGTAGAATGGCAAACCAGACTCCTGATGATCAAATTAGTGTGAAAGCGAGTACGAGAAGGAGTGTGTGTGGGTGGGTAGATGGGGAAAGAGGGGTTGTTGTGGGTTTCAGCAGATTTTATTTAAGCTTAATTTTCCAATAATTTTGCAAAACACACACTTTATTTGCTAACCAACAATGCAGATTCCATCATTCATGTGCAGTTCTAGGAAGAAATATCATGGCTCCTGCTCACAGTTAGAGCAGTAGAGAGTAAGAGGCAATAAGGAACATATTCCAATAAAGGAATGAACTAAAGGTACCATACAAAGTCCACTTATTTCACGACTGAAGAACAGGGACATCTGTGAATTGTCTGGATGTGAAAAAGACCATTTCAACAACAGCTGTTCTGTTTTACTGGTGGAAGAAAACTACTAATCATTTTAATGCATTTAAATTGCTTTGTAGCATATGTATTTTTTAGAAACATCAATTTATGTCTAAGAACCACAGATCAATAACCTTCCAAGTACAAACAGGAACTTGGATAATTGAATAATGCTGATTTCTGAATTAAGGATCAGTGACAAGGCATTTCACATGAAGTGAAGTACTGAAGCGCTATGCTGTATAACTTGGCATTCATCTCACTTACAGTATTTTTGTCCATCAACATAGGGGTGTCAGTACTGGGAAATGTAACACTTCTCCATGTTGAGTTGAATACCCAGTGTTAGTGCAGAGCCACATTTACCATAAGCACATACACAGAGTAGAAACAGACTTTTTCTACATAGCTCTCTGACTTCAAAATATTATCCGATATAATGGGTCTCGACTTTCTATTTGTGTTCACAACAAGTTTATTTTTGAAATGGCTACTGAAACAAGTGGCAAAAGAAACCGAGACTGCAGATCTGTTCACAGAATGTTGTTCCAAAAGGACTTCTCTGAAGGGAATGGTGGCTCAAGACATAGGAAGTGAAGACTATGGGTGCGATTTTGGGATGTCCGAGCGGGTGCGTTCGTGGCGGGGGGCTCCAAAAATTGGGGATTCCTGGGGCGGGTCCGGAGCCCGGCTCCAACCCGCCCACTTCCGGGTTCCCCACAGACGCGCTGACGTGCGCGCGCAGCCCCAGCATGCGGGATTCCCACTGGCAATTAAAGCCGGCGGGATCCCACTTAAAGCAATTATTTTGATACTTCAGGTCGTTAGGAGACCTAATTGGGAAGATATTTTAGGAGGGGTGGGATTTTCAGGTCAACTGAGCGTGTTTCCCGTACTGGGGGAAACACTCCCAGTTGAAATGGACGTGTTGCAGCCACCAGCCTGTGGCAGTTGCAAAGGTCCATTTGACAGGTGGGGTGGGGAGACCCTCACTCATTGCAGGAGGCCACTCTGTCACTTTGGACAAAGTTTGGCCTCCACCACCCTCCTCCTAACACAAAAAATCACAAACTTGCAACCTCAACCCCGGTGTGCAGACACATTTACCTACCTTGCGGACGCCCTCAAAAGTACATCTTCTGGATGGGGGCCGCCATAGCTGCAGTCATGACCTCCTCGGAGGACGAACAGCATCACCAGCCTCGCCGTCCACCTGTGACACGTGGAGCTCCACAACACAGTGCTGTGACACATCCACCTGCACAGCAGGAGGGAGGGCAACCGCAAAGAGAGATGCATCGCAGAAGGCACTACCCTCGCCACAGGGTCGACAGACCGAGGCTCAGCTTCCTGGACCTCTCTCAGGAGCAGTGCACATCTGCAGCCTCCTTCATGCTGAGCTGCTCCCGGCTGGCCTGAGCACCATCTTCTTACCTGTTGCTGTCAAAGTCATCACTGCCCTCAACAACTTCTCCTCCGGATCCTTCTAGGGTGCCACCGGGGACATCGCCGGCATGTCTCAGTCATCTGCATAAAAGAGCCCTGCAAATACACCTGCACCCACTCTGCAGTGACACAATGGGTGGCATCAGGTTTTGGTCTTCATGGTGATCCGCAGGAAAAGGCATTATCGCACAAACCAGACACGATTTGCAAAGACGTGACAGTAGTGGTGATAACAAATTTTTATGTTTTTTTGCAAAACAAACAAAAGTACACCAAAAACATGACATTTTGTCTTACACCCTTGTGCATCCCCCTTTGTACTCACAAAACCTTCGCCTTACGTTTACGGGAACCCCTACGTGGTGCTACCCCTGTGACTTCAGTAGAGGTAGTGGCAGGTTGCTCTTGTCCATGCCCTGACTGATGAGATGCTTTGCGCGGACGCCCTCTGGGTTTTGGTGCCCGTGAGGGCCCCTCCAAAGACTGCTCCACCTGCACCTGTGCAGGGGCAGACTCTGCCATCTGGAGAGGGGGCAACATTGTGGGTACTGGTTGAGAGGGGGGCAATGAGTGAGAGGTGGGAGCGCTTTGAGTGGTGTCCCCACTTCCATGTCCCCTTTCACCATCATCCCTCTCGTGGCCCAGGCCCACATCACTCCTTCCATCCTGCTGGACGACAGTTTGGAGGACTTGTGTGAAGCTTTGGAAGGCCAGTTGTAGGTATCTGTCAGTCTGTTTAAGGCGGCAGAATGTTGCTCACCCTGAATCCGAACGGCCGTTGTTAGGGCCTGAATGGACTCATTGTTGAGCCGTGCTTGAAGCTCGATGGAGGCTAGCCTTTCCTCCATTGCAGACATTCCCGCACCTACCTGCGACACTATCTCAGAGATGCCTTCACGTCCCTGTGACATTATCTCGGAGATACCCTCCTGTACCTGTGCCACCATCCCACTCATGCAGGAGTTGGACTCCTCCATCCTTTGAGCGATTGTGGAGAGTGCGCGTGCCAACTGTTCCCGTACCTCGGCAATGTGCTGCTGGCCCTCGATGACTCTCCTTTTCGTGGCTGGCCCCCAGGGTTCAGCATCTGGGTCCAGCTGAGCAGAGCATGAAGAAGAGTGCTCCCACCGAAGTGGACTCTGTACGGCTGCCCCTGCCACCAGGGTCTGCTTGTGCTCACATGTGCGTGGTGACTCACCATGTGCAAGCCCAACTAAGTGAGGACGGGGACCCATCGAGGTGTGTGTATCCGCACTGGTGGATGGCTGGCTCAGGTGTAACGATGCACCCTCAGAGGCCGGCAGGTCCTCTAAGGAATCACCCTCCGCAGTCATGGTGCTTGCAGATGGCCCTGTGAGAGAACAGAAAGCAATATTAAGCATGTGGACAGATGTTGAGGTGCTGCAGATGCCAAGTGATGCTAAGATCATTCTCTATCACGAGTGCTGAGTGTTAGATTTCTGTCACCAGCCGCTTGTGCATTCCCAGTCTCGGCGTCCGCCACGGACAGGTACTCCAGCGTCCGGCTTATTTCTAGTGCCTGCTGCTCCGCGTGTGTTAAGACCACTTGGTGTGGCGGGCCCCCTCCGGTCCTTGCCCTCTCCCGGGCATTGTGGCATCTCTTCTCCTATCAAGGCAAAACACAGAGGCGTGATTAAGTGATGGTTGCATGGTGACCCGCTGCATGCATTGGTGTGAGCGTGAGGGAGATGCATGGGAGGGTGCATGTGAGACATAGCATGAGATTGTATGAGGATTGGATTGCGTGGTAGTGTTCGAATGGGAACTGGGGCGGTGAGTAAGTGCAGGCAGGGTGAGGATGATGGTTGAGTGGATGTGAGGAGTGGTGGCAGTGCAGAAGGAGTTGTGTGGTGGTGGAGGTGATGTGAAAGACGGAGTGTGGGAGAATGCGTAAGTGTACTCACTTTGGCTGACCTGGTTAGGTCATTAAAGCGCTTCCTGCACTGGACCCAGGTTCTGCACACATTGCCGCTGCTGCTGACCTCCTCGGCCACCTCCAGCCTGGCCTTCTTGGTGGCTGAGGGAGGACACCTCCTCCCATCCGATGGAAAAAAAAAAGTTCCCTCCTCCTCCTCACCCAATTGAGCAGCACAAGGAGTGAGGAGTCAGAGAACCTTGGAGCAGCCTTGCCTCTGGCCTGCTCTATACTCCAAAATTGGTTCTTTGCAGGAGGAGCATTGGAGGATTGCCCCTTTAAATAGGGCCCCACCTGCTGACAGCCTGTGATGCGGGTGCGCAGTGCGCCCGCTGCGCAGGTCTGGAATGGGAAACCCAGAAGCACGCGTAAGTACCTTCAATTAGGCTGCTATCGCGAGCGGAGCACCCCGAATTCACTGGGCGCGTTACCCACGCGCCCAGTCGACCCCCCCGCTGCCGACCCGCCTCCCTCCTAATATCGGGCCCTATATGACTCCTACTTGCAAACTCTGAAAGGGTCAGAAATCCCTGTGATTCAGTTGCATATACCACCTCAGCCATGGTATGTGGACTGTAGTTAATGGTATAGGGACATTTCGAGTATTATTACGTAGGTCTATCATCCAATGGACTGTTGGGGACGGGGAGAAAGAGAGGAGATTACAGGATGCAGTTATACTGTCAACACTGCATTGAAGCAAAATGGTTTCCACTTTGTGGGGACACGAAAATCAAAACAGTATAAATCCAGAGTCAAGTCCTAATCTGACTGTGGAACCCAATTGTGTGACACCCTCCCTTGAGAAGACCGTCTCACACTCCTTGGGTATGACACCATAAGGAGTATAACTTGAGTGTAGTGTCATGCCAGGTGTAAGAAGTCTGGCAGTGTTTTGATAAAATGGATGCTTCTGTCCACAATCTCAAAACAAATCAAAATTTGGCATCTACAATTGGAGGATGTGTGCAATTGCCTGTAAGCGTGTATGTTCACTACTGGCCGCAAGAGTGCAGTTCTAGCAGGCACTACAAATCAGGCACCACTAGCTGCAACTTATAGCTACCTATGGCAAACAGATAGCATAGTACAATCACAGCCGTAGCTTGCAATGGGAAAATCACGGGGCTTTTCCCTATTTTCTGCTGAATAAGAGCCATAGCTTCAGAACTGTTCTCATATCTTTTCAATGAAGGCAGCTGTAGAGTAAATCATGCTTACACAGCAAAGGAATAACAACATTACAATGTGTTAAATAAGCTCCACACACTCTAAATTAGTGAATGAGTAGAAAGGCACAAATTGTATACAGTCTACTTTTAAAAAAAATTCGTTCATGGGATGGTAAGGCCGGCATTTATTGCCCATCCTTAATTGCCCTCGAGAAGGTGGTGGTGAGCTGCCTTCTTGAAGCGCTGCAGTCCGTGTGATGAAGGTTCTCCCACAGTGCTGTTAGGTAGGGAGTTCCAGGATTTTGATCCAGCGACGACGAAGGAATGGCGATATATTTCCAAGTCGGGATGGTGTGTGACTTGGAGGGGAACGTGCAGGTGGTGTTGTTGTTCCCACGTGCCTGCTGCCCTTGTCCTTCTAGGTGGTAGAGGTCGCAGGTTTGGGCGGTGCTGTCGAAGAAGCCTTGGCAAGTTGCTGCAGTGCATCCGGTGGATGGTACACACTGCGGCCACGGTGCGCTGGTGGTGAAAGGAGTGAATGTTTAGGGTGGTGGATGGGGTGCCAATCAAGCGGGCTGCTTTGTGCTGGATGGTGTCGAGCTTCTTGAGTGTTGTTGCAGCTGCACTCATCCAGGCAAGTGGAGAGTATTCCATTGCATTCCTGACTTGTGCCTTGTAGATGGTGGAAAGGCTTTGGGGAGTCAGGAGGTGAGTCACTCGCCACAGAATACCCTGCGCCTCTGACCTGCTCTTGTAGCCACAGTATTTACGTGGCTAGTCCAGTTAAGTTTCTGGTCAATTCAAAGTCACTTAATTTGAATGATCTAATAATCTGATTTTTTTTTTTAAATAGCACTACGTTCCTTCTATTCATTATTGTTTATATTGCTTCATTTGAATTACTGGACAACATGATTTTTTTTTTAAGCACAAAAAATAATTTTGAATTATTAGCAGACCATATTTTAAGGAAAACTACATTCAAAGAATGATGGGAGGTGTTAGATGACGAAGGTGAGTTATCCAACTTCCTTTATTTATTTTCTAGATGATACCAAAGTAGTGCCATAAATTTAGGTGGGCTGTTTGGAATTATTTGTTTAATTTGATTGCAGAGAGTTACACAAATATTTTTAATCCTACTGACATAGTGTATCCGAGAACACTAGAAATATGGCCCCTGTGAAATCTGCACTTGACCTTCAAAGGATGTGGCAGTGGTTTAGTTTCAGTAACATAATCTCTTGCGAGAGATGATACTGAAAACAATTTTAGGCAATAATCTGAATGTGGTCTATAGATAGCTTTATCCGAGTGCCAAAGAAAATATAGCTCATTCATTATATAGCTTAAAGCTCACTGACTTAACATGTAGGAACCAGAGCCAGCAGCATGACTGTTTTGAGACTGAAAAAACATAATGACACATGATGATGGAGTACACATACATGTGTGGAGAACAGGATTATGATCAGATGCTAGTATCGAGTGTCTGACAAAACACCAGAACTTCTCATAAACCTCTACACCATGGGATATTCCTTTCTACAGAGGTATGGCAAGCTGGAAAAGGCATCAGATGAACTTCAAAGGAGTTCTGCTCAAGACACTGATATTCTGATAATCTTCTTTTATCTTCATTCTTTTCTCAGAGTTTATGGAAATAAAGTGATTATCCTGGAACCAGAAATCAAATAGCCTTTTGCTACTAAATGCCTTTGGAGTGGAAAAATATTTTGGATGCTGAAAGAATGTCTATCGCTGAGCCTAAAAGTCATCAGCTGGCACCCCTACACCTTTCAAAAGCTGAGTCTCCACGCAGCGGGTCTGAGAGGAACCATGTTTAGATGGGAAGAAGAGCTACAGGTCACTTGATGTTCACCTCTTGCAAACCCAACAACCAAGTTTTCCTTAGCAAGTACAGGATTGTCAGACTCCCTCAGGATCAACATTCCATTTGAAGAGAATGAAAGACCATCAATAGTTGCAGCTCAGTAATGGGCATGAAAGAACAGCAGCGTTTGCTGCATTGCCCAGTGGAGTCAGCTTATGTGTAACCAATTTGTGACTGGGATCATACACCCTGGGTTCACTATCCTCAGAAATGAACAACCCATTCCTTGAGAGAGGTATCAATGTAGCAGGAAATGTTCAAGAAGGGCTAATTACATGTCCCGAAACCATTAAGTCCAAGTATCCTGTCCACTGAATCATAACCAGTCTGCAAATTTTTTGGAAAGCATGTCAGAGACCAGTGAGTAAAAAAGTTCAAATGGGCTCAAAGTGTCTTGTATCTAAAAACAAAAATATAACTGCTATAAAAGCTCCAAGAACCACCAATAGCTTATCCGTAGAAATTTTCTTCCCACTGTCAGGGTGGATAATTCTGCTTGATGGTTCTGAAATGATTTCGTGGTGTACAGTCTAATGCACGAGGTATTGGCAACCAAGCACCCATGAGGGATGGATCCTGAGAAAGTACGAATTAATTGAGATTTTTAAAAAAATGAAATCCTTGCTTTTCTAATACTCAGGACTTATTAGTTTTAGTTTATGTCTCAATCATTTTGTTTCTTACTTGCTCCTCCTCCCAGGGTTCCTCCACACCATAGTCACTTCCCAAAATCAAATGGAGAGCTTGTAGTCAGTCCCCAGGCTTCTGACAAAGCTGTTCCATTTGAAGTAACATAGAAAACATAGAAAATAGGAGCAAGAGTAGGCCATTTGGCCCTTCGGGCCTGCTCTGCCATTCAAAATGATCATGGCTGATTGTCTAACTCAGTACCCTGTTCCTGCTTTTTCCCCATACCTCTTGATCCCTTTAGCATTAAGAAATATATCTATCTCCTTCTTGAATACATTAAGTGTGTGATATCTGCACCTTTTAATTTTCCTACAGACAGTGTTGGCTAGGAACTCATTGCACATGGAACTGCATGGTTGGACCCACATCCCCTCAATGGAGATGCAAAATAGAAATCTGAATTCTTCCTAATGTGAGAATGTTTCAGTATAATTGGCAGGTTAACAAATTCATTGTATTCTAATAAGTAATGTGAAAATAAACAGATTTGAAAACTGATATATAAAATATGCACACGGGTTTAGTCAATTACCAAATAATTAAGATACAGGTTGACATTCTGCACAGAAAGGCAATCGACCTGTGCCGGCTTGGTTTACACTATGGTTTATATTTTTGTACAGCACAAGCGGAATACAACCACAAGTTGATTTCATAAGTCTACGTTTAGTGATGGAGTTTATGTATGCATTTGAGGCCACGTGGAGCTTGGTGGTTCAGTGTAGGGACTGAACTCTTGGTGTATTCTTTGTGGAAAATATTTAGACTTTTTTAATAATATAAAAATAGCCTTAAAAAATGATGGTGAAGCTAAGAAAAACTAATTAGAACTGGTGAAAAATGTTGCTTAGAGGGAAGAAAGTCATTGGGGATGTGTATCATGAGACTTTAGGAGACATAAAGGGGATGAGGGAGTTCTTGCAAAAATGGGCCGGGTCTTGCTAGAGCAGGGTATCTTGCGGCATGCTCTGCACCCTTCAGCTCAAAATTTTTTTTGCGTCATAACTTGCTGGAAGTGCGAGCTGATAATGAGGCAGCGAGAGCAACAGGGCATCTGGGACCTCAGTGAACGATGGGACCAACAGTGTATCTCCTTAGCCAATGAGATTTAAGGATTGAGAAATAAACAAAGGAACAACTGAGAAGGAGGGTGAATTAGAGTCAAATCAAGTATTGAGAGAAATAAAGAGAGGGAAAGAAAGGTTGGATTAAGAGAGAGAAAAAAAAAGATAAAGGAAAATTAAGAGAAAATTTAAACATTTAAAATTTGACATTTTTGAAATCTCCAAGAACAATTTACCACCTGAAGGAATGAGAATTCACAGTTTAAATTGTTCAATTTCTGGGCCAGGGAGGTTTGATTGGCACTGCATTAATAATTATCACTTGTTAAAAAGGTACTTACATTATTAATTACCAGACTTAACTTCCTGTGACGAGTTTAATGGGCAATGAATGTGTAAATCTAGCTAGTTCTTAAAAATAACGGGGAGGCCAAAGACGAGATGTCGTTTGTGCGAAGCAAACGGCGGAGCAGCATAAATTGACCAGCAAATTCTGGAGATTCACAACTCACAGCGTATCTCTTAATCCCCTGAACTTGCTGACCGATTTGCACATTAATAACAACGTGCTTTTTACCAGCAAGATCGGCCCAATGTCTCTTTAGTTAACAACTAAAATTGTTACGAAACAATTGGAACTATCAGAAGGTGAAAGTTTTATATTGACAATAAATTTCAGAGAAGTGTTGGACAGCTGGAGCAAAGGAAACTTTTTTTGTGCTAACTCTGATGTTTGCCAATAAAAATGCATAACGCACAGCACACGTCTGGCAGAGTTGAACTTATTTGAGGTTTTTATAGGCATGCACAAGAACACCCCAAAGCTATTTTGTCTGTGGCTACCTTGAAATACAATTTTGTGTCAATTTTAAAGTAGATACATCTTCAGTGTGCAGCAAGATGTTTACAAAGGTCAGTTTAAAGTGTTGTGAAAGAAGTTCAAAGAAATGGAATAATTATAGACATGCATCTCCCGAAGCTACTGCATCAGTGGTACATCAAAGTGTTTAAATGTACTAGTCATTGCTGCAAATGTTTTATTGACATTAACATCTCACCAAAAAATGCTTACATGGAGTGTATACATTACTCTTATGTGCAGTAAAGGTAGATCACTGGAGGAAATTCATGTATATGGACACACTAATTTCAGAAACTGCAAGACAGCTATCTGTTATAATTTGGAAGCTTTAAAAAGTTGTCCTAGATGTTCCTTGTAGTGGTTAGAATACTGCCCAATTAACCAATATCGACTTTGTGGGAATGTTAACTAATGCCTGCATTAATCTGTTGCTGATGAAAGGGTGTATTAGGGTAATTATGGGCAGGAACTATCAGGCTGATCATTTTCCACTGGTCAGTGGAGATAAGACCGATAAGAAGCACACTATACAGACAAGATTTAATACAAATGGAAATGGTCTGTCACCGCTCCGGCACATGTCATTAGCAAGGCATATGGGGAAAGGGTGCTCCAAGAAAGAATTTTTTGCAATCTGATCTGATTCTTGCACTTAGCACCAAAATATACATGGCGCACTGCCAGAATATTTGAATATTTTAGTCCAGAGTGGTAGGTTGGCAGATTTACTGCAGACAATGACTTGTTACTGTCTGTTGAAGGAAATCTAGGCCATTATATGATCAAATCCACTTAACATATACAAATCTGATTTGAGCTTAAACATTCACTCCATCCATCATCGCTTTACCGTGGCTGCAGTGCGTACTATCTACAGGATGCACTGCAGAAACTCGCCAAGGCTTTTTCAGCAGCACCTCCCAAACCCACAACCTCCACTACCTAGAAGGACAAGATGTGGAGATGCCAGTGATGGACTGGGGTTGACAATTGTAAACAATTTTACAACACCAAGTTATAGTCCAACAATTTTATTTGAAATTCACAAGCTTTTGAAATTCCACAACATTCACCTGAGGAAGGAGAAAGCCTCCGAAAGCTTGTGAATTTCAAATAAAATTGTTGGACTATAACTTGGTGTTGTAAAATTGTTTACAATAGAAGGACAAGGGCAGCAGGTGCATGGGAACACCATTGCTTCCAAGTCGCACACCATTCTGACTTGGACATATATCTCTGTTCCTTCATTGTCGCTGGGTCAAAATCCTGGAACTCCCTACCTAACAATATTGTGAGATACCTTCACCATACGGACTGCAGCGGTTCAAGAAGGCTGCCCACTACCACCTTCTTAGGGCAACTAGGAATGGGAAACAAATGCTGGTCTTGCCAGCTATGCACATATCCAGTGAATGAATTAAAAAAAACTCGTGAATTTTTAAAAAACATGCAAATGTGAATTCTTTTACTAATCTATATATGTTGCATGAAACGATTTAAATGAAAGAAAACGGCATTAATTTGCTCCATTCCTCCTCTCTTTAGGTCTCCTCAGTCTATACATCATGCCCTACCAATACAAGTAGATGGCTCAGTTCATATAATACTCTAAAACCTCTCTCCCATAACACGTTATAATTCATTTAAAAATGGTGTAATCTGTTTTGGTAAATAAATGTTTTGTAAATAAGTGATCAACAGTTCCAATTAATATCCAGCAACTAGTAAGTTGGAGAACTCTACCTTTAAATAAAGTTTTATGTTGACACTGACTCACCTGTCTGTAGCCTACCATAATCATCCTGACCAAAACTATGTTGATGTGGGTACCCAATGATTCATCATGGTAGATTTCATCAACCTGTAACAACAAAACCAAACCGTCTCAAACTCAGCAAGTATATTGAAGTAAACGTGCTCCTATTGGGTAAGCTGCTACATACAGACGTGTCTTGACTTCAAGGACGTACATATTCCAGCCTTTTTCTGACATTTCCTCGTTGAGGCTTTACTTTTACAAATTTTCTCTTTTTACCCAAGCAATTAATATTGGGGAAATCAAAACTGGGAAACAGGACAATGACAGTTTTTCTCTGTAATTAACAGCCAGTTAACAAAATTTCAGAAATGCATAGTTTTGAAACATGCAATTTTTGCCATTTGACTTAATGAGCAGGTTATTAATTAAGCAATCTGTTTTTTTATTAAAAAGGCATTATTGTGTTGTGGTTTGGAGATCTGTGAAAAGTTACTTTTGAGTTTTCTAACATTGTACTTCATACATGACCATCTGTAAAATTAAAGTTGGGGAAAACTAGGAATACGCTGTCAAGTCAAACGATATCTAGTGGCAAGCTAATCCTGCCTCTATTTCACTGGTCAATACACCTAGAATTGTAAATCAACGTTGAACTCATTCACTGCTGACCCCCAAATGACACTGATTTTAACAACCAGTGTAATAAGTACACTTGCCACTGGTAGTAAAGGAATTAAAAAGCCAATACCTGTCATCAATTGTTCCTTGACTATCATTAAATAGAATACATATGGTGTAAGTCTAAATAGGTCTACTGGATTCCTAAAAATCCTGATCATCCATTTTTTGTACTGCTAGTCAACAGTCTGAAGTTCCTTGTAAGACACTTAAACAATATTCTAATAGCACTCTTAAATTATGATCTCGTCAGATTCAACAACCCACCCATAAAAGAAAACCGCAACCTATGACTTGCAGATATAAAAACATGGAGATACAGTTCTGGAGTAAGGAACATGAGTTTTATTTACCACGTGAAAATAATTCAAACTGTACAATACATCAACTCAAATGCTAGAAGGGTGCTCAAATCTAACCACTTCTAAACCTGAGATGCTCAGACCATTTATGCAAATGACAGCACTGGTGTATCCAAAAGACTATCAAGCCCCTAAACTTATAACAGTGCCAAAGTTTTCTCTAGCCTCAGTGCAGATATCCACCTAGCCTAGACCAATAGGGATGTCATCCTGAAGGTCCAGTAATCCTAAGTACCAAAGAATGCAGCCCATTGCTAATCTAATACTCAAAGTGGATTGCAGACCAGCACCAGTTACATTAAAATTCAAAGAGGTGTGGCGGCCTCTAAAGGAGTATTGTAATATACCATGCAATTCAGCTATGCCGCCTTGTATCTGTTGCATGATGAGTGACCAAGATTTTACACATTAATGATGCAAATGTGGAATGTAGATCATAGATGCTTGAAGTAGCACTGTGGGAGAACCTTCACCACACAGACTGCAGCGGTTCAAGGCGGTGGCTCACAACCACCTTCTCAAGGGCAATTAGGGATGGGCAATAAATACTGACCATGTCAGCGACATCCACATCCCATGAATGAATTTAAAAAAGTGATTAGCTGCATAATGTATATCAATGCATGCTCAGAGGTATCACTAGGATTTCAGTAAAGCATAATGGTAGACAAACACAATCTTTGTACCAAGGCCACCTAAATTGTGAAAGACACAGCAGCCTAACTGCAGGTTTTGCCCTTTCAAAGTAGGACTGTTTCTGGGAAGAGCATTTTAAACTATATTACGTTAGGGTGCAGAACTGGTGGTTATACATCTGTAAATAGTGATGAGAGCAACTAGAGGTGATGAATTAACAGCATCAAAGAAATGCATCCCACAACATTAAACTGGTTTAAATGTGATTTTTTTCTATAGTGTGTTAGTACCTACAAGTTAAATACACCTATTGGCAACACTGGTGCTCTAATCCTAATGCGCCTCAGAAATCATGTAGCAACATATCATCTCCCATTAGGCATAGCCTTCATCACCTTGGATTATAACACCTGCATCTACTTCCTCCAATGTTCACATCACATCCTCAGATACCGATCAGTGCACTTGTTGGGGGTGAAGATGATGTAAATTGTACTTATGGTGCTGCATATTCTCATGTGCTGATTCTAGTGCACGCCATCATTATGCCTGTAAAGGTTCTCTACGGTAACTTTCAAAAGGGAATTGGATATATACTTGAAAAGGAAAAATCTGCAGGGCTATGGGGAAAGAGCACGGGAGCGGGATTAATTGGTAGCTCTTTCAGAGTGCAGCACAGGCACGATGGGCCAAATGGCCGCCTTCTTCGTTATATGATTCTATGATGCATCAGTTGTATTTTGTGCTCTTGGAATTTAAGATTGTCCAGGTTAATCTACAAAGAGAGATAATGAAGTCCTTGAGAATTATATTATAAGCTTACAAGTTTATATAGCTACAGTATATTTGTCATGTGCATGCAAGGCAGATTAGTAAATATATATACTGTTTTCATTATTAATGTTAAGGAATATTCAAACATAGGATTTCATTTGCTATGTACTGGGCAACATGCTTTGTCATTTGTGCTTCATACATAGTCAGAGAAACTCACCAGAATCAGCACTGCCACCAACTCTCTCCAACGATGCCCTGTTTAAAAAGGTCCACCACTCTTTCCAAAGATCCCCTGCTTAAAATGTTCCATCACTTTCTCCAAAGATTCCCTGCTTAAAAAGTTCCATCACTCTCTCCTCTCCAGCCATCAGTGGTCACAGGATACAAATTCCTCCTCAGGGACGTAAATGAGAAATTTTGCCAGCCATCTTGATAGCACCAAATTTTTTTGGTATCCTCACAGGTTCTTTCATTACAATAGATCTTATTCAACTGTTCAACATCTTCTTCCCATGCTCCAGGGTTTGGTGGATTCATACAATTCCAAAGACCTCTCTTCAGAACAACTTCCGTGATTAATTCGACTTCTTGTTTGGTAAATTATGGTTTCCTGGATTTTTCAGATGAACACACATTTTCTGCATTACAATGGCAGTATTGCCACATTGTAGTTTTATCGAGATCAAGGACCTAATTTCCAGCTAGTTATATTGCGTGTAATTGAAAATTAGTTTTTATTTGGTAGCTTAAATTAGAAATGGTGGAAGATTGTGTGAAAAGACCATAAGAGATAGGAGCAGGAGTTGGCCATTCGGCCCCTCGAGCCTGATCCACCATTTAATGAGATTATGGCTGATCTGATTTTTACCTCAACTCCACTTTCCCCATATCCTTTGACTCCCTTGCTGATCAAAAATTTGTCTAACTCAGCCTTGAATGTATTCAATGACTCAGCCTCCACAGCTTTTTGGGGTAAAGAATTCCAAAGATTCACGACCCTCTGGGAGAAGAAATTCCTCCTCATTTCTGTCTTAAACGGGCGACCCCTTATTCTGAGACAATGCCCCCTAATTTTAGATTCCTCCATGAGGAGTAACATGCTCTGAGCATCTACCCTATTGAGTCCCCTCAGAATCTTGTAAGTTTCAAGAAGATCTCCTCTCATTCTTCCAAACTCCAATGAGTATAGACCCAACCTATTCAATCTTTCCTCATAAGACAACCCTTCCATACCCGGAATCAACCCAGTGAATCTTCTCTGAACTGCCTCCAAAGCAATTGTGTCCTCCCTTAAATAAGGGCACCAGAGCTGTACGCAGTACTCCAGGTGTGGTCTCACCAGCACCCTGTACAGTTGTAGCATGACTTCCCTGCTTTTATACTCCATCCCCCTAGAAATAAAGGCCAATATTCCGTTTGCCTTCCGGATTACCTGCTGCACCCATATGGTGACTTCTTGTGTTTCATGTACGAGGACACCCAGATCCCTCTGTACCGCAGCATTTTGTAGTATTTCTCCATTCAAATAATATTTTGCTTTTTTATTTTTCCTCCCAAAGTGGATGACTTCACATTTTCCCACATTATATTCCACCTACCAAATTTTTGCTCATTTGCTTAACCCGTCAATATCCCTTTGCAGACACTTTGGGGTCGATTTTAGGAGGGAGGCGGGTTGGCAGGAGGGGGACGACTGGGCGCGTGGGTAACACACCCAGTGAATTCGGGGTGCTCCGCACGCGATCGCAGCCGAATTGAAGGCACTTACCTTGGCTTCCGGGTTTTGCGCTGGAAAGCTGCGCAGCGGGCGGACTGCACACCTGCATCATAGGCTGTCAGCTGGAGGAGCTCTATTTAAAGGGGCAGTCCCCCACTGACTGATGCTGCAGCAAGGAGCCAAAATTATAACATGGAGCAGCCCCAGGGGAAGGCTGCTCCCAGGTTTAATGATGCCTCACTCCAGGTCCTACTGGATGGGGTGAGGACAGAGATCTTCTCCCCGGCAGACGGTAGGAAGTGGCCTGACTCTGCCACCACGAAGGCCTGGCTCGAGGTGGCAGAGGAGGTCACCAGCTCCACCAACATATCACGCACCTGCATACAGTGCAGGAGATGCTTCAATGACCTAAGTAGGTCAGCCAAAGTGAGTACACTCCATCTGCCACATCACTGCCCCCACCCCACATCTCCTTCTGCACTGCCAACGCTACTCTATCGCATCACTCCTCACACCCACTCAAAGTTCATCCTCATCTTACCTGCACTTACTCACCTCGCCAGTACTCATCCCAATCCTCATACAATCTCCTGGCTCTGTCTCATACTCACCCTCTCATGCATCTCTTTCACGGTCAGCCTCACCCAACCTGCCACTACCTGTGCTGCAGCCACAGGGCATGCATCACATATGTGTAGTAGGAAGCGTAAGGCAAACGTGTCGTGAGCATGAAGGGGATGCACAAGGGTGTTTGAGGGTTTGTCATGGTTTTTAACTACATTTGATTTCTGATCAACTCACATTACATATTATATTGTCACCACCACTGCCGCGTCTTTGCAAATCTTGTCTGGTTTGTGCAATAATGCCCTTTCCTGAGGATCACCATGAAGACCCACAACCGATGTCAACCATTGTGTCACTGCAGAGTGGGTGTAGGTGTATTTACAGGGCTGTTTTGTGCAGACGACTGAGAGACGTCGGCAATGTTCCCGGTGGCACCGTGGAAGGATGCAGAGAAGTTGTTGAGGGCAGTGGTGACTTTGACAGCGACAAGTAAGAAGATGGTGCTCGGGCCAGCCGGGAGCAGCACGGCATGAAGGAGACTGCAGATGTCCACGACTACATGTCGAGTGACTCTGAGCCTCCATGTGCACTGCTGCTCAGAGAGGTCCAGGAAGCTGAGCCTTGGTCTGTAGACCCAGTGGCGAGGGTAGTGCCTTCTGCGACGCATCTCTCTCTGCAGTGGCCCTCCCTCCTGCTGTGCAGGTGGATGTGTTGTGGAGCTCCACATGTCAGAAGTGGATGGCGTGGCCGGCGAGGCTGGTGATGCTGTTCGTCCTCCGAGGAGGTCATGACTGCAGCTATGGCGGCCCCCATCCGGAAGATGTACATTTGAGGGGGTTAGCAAGGTAGGTGGATGTGTCTGCACACCGGGGTTGAGGTTGCAAGTTTGTGAATTTTCTTGTCAGGAGGAGGGTGGTGGAGGCCAAACTTTGTCCAAAGTGACAGAGTGGCCTCCTGCAATGAGTAAGGGTTTCCCCCACCACCCCCCTCCCCCACTCCTGTCAAATGGACCTTTGCAGCTGCCACAGGCTGGTGGCTGCAACATGTCCATTTCAACTGGGAGTGTTTCCCCCAGTTCAGGAAACAGTCTCAGTTGAGTTGAAAATCCCACCCCTCCTAAAATATCCTACAAATCAGGTCTGCAAACGACTTGAACTATCTACTTAATTGGTTTAAGTGGGATCCTGCCGGCTTTAATTGCGGGTTGGAGGCGGGCTCCGGACCAGCCCCGCCCCAGGAATCCCCGATTTTCGGAACCCCCCGCCACGAACCCGCCGGCTCGGACGTCCGAAAATCGAGCCGTTTGTGTCCTCATTGCAAATTGCTTTTGCACCTATCTTTGTATCATCAGCAAATTTGGCCACAAGACACACTGTTCCTTCATCCAAGTCATTGATATATATTGTAAATGGTTGAGGCCCCAGCTCCGATCCACGTGGCACCCCACTAGTTACAGATTGCCATTTTGAAAATGACCCTTTTATCCCGACTCTTTGTTTTCTGTTAGTTAGCCAATCCTCTATCCATGCCAGTATATTACCCCCAACACCATGAGCTCTTATCTTGTGCAGTAATCTTTTATGTGGCACCTTATCGAATGCCTTTTGGAAATCCAAATATACTGCATCCATTGGTTCCCCTTTATCCACCTTGCCCATTACTTTCTCAAAGAAATCTAATAAATTTGTCAGACACGATTTCCCCTTCATAAAACCATGTTGACTCTCCTTGATTGTATTATGAGTCTCCAAATGTCCTGCTACAACTTCCTTAATAATGGATTCTAGCATTTTCCCAATGACAGATGTTAGGCTAACTGGTCTATAGCTAACTGCTTTCTGTCTCACTTCCTTCTTGAATGGGGGTGTTACATTTGCAGTTTTCCAATCCGCTGGGACCTTTCCAGAATCTGGGAAATTCTGGAAGATTACAACCAATGCATCCACTATCTCTGTAACCACTTCCTTTAAGACCCTCGGATGCAAGCCATCAGGTCCAGGGGACTTGTCAGCCTTTCAACCCATTAGTTTACCCAGTACCTTTTCTCTAATGATAATGATTGTTTTTAGTTCCTCCCTCCTCTTTGCCCCTTAATTTTCTACTATTATTGGTATGTTATTCGTGTCTTCCACTGTGAAGACAGATACAAAATATCTGTTCAATTCCTCTGCCATTTCCTTGTTTTCCGTTATTATTTCCCCAGTCTCATCCTCTAAGGGACCAATGTTTACTTTAGCTACCCTCTTCCTTTTTATATACTTGTAGAAGCTCTTACTGAGAGTTTTTATATTTCTTGCTAGTTTACTCAATTTATTTTCTCCCTCTTTATTATTCTTTTAGTCATCCTTTGCTGGTTTTTAATGTTTTCCCAATCTTCGGGCTACAAAAAGCCACACGATGTCATTTTAATGGCTAGGTGGCATTTATGCAAAGCTAACATGAAAACTGCCGTAGTGCCCTCAAACATATCTCTTATCTATTTTCTCTACCTCTCAAAAAAGTTGGAGATTTACTACCTCTTTTTCCTACATGAAAAGCTAAAGAAGCCAGTTTCATAGCAGTTAGAGATGAAGACAACAGAACCCCGAGTGCAAATTTTAAGTCTAAGCATTTTCTTTTAGCCCACTGCTGAGCAAACATCTTGAGCAGTCAGATTAAAAAGGCAAATCTTGCTTCCCTCAACTCCTGAATGGTGAAATCCGTCTCCCTTAGCTATGCATATAGTAACCTTGTTTAATCAAAAGAAATATTGCCTTAATCTGTGAAAACACTTCTTGTGCTTTAACAGCTTCATACAGAATGAACGTGTTGACACTGGAAGGGGTTCAATAGCTGAAGAAAGACGTGAGAGGCTGCTGATGTAGAACAATAAACTGACCGGTTGTGAAAAAATAAATATACCAGTTCTGACATCAGCAGAGGACAAAGCTAACATTCAGAAATCCCATTCACAGACCTGTACTAAACCACAGATCAATCTCCTGGCAGTGAGGAGTCTCCAGTAATGCATCCTATTTAATTGTAGTGTACATATCGGAAAGGAAGGTAACTTTGTTTTCCATTGCGTGATAATCTGCATTCAAGAATATCAACTTATTTGTGGGGGTAGCTGTTCACTGAGTAGCCGACGTGAATGGTAACAGTTCTGTGGTCATACTCTGAAAATGTTAAATGCAGTGAAGAATTAAAAATTTCTCCAATTGTTCTGTATAAAGAAAAATCCTCACATTGCGAGCAAAATCTTCCAACAGGCTGCTTGCAAGTTCACTGGTGCAAACAGGGGCCCTTTAGGGGATCAGGGTTTGTTTCTGGTAAAGGGAAAGATTCTTCTCTGTGAGATGAGAGTCTACAATCAGAAATGTTATTTCAACTAAAAGAGTTATTATTGAGTCATCTTTTTCAATGCCTGCACTTGGGAAGCTATAGTTTTGATATTTAGCATTTTATTGATAATAAAGTAAGGAAAAAACCTTTTGGTTCTTAACAGTAAAAAAAAGCAAAGTTTCAGCTCCTTCAGTGCTGTGCAAGGTTAGCACCACATAGTCAAAAAGAATGACAAACTTATAGCCCAACTTAGAAGTTTGTGTTAAAGGTAGCTTTTGAAATAAAACCAAGTTCCAATGAACCCATATTTAGTTTGCCAAAAAGCATTATTCCTGGATTAGAATTTTTATATTTAATTAAAGCACCACTGGAATGTGACGCTTGAATGAGACGCATGTTGGTCCTGAATCAATGGCACTGTTCAAAAACACAGAAAAATTAAAGCAAATTCCCAAAAATACTGATGAATTTATATCTATTATAAAGAGACAATCAAAATGAATGGATAGAGGATTGTACGAGGGGGGATTCCCCGTTATGTGCTCCTGGCAGCTAGAGTTCTGTGCCAGGAAATGGAACTTCCCATACCCCTATAACGTATGAACAATAAAATCACCCCCTAGAGTTGTACTGAGGAGGAAGTTCCCAGCTTCAATCCCCAGTCTGTCCCGAGTTAGCCGACCTACGCCAGGGCAGTAGTGGGTGTATTATAATTTATCCCTGTGACCCCGGTCTACGGAAGGAGCAAAACACCATCAAGTTTCCCACACCTGATTACGAACCAGTGCACATGCACGATCATCAGGTAAGAATAGGGTTATGCCGCCCTCCATGGTCAAATAGTCTGCCGACCCTCACCACTAAGCTGACAAAGAATGGTGCTGAAGTGCTACCAGTGCCCATAGGACTGAACTCCAGCAAAAGTCACACCTTTAGGTGTGGAGCGGGAGAAAACTGAGGAAAAAATACAATGGATTTATTTAGCACATCTGAGGCTCTATCAACAAAATACTGTGCTATATCAATTTTAGATACCGCATTCATCCAAAATAACTAAAGTTCTTTTGTAAGACTATGGCAACTAATCATAAAACATCCTAAAATGTTTAAAGATTCTCAGCTTTTAATAGAATGGAAACCCCAAATGTTGAAAGTGTAGCAGAGACTGTGTATCGCTACTCTTGTGAGTTAATTCTGTAAACCAGATGTTTATCAAACTACAAAAACACACCCTTCATGTGATTTGAGTTTTCTGTTTTTAGTTGAACATGGCACAAGTCCAGCTAGTAAAAAGATAGAACAGTGAACTATAGTTATTCCAATCCCTGCAGGGAGAATAGACAAGTGAAACCACTATTGAAACAACACACTGTTCTAATGAGATCAACTACAATATTAAAGAAACAGATTTTTCTAGGGCTCTTACTTTAACTAAAAATCAAGGCCCATCTACAACAAAAAGACGTATTTCAGTCAAAAAATAAACATTTCAAGTATCAATACTGAGTTTGCATACTAATTAGGTTCTGTGTCCAAAATTGAAAGAAATATTTTAGATGTTTTTTGACAATATAATAATGACTGCATGTTAATTGTCTACGGTACTTCTTCCAGTCAGATAGTAAATAATTTTTCATGCAAGCTGTAATTCACATGATGCCAAATATTTCTTGGAAAAACAGCACTGCAGAAAGGCTGTTCTAAAGTTCAAGAGGAAACCGCCAATTGTAAATGAGTATTAGATACTATCTATGATAAGTGTATAAATACAAAAGTACTAACCTCTTGTGCTCCCTTTTCATTTCAAACAAATAGATTTATAAGGAACAATCATACATATCTATATTACAAAAAAAGAGGATATATATTAAGGTTCATCCGTACAGCAAAACATTTCTGGGCTGTACTGCAAATTTTGGCTATTTTGTAAATATATGTATACAAGTAACATACACTAAAGAACAAAATGGCATTTATAAATTACCTTATCACATTTCTGAATTCACTACACATAGTTTGAATTGCTTTTAAATGCAGTCACTGTTATTTAGGTAGATGTGGCAGCAAATTTACTTACAGCAATGTCCCAGACAGCAATGAGACAAATGAATATTATTTTCTTTTTGATGCTGTTCATGGAGGGAAGAATGCTGACCAGGACAACCTGCTCTTTTTTGAATTCGTGTCATGGGATCTTTAACATCCACTGAACCACTGGAATGGATGGAAGGGGCTTTGGTTTAACATCTTTGACAATGCGCCACTCCCTCAATACTGCACTGGAGAGTCACCCTAGATTTTACACTGAAGTCCTGGAGTGGAACTTTCTGGCTCAGAGGTGAGGGTACTATCAACTAAACTAAGTTCACACTCAATGACCTATGATGTGATCACATTATTATGTGGCAAAATTACACTTCATACAAGAGCAGACTACATTCTCTGTCCCTTCTGACTGTAGTAGGCTCCAGAACCAAACATTTGAATGTGCGCTAATTTAACAGCTTTTCTTCTGGTTTTTTTTAAATACAGATATTCTGGCAGTTGTTGGAGGTGCTAATGCAGAATACGGTTGTCATTTTATGATAAAAACAAAAAGATATATTTAGGAGCAAATTATACAGGAAAACTGAAAAGCTGCAGTGGCACATAATGAGTTTTACTTCATTTACTCCACTTCCATAACATAATTTTAACTGGGAGAGTGGAAAATCAGATTTGATTCTCTTATATTACTGAAATTATAGTCATTTAAAATTTGGTATGTTTGTTTACATTTAGAGCAGTTAAGTCAACCATGCGAGCACAATTAAGACCCTAGGCTCCAGTCTGACAGACCCTGCAACCTTCGGCGTGGATGACTGATAACTTTAAAGGTAAACAAATATAACAAGCTTTACATTGCTATAGATTAGCATTGGATCAAAATCACATAGATTTGCTCAAATTAGTCACAGAAAAGGACTTTATAAAAAGAGAGAATCTTGACTTCATGAATTTGAGATTTAGCATTATAAAATGCTACACAAAGTCTTATAACAACTTACATGCTCCTGTACTACATATATCTTTACGTTTGAGTGCAATGCCAGGGAGATACATTTTTGTTATCCTGCACATGCTGTCTGAGAAAGACTATTCTACAATATGTACAAGATAAAGATAAATTCAATCATTCCATTGATGAGCCGTGCTTAAAGGGCGTGGGGTCGGCACTAAAGCGACAGAATTGTAGAGCCTATTCTCTAACATAGAATCATAGAATCATAGAAGTTTACAACATGGAAACAGGCCCTTCGGCCCAACATGTCCATGTCGCCCAGTTTATACCACTAAGCTAGTCCCAATTGCCTGCACTTGGCCCATATCCCTCTATACCCATCTTACCCATGTAACTGTCCAAATGCTTTTTAAAAGACAAAATTGTACCCGCCTCTCCTACTGCCTCTGGCAGCTCGTTCCAGACACTCACCACCCTTTGAGTGAAAAAATTGCCCCTCTGGACCCTTTTGTATCTCTCCCCTCTCACCTTAAATCTATGCCCCCTCGTTATAGACTCCCCTACCTTTGGGAAAAGATTTTGACTATCTACCTTATCTATGCCCCTCATTCTTTTATAGACTTCTATAAGATCACCCGTAAACCTCCTACCCTCCAGGGAAAAAAGTCTCAGTCTATCCAACCTCTCCCGATAAGTCAAACCATCAAGTCCCGGTAGCATCCTAGTAAATCTTTTCTGCACTCTTTCTAGTTTAATAATATCCTTTCTATAATAGGGTGACCAGAACTGTACACAATATTCCAAGTGTGGCCTTACTAATGTCTTGTACAACTTCAACAAGACATCCCAACTCCTGTATTCAATGTTCTGACCAATGAAACCAAGCATGCTGAATGCCTTCTTCACCACCCTATCCACCTGTGACTCCACTTTCAAGGAGCTATGAACCTGTACTCCTAGATCTCTTTGTTCTATAACTCTCCCCAACGCCCTACCATTAACGGAGTAGGTCCTGGTCCGATTCGATCTACCAAAATGCATCACCTCACATTTATCTAAATTAAGCTCCATCTGGTATTCATCGGCCCACTGGCCCTATTTATCAAGATCCCGTTGCAATCCTAGATAACCTTCTTCACTGTCCACAATGCCACCAATCTTGGTGTCATCTGCAAACTTACTAACCATGCCTCCTAAATTCTCATCCAAATCATTAATATAAATAACAAATAACAGCGGACCCAGCACCGATCCCTGAGGCACACCGCTGGTCACAGGCCTCCAATTTGAAAAACAACCCTCTACAACCACCCTCTGTCTTCTGTCGTCAATCCAATTTTGTATCCAATTGGCTACCTCACCTTGGATCCCGTGAGATCTAACCTTATGTAACAACCTACCATGCGGTACCTTGTCAAAGGCTTTGCTAAAGTCCATGTAGACCACGTCTACTGCACAGCCCTCATCTATCTTCTTGGTTACCCCTTCAAAAAACTCAATCAAATTTGTGAGACATGATTTTCCTCTCACAAAACCATGCTGACTGTTCCTAATCAGTCCCTGCCTCTCCAAATGCTCGTAGATCCTGTCTCTCAGAATACCCTCTAACAACTTACCCACTACAGATGTCAGGCTCACCGGTCTGTAGTTCCCAGGCTTTTCCCTGCCGCCCTTCTTAAACAAAGGCACAACATTTGCTCCCCTCCAATCTTCAGGCACCTCACCTGTAGCTGTCGATGATTCAAATATCTCTGCTAGGGGACCCGCAATTTCCTCCCTGACCTCCCATAACATCCTGGGATACATTTCATCAGGTCCCGGAGATTTATCTACCTTGATGCGCGTTAAGACTTCCAGCACTTCCCTCTCTGTAATATGTACACTCCTCAAGACATCACTATTTATTTCCCCAAGTTCCCTAACATCCATGCCTTTCTCAACTGTAAATACCGATGCAAAATATTCATTTAGGATCTCACCCATCTCTTGTGGTTCCGCACATAGATGACCTTGTTGGTCCTTAAGAGGCCCTACTCTCTCCCTAGTTACTCTTTTGCTCTTTATGTATTTGTAGAAGCTCTTTGGATTCACCTTTGCCTTATCTGCCAAAGCAATCTCATGTCCCCTTTTTGCCCTCCTGATTTCTCTCTTAACTCTACTCCGACAATCTCTATACTCTTCAAGGGATCCACTTGATCCCAGCTGCCTATGCATGTCATATGCCTCCTTCTTCTTTCTGACTAGAGCCTCAATCTCCAGAGTCATCCAAGGTTCCCTACTTCTACCAGCCTTGCCCTTCACTTTATAAGGAATGTGCTTACCCTGAACCCTGGTTAACACACTTTTGAAGGCCTCCCACTTACCAGACGTCCCTTTGCCTGCCAACAGACTCTCCCAATCAACTTCTGAAAGTTCCTGTCTAATACCATCAAAATTGGCCTTTCCCCAATTTAGAATTTTAACTTTTGGGCCAGACCTATCATTCTCCATAGCTATCTTAAAACTAATGGAATTATGATCACTGGTCCCAAAGTGCTCTCCCTTTACTCACAGCTCCCTCGTGGGAAGGTGGGATCACTGAATTTACCATGTAATGAATACACAAAAACTAACAGTCTGACCTCCTCCCCCCCTCATCACGTGGTGCTGCCCTATTATAAGTGCGCATCTCACAATAGTTATAGAAGATGCTAGCAAAGTGCAAGAGAGAAAGACAAATGACAAAATTTGATGGAAATTATTTTTGAGCAAAGAGCAAAATGGGAGACCTTATGCAAGTTAAAAAAAATAATTGGTTACTTGGACAAGACGGCTGCAACCCAGTTTTGAGGGCTCAGATGACTGGAAGATTTTTTTGCTCTTATGATGTCAAGTTTTTCAGTTGCTTTACACATTTGCAACTTAATTGAAATTAGTTACTTAATTCTTCCCTCATTTGCATACTTCTCATAATTTATCATCATCACCTGGCCCTTACAAGACTGAATGTAATCGTGCTAAAGGACAAACACGCAAGGGAACTGGGTAGCCCAGTGGATTAGCCCAACATCCTTCTACCTTTTGTGACCTGGGTTGAACCCTGGCCACAACGATGGGAGGGAAGTCCCATATCTCCCAAAGTCCTACATGAATTGAATTTGAGCAGTTTCAACCTTGGTCTCAATCAGCACAAATTCAGAACACAAAATCACTAACTTCTTGGCACAAATTGGCCATCTCACTCTTCATTTTGCTCACCAGCCAAAGATAAGAAAATCCCACTGGTGAGATAGGGCATGTTCTTTGAGGTTGGAGCTAAGGCAAAGTTGAGTCGACAAGAAGAAGCTTTACATTTGTATTTGGCTCATGTAGTGCTCGACATTGCCACTGGACACCAAAATGTAATCCATTGACATCTTCCACCTCAACAGCAGAAAAAAAAGCATACTAAAATTATCCCTAGTACCAAAATTCAGTCACTAGCATGAAAAATAACTTCTAGACTTGAGATGCAGATTGCATTTCACTCAACAACTCACTTATGACTTCATCACCTGTCAGTTATTAGTTTTTCCATACGTTAAGCATTACCATCCGTGTTGACTTCCATGATGTATCTTCCATCCTTAGAGTTTCTTTTATAATTCATGATATTTGGAAGGATACCTGGAAGCAGTTGATTCATTTGGTGATATTAATAGGATTATTCCTATCATAGCTTGCCTGCCAAACGTGTTATCTAATCTGCTGTTTCATTTCATTTGTCGAGCAATTACGTATTTCAGATCTGAAAGACTAACAGTCATACATCACGCAACTGCCAGATTAACTCCAACAATCTTAACATATTTTCCCTGGCAATAATTAAACTCAATGCAAGCTTGAGCAGTCAACATCAATTATGACAGTCAGAGATCACAATAGTTGGCTATTTTTGTTGCATGGAGGGATAAATGGCAAATATTATCCCTACTATTCAACCTGCTCTCAAGGCATAAAATTCAGATCAGTAGGAAGAGAAAAAGATTAAGAATCCTACAGTAGGACTGCTTGTCTAGATCGGTTTGCACCCTCATTTGACCTAATTTTCAGTTCTTGGCAGAGACGGACACTGTTTGTGACACTGTAAGGTGTAATTTGCACATGATGCAAATACAATTTGAAGATTGGCAGTACCAACAAAAATCATTTTGATTTACAAAGCAAAATAGTGCTAGGTCATTTTTAAAGAACAGACTGACAGGCTGGGGCAACAGATGCAAACTTGGGCACAAAAGAACATAAGAAATAGGAGGAGTAGGCCACACGGCCCCTTAAGCCTGCTCCGCCATTCAATAAGATCATGGCCGATCTTTGACCTCAACTCCACTTACCCACCCTATCTTGTCATTTGATTCCCTTAAGTGTCCAAAAATCTATTGATTTTAGTTTTGAATATACTCAATGACTGAGCATCCACAGTCCTCTGACATTGCTGCAGGAGTTCCTCAGGGCAGTGTCCTAGGCCCAACCATCTTCAGCTGCTTCATCAATGACCTTCCCTCCATCATAAGGTCAGAAATGGGGATGTTCGCTGATGACTGCACAGTGTTCAGTTCCATTCGCAACCCCTCAAATAATGAAGCAGTCCGAGCCCGCATGCAGCAAGACCTGGACAACATCCAGGCTTGGGCTCATAAGTGGCAAGTAACATTCGCGCCAGGTAAGTGCCAGGCAATGGCCATCTCCAATAAGAGAGAGTCTAACCACCTCCCCGACATTCAACGGCATTACCATCACCAAATCCCCCACCATCAACATCCTGGGGGGTCACCATTGACCAGAAACTTAACTGGACCAGCCATATAAATACTGTGGCTACGAGAGCAGGTCACAGGCTGGGTATTCTGCGGCGAGTGACTCACCTCCTGACTCCCCAAAGCCTTTCCACCATCTACAAGGCACAAGTCAGGAGTGTGATGGAATACTCTCCACTTGCTTGGATGAGTGCAGCTCCAACAACACTCAAGAAGCTCGACACCATCCAAGATAAAGCAGCCCGCTTGATTGGCACCCCATCCACCACACTAAACATTCACTCCCTTCACCACCGGCGTACTGTGGCTGCAGTGTGTACCATCCACAGGATGCACTGCAGCAACTCGCCAAGGCTTCTTCGACAGCACCTCCCAAACCCGCGACCTCTACCACCTAGAAGGACAAGAGCAGCAGGCACATGGGAATAACACCACCTGCACGTTCCCCTCCAAGTCACACACCATCCCGACTTGGAAATATATCGCCGTTCCTTCATTGTCGCTGGGTCAAAATCCTGGAACTCCCTTCCTAACAGCACTGTGGGAGAACCGTCACCACACGGACTGCAGCGGTTCAAGAAGGCGGCTCACCACCAGCTTCTCGAGGGCAATTAGGGATGGGCAATAAATGCTGGCCTCGCCAGCGACGCCCACATCCCGTGAACGAATAAAAAAAAATACGGAATTCCAAAGCTTCACAACTCTCAGTGAAGAAATTTTTCCTCATCTGAGTCATAGATGGCCAACCCCTTATCCTGACCCCTAGTTCTAGACTTTCAGCAGCTACCCTGTCAAGCCCTCTAAGAATTTTATATGTTTCAATGAGATCACTTCTCATTCTGCTAAACTCTAGAGAGTATAGGCCCATTCTACTCAATCTCTCCTCAGCACAACCCTCTCATCCCAGGAATCAATCTAGTGAACCTTCATTGCACCTTCTCTAAGGCAAGTATATCCTTCCTTAGGTCAGGAGACCAAAACTGTACACAGTACTCCCGGTATGGTCTCACCAACTCCCTGTATAATTGTAGCAAGGCTCCTTTACTCTTATACTCCAACCCACTTGCAATAAAGGCTAACATGCCATTGCTTTCTTAATTGCTTGCTGTACCTCCATGTTAACTTTGTGATTCGTATATAAGGACACCCAAATCCCTCTGAATACCAACATTTACTAGTCTCTCAAGTGTGTTACATATGTAATTACGCTACACCCGAATTTCCTCAATCTTTTACATCTTTCTATTGAGCCCTGCGCCCGAATGCATCTCTGCTCATTATAATGGTTCCACCCCACAGCCATGGAGCCATACATGTGCATTTCCTGCAATTGCACTGGTTCAAAATGGATGTAAAATTAAGCCCAGAATTTTAGGCACAGCAGGAAAGTCATTTTTCTGGTGTGTTGTGATTTTTAAAAGAATTTTTAAAAAATGTATCCTCACTGAAATCTGCACTGTATTTTCTGGGTTTTTTATGGCATCGGTCACATTAAAAATTGAAAAGCTTCCATGTTTACAGATTTTTAAGCATGCTGTGCCTGATGGCATGAATGGTGGTTAAATGGCTCCAAACTTTAATGTTCATACTTAAAGGAGGAAAATATGGTGCAAGTTACATACTTTCCTCAGCCCCAATTATTTATGCGGATCTCCGCATGTTTACACTGAATTTTACCTTCCGACATGTGCAAATGAGATTGGCAGGAAATTTAGGTGTAAATTGATTTTGGCAATGTGGGCATACAACTGGGCGTAATTCTGGGTGTAACTTCCCAATTACGCCCCCACAGGAAATTCCACCCCTATGTTCTTTACGATATCAGTATTGTAGTTCAGATCAAAATACAACATATCATTACTTAGCAGATAAAGAATGGGAAGTAAAAATTGAGTAGGATTAGGGAGGCTGAAAAGTAAAATACACCAATCCCAGAGGAGCAGTATATTTCGTGAGGTAATCTTGAGTGACTGACTGTACAATCAATAGGCAAAATAGCTGTTATGCAATACTTTTAGGACCTGACCTAACCTACATACGTCAAAGGTGATTTTGGCATATAAGGTAATAAGAAAGAGTTTCTAAACCAACATTCAACGGAGCAAAATAATTAACTTTCACCGGTTTGTCTTTCATTTCTCATTACCAGCCAGTCTACTTTTCCATAAATCAAAAGGATAATTTTAAGAGGGCTTGAAGTTGCTGTTTAAACTTATATTGTTCTTGGCAAAACAACATTTCCTCAGAAGTCTTAAAAGAATTCTGAAATAACAGATTTGATTGATATTACAGTAATATACAGTATATTCTGTAATCTAATTGCAAAGAGGTAAGCTGTAATATATGATTAGTTGCAGTGTTTAAATTAACCATACAGGAACTTATTGGTAGAAACTATCCACAAACATTGGGTCAGAAGTTGCTGGGAAGTCACGCCATTAGAATGACGTATTAACTTCGTTCGCCATTATTAATTCAGAGAAATCCAGCAATTTAGGGAGTAAAAGAGATACGCCATGAGTTCCGATTCTCTGTAAATTGCTGGATGATTTGTGCCACTCTGCCGTTAACCTCACCAAAGCGAATAAAAGTTTGTTCTCGCCATGAGAAGCCCTATTGAACTGAATGGTGATGAAATTGCTGGATTTTACATTATTACGAATTATTCCTGCTGCAGCCATTTATGGCTAGTAATTAATGTCGTAGAAGGCCCTGGTAATGGTGTGATTTACATCTCACATGACACCTTGGAGGCCCATAAACGGACCAGCGAGGCTGTGTAGTCTCACTCCAGCAGGTAGTGAGTTGCTCCTAGAGGTTTATTATACCATTATACTTTTTATCTGTCTTTTTTGTGCTGGTCTTGCCTTCTACACTCCTGTTAGTGTTGGAAGGTAATCATTTTAAGGATACAAAGCTGTTTCAACACTCGGAAGAGGGTCATTCATTCAAATGCAAATTAGATAGATTTCTTTCAGAAAATAACATTTTGAGCAACAGTACATGAGTAACTTGAGACTTGACATCTGATAAATGTAGCAGGCTTCAGAGGAAAAAAAAAGAGACTTTGGACCTATGGTTCCCAAAGCTCTCCACCACTGGGGTTTTTTCTCGAGTCATTTCTGGATCTGTTGTAGGCGAATTGATTGAGATTGATTGCTATGATTAGTCAACAACTCCATTATTGTTATATCAGGTGACTACCAGATTGGTAGAAGGCAAATTAGATGGACATTAGTCTTTTTTCATCTAGCAATTCTTATGTTCCTATGAAAGCAGTGCAATGGCATATCCACTAGGTGTTACACCATTCCTGGTCATGATGCACAGGGCTACTGGTACTATACTTCATGAGTCAAGAATATTTGTACATTTGGCACACCTACCCTGCCATTCACTCATCAACTTATCAAGGACTAATACAGCAATTCTCAAACACAACTGGGTTACAATATCCTCTTCTTCTGCTTGTTCTTCTAAATTTTTTATCTTACTTTTTTTTTCTCTCCCTTTTAATCTACTCTCTTTCTTCTTTCTCTTTCTCTATATATTCCATTTGACTCTAATTCACACAGATAAGCCATTGGGCATGACATTCACGAGGTCCCAGGTGCGACATTGACATCACTGTGGCGTTAGCAGATCGATGTTCCAGCAATTTGCTGCGCAAATATAGTGCAATGTCAATGGTAAGCATAAAAGTCCAACGTTGTTCACCATCAAACCCACCATTGCAGCAATTTGTGGCCCATTACTTTTTATTAGATCAGATTTCCCAATAAACTCAACCAATTATAATAATTAATATCTGGAGGAGAGATCCACATTAAGGAAAACTGTTGAAAAATAAATTACACAATTGCAAAGATTGCCTTGCCTTGATGTTATTCATTGGCTAACACAAAATTCACACTGCCTGCTTCAAGTCAGGAAAATAAATTATATATTTAAATAAATAAAGGTTACTTTCGTTGTCAGTTTAGGGACACTTATGCTTTCGGTACATAAACAACCTAACACCGAATTGATAGATTAACCTCGATGATGCCAACTCTCTTCCTTCAGTTTTGCTTTGTGAAAAACTAGTCTTAGTGTAGAGACCACGGGATCACATAGGTGCAACCATGTCATTCACCGATTGATTTGAACAAAGTGCAATCTCACACTATATCTAAGGCTATATACCTATTATCTCCCTGTCCAGCTTGTGTCTGCAGGTGGCAGTTCACATAAAGGAAAATAATAGAGTAAGCCCATAAAGAGCTGCAGCAAAGATTTAAAGATGAATGTCCTGTTAAGGCAAGTGGCCGTATGAGGACAAAAATTGTTTGTTTTTCTAAAGGCTGCAATTAATCTTAAAATATTTGTCAATCTTTTCAAAAGATTGTATGGGGGAAGAGGAAGAAATGGATGGCAAAAACAAAGCAAGGCAAAACAAATGGAGAGGCAGGGAAAGCGGTATGTGGACAAGAGATGCAGTTACACAGCACCCAAACATCCCATTCGATGGCTGGCAAAGTAGATATGCTGCTGCATGAGATGGGCTGCCCTATTTGACGCTCCAAAGCATGCTCCCCAGAGATGCCACATTCCTGGAAGGTGGTGGTGGCCAGGTTCAACATTATGTATACTACCCCCAGAACCAGAGAACAGATGAGGAAGAAGATGGCACAGCTTAAGGAAGCTGTCAAGGTAAGACTGCCCAACAGTACCATTAAACATGTAAATGGATCAAATATGCATGCCACTAAGTATTGCCCATCAACCTGTTGCACATTTAGTACTGACCCATGCCAAGCCATCACACCTTGAAGTTCTTTCTTTACTTACCATGCATACTCATACTCCAGCACAGCACATATTAAGCTCCAAATTACAATTGAATGCCTTAACATACTCACATCTTCAAAGAGCTTCACGTATTAAATCATTCAAACTCAACCCAGCTACACGGTGCACAGTCGCGTACTTACACACAGGATGGGCCGAAGGTTGACCACAATCTATGTGCTCTTTTAACTTACATTTTAAAACTACTTCTCTGCTTGCATGACAATGGCATGCAATACAAAGGGAACAGACCCAAACTGGCAGACGGCTGAGAAATTGCATGCCCTAGATTCCCTTGGAGGCAGCCACCCTACACATGCTTGCAAACCAAGCCCAGTCGACCCTGCAAAGTCCTCCCCTCATAAACATCTGGGGACTTGTGCCAAAATTGGGAGAGCTGTCCCACAGACTAGTCAAGCAACAGCCTGACATAGCTATGCTAACAGAATCATACCTTTCAGCCAACGTCCCAGACTCTTCCATCACCATCCTTGGGTATGTCCTGTCCCACCGGCAGGACAGACCGACCAGAGGTAACGGTACAGTGATATACAGTCAGGAGGGAGTGGCCCTGGGAGTCCTCAACATTGACTCTGGACCCCATGAAATCTCATGGCATCAGGTCAAACATGGGCAAGGAAACCTCCTGCTGATTAGCACCTACCGTCCTCCCTCAGCTGATGAATCAGTCCTCCTCCATGTTGAGCACCACTTGGAGGAAGCACCGAGGGTAGCAAGGGCACAGAATGTACTCTGGGTGGGGGACTTCAATGTCCATCACCAAGAGTGGCTCGGTAGCACCACTACTGACCGAGCTGGCTGAGTCCTGAAGAGCATAGCTGCCAGACTGGGCCTGCAGCAGGTGGTGAGCGAACCAACACGAGGGGAAAAAACTTACTTGACCTTGTCCTCACCAATCTACCTGTCGCAAATGCATCTGTCCATGACAGTATTAGTAGGAGTGACCACCGCACAGTCCTCGTGGAGACGAAGTCCCGTCTTCGCACTGAGGACACCATCCAATATGTTGTGTGGCACTACCACTGTGCTAAATGGGATAGATTCAGAACAGATCTAGCAGCTCAAAACTGGGCATCCATGAGGCGCTGTGGGCCATCAGCAGCAGCAGAATTGCATTCTACCACAATCTGTAACCTCATGGCCCGGCATATTCCTCATTCTACCATTACCAACAAGCCAGGGGATCAACCCTGGTTCGATGAGTAGTGTAGAACAGCATGCCAGGAGCAACACCAGGCGTACCTAAAAATGAGGTGTCAACCTGGTGAAGCTACAACTCAGGACTACATGCATGCTAAACAGCGGAAGTAACATGCCATAGACAGAGATAAGCGATTCCATAACCAACGGATCAGATCAAAGCTCTGCAGTCCTGCCACATCCAGTTGTGAATGGTGGTGGACAATTAAACAACAAACGGGAGGAGGAGGCTCTGCAAACATTCCCATCCTCAATGATGGCGGAGTCCAGCACGTGAGTGCAAAAGACAAGGCTGAAACGTTTGCAACCATCTTCAGCCAGAAGTGCCGAGTGGATGATCCATCTCGGCCTCCTCCCGATATCCCCACCATCACAGAAGCCAGTCTCCAGCCAATTCAATTCATTCCACGTGATATCAAGAAATGGCTGAGTGCACTGGATACAGCAAAGGCTATGGGCCCTGAAAACATCCCAGCTGTAGTGCTGAAGACTTGTGCTCCAGAACTAGCCGGGCCTCCAGCCAAACTGTTCCAGTACAGCTACAACACTGGCGTCTACCCAACAATGTGGAAAAATGCCCAGGTATGTCCTGTCCACAAAAAGCAGGACAAATCCAATACGGCCAATTACCGCCCCATCAGTCTACTCTCAATCAGCAAAGTGATAGCACTGTCGACGACACCTTCCATCAAGCGGCACTTAATCACCAATAACCTGCTCACCGATGCTCAGTTTGGGTTCTGCCAGGACCACTCGGCTCCAGACCTCATTACAGCGTTGGTCCAAACATGGACAAAAGAGCTGAATTCCAGAGGTGAGGTGAGGTGAGGTGAGAGTGACTGCCCTTGACATCAAGGCAGCGTTTGACTGAGTGTGGCACCAAGGAGCCCTAGTATAATTGAAGTCAATGGGAATCAGGGGGAAAACTCTCCAGTGGCTGGAGTCATACCTAGCACAAAAAATGGTAGTGGTTGTTGGAGGCCAATCATCTCAGCCCCAGGACATTGCTGCAGGAGTTCCTCAGGGCAGTGTCCTAGGCCCAACCATCTTCAGCTGCTTCATCAATGACCATCCCTCCATCATAAGATCAGAAATGGGGATGTTCCTGATGATTGCACAGTGTTCAGTTCCATTCACAACCCCTCAAATAATGAAGCAGTCCGAGCCCGCATGCAGCAAGACCTGGGCAACTTCCAGGCTTGGGCTGATAAGTGGCAAGTAACATTCGCGCCAGACAAGTGCCAGGCAATGACCATCTCCAACAAGAGAGCGTCTAACCACTTCCCCTTGACATTCAACGGCATTACCATCGCCGAATCCCCCCCATCAACATCCTGGGGGTCACCACTGACCAGAAACTTAACTGGACCAACCATATACTGTGGCTACAAGAGCAGGTCAGAGGCTGGGTATACTGCGGCGAGTGACTCACCTCCTGACTTCCCAAAGCCTTTCCACCATCTACAAGGCACAAGTCAGGAGTCTGATGGAATACTCTCCACTTGCCTGGATGAGTGCAGCTCCAACAACACTCAAGAAGCTCGACACCATCCAGGACAAAGCAGCCTGCTTGATTGGCACCCCATCCACCACCCTAAACATTCACTCCCTTCACCACCGGCGCACTGTGGTTGCAGTGCATACCATCCACAGGATGCACTGCAGCAACTTGCCAAGGCTTCTTCGACAGCACCTCCCAAACCCGCGACCTCTACCACCTAGAAGGACAAGAGCAGCACGTTCCCCTCCAAGTCACACACCATCCCGACTTGGAAATATATCGCCGTTCCTTCATTGTCGCTGGGTCAAAATCCTGGAACTTCCTTCCTAACAGCACTGTGGGAGAACCTTCACCACACGGACTGCAGCCTTTCAAGAAGGCGGCTCACCACCACCTTCTCAAGGGCAATTAGGGATGGGCAATAAATGCCGGCCTCGCCAGCGACGCCCATGTCCCATGAATGAATAAAAAAGTGGGTGGGGGTTAGGGAAATAGTAAGATGAATCTGCAGATGAATTTGCTAACTGCCACAGAACTCTGTAGCTTGCACTTAGGAACTTAGGAAGCAACGAGTCATCTATGAAAGTTGGTATTGGAAGAGCGCCTGTATCATGTTCCCTCCTTTTTTCAAACGTTCTGGTTCTGAATGCCATTGCTTCTATTAGTCAGCTTTAAGGTGACTTAGCAGACAATAATTTTTTTTAATAAAAAAGACCCATTGTAGAAATTACCTTCTATGAAAAAGTGATAGCAAAAATACAAAAGGATACAATTTTAAATTGTACTAAAAATAGCAAAATAATTAATGAAACCCAGTACTAGAAATGCACTCTAAGTGGAAATTTTTAAATGGCTAATAAACCTCCGCCCATTTAAGACTTCCATTGCACATGGAGCTTCCCCAAGGTCCAGTCCAAGTGGGTTCGTGAAATAAACTGCACGATCCCAGTGAAAAAAAAACAAAAAAAAAAAAAATCACATCTTGATTTGATATGATGGTTCAACTTAATATTTTTTTTAAACATAGCTTGGTGATCCCCAAAAGAATATTGAGAAACCGTGGGTGCAGCAAATGTTGCTGGCCAAAAGAGAGAGCTGGGGCAAGCAGCAAACTGGATTGGGAAATCTACCCTTTATAATGAAAGGAATGAAAAATAAAGGTATCAGCTTGATCAGGTATTGCAGTGCTACATATATCTTTTAAAAACTTCTAACTTCATCAATCATATTTGGACTAATTGGATAGCTCTTTCAAAGAGCCGGCACTGGCACGATGGGCCGAATGGCCTCCTTCTGTGCTGTATGATTCTATATGTACATTCATCATCTCCATATTAAGGGTGGCTGACTTATCAGCTTTGAGTGGGTGAGCTGCCAGCAGGGGTCGGGTCAGGATACCACACATCATTTCAGTCAAGGTAGCGAACAAGCAGTCTGTGTCACAGTCTTGAAAAATGATTTTTGCCAAATCTTTGGCCATATCAACCAAGCATTGCACACTCCACAGCTGGATGAACAAGATAGTCACCATTTATGCACCAATCTAGCTTCTTGAGAAGTGCAAAATGAGCACTGCAGGTGCAATGTGATAGGTCAGCTTTCCGTCATTCCTGTTTTTGAATTAGAGTTGGGCGGAAGCAGCCAAAGCAAAATAGGGAGCACCTGTCATTCCTATTGGGCCTGGCCAAAAATAATTAACTTTTTTGAGCAAATGAGGAAAATGTGGTCATTAATGTTAAAAATAAAGAAAGCCTATGATGCATTGTGGGGTATGACAAACATTAAAAGCTTCTTGTGTTACCCTGGGAGATTAAAGCTGAAAAAACAATTTCAAAACCCTAGACAACTTTCAATTATTCCTGGCCCTGATCTTATGCGTCTCCCCCTCTCTGATCTTCTATTTATCCTGATGTAGTAATAATCCCATGACTGTTGTTCATCCAGACTGCCCGGATTTCATTTCTCTCCATCCTCAGCTGTGATCGTGCCTCCTCTCTAGCCATGTTCAATGTTCAAAGGTCCAGCATTCCACACAATAACCTGAAAATCTGGCTGGTTTCACCCTTATTACATGTAGAAGACCACACGCCTCTCAATCCTCTGTCTGAACAATTCCAAGATTGCGCTGGAAACAGCTGTTTTCAAAGCACAAAGGCACAATATTTAGACATACAGACATCAATGTTGCTATTATTTAGGTTAAAGACGCTGTTAAAATTACTGTCCACAAATACTCAACTAATTGCCAACAACTCCTTTATTTACAGCAAGCAGTGACACCAGCAACAGCTAGAATCCAAAATGCTGGAAAACCACAGTAAAGAAAAGAACTTGCATTTATATAGCACCTTTCACGACCTCAGGATGTCCCAAAGCGCTTTACAGCCAATTAAGTAGTTTTGAAATGTAGGCGCAGTTGTAATATAGGAAACGCGGCAGCTAATTAGTGCACAGCAAGGTTCCACAAACAGCTATGTGATAATGACCAGATAATCTGTTTTAATGATGCTGGTCGAGGAATACAGTTGGCCAGGACAACAGGGAGTAAGTCAGTGAGTATCATAAAGAAAAAAGGTTAACATTTTGGTTGGGTTCCTTTGGAATTCTGAGCCACACTGCATTTCCAAACTTTTCTGCCTGTGTTTCAACTTCCAGCATTCAGTTTATCTTCTTATCTGCATAAAGTTCCAGCTTTCCTCTTAACTATTCCAAGACAAAACTTATACAGCAACTCTCATTTTGTAAAGACTGGTCTGGAGGGGTGCACCAGAATGCTTTTATTGCTGAAGACATGCAGTGCTTCTGCTTACAGGCATGATTGCAATCCATGGCATTCAGCTCCAGTCAGCTGTTTATATTTGTGGTGATGATTATTCCAGACTGAGCTTCCTGTCTGGTACGCCACACCACTCAGATCGGCCCTAAAACTTGCTACTACAGCACTGACTAAACATTCTACAAATACAATTTTCACAATAGCAAATTTTCACATTTTGAATCAATAAAGAGGATTAAATGGAAAACCAATTCATTGTATATTTCTCACATTCCCCAACCCTCCTACCACCTCTTCCAATTTTCTCCCCTTCTCTCCTGAAGGCTGACCCTTGCGAGAGTACGGTCCCACTGGTACTAGCTGCCCTCCAGGACTTCACCCGAGTAACCGTTCTTCCAATTATGAATCTTGACACGCGGGACCGATTTTCCAATTGAGAACTCTTGCTGCAGAGCCTCAGGCCTGCCTGGAGCGCATGTCAGTATGGGTTTGCTCCCCATGATTTTTTTTTTATCCATTAAAACTGATGGGAGAGAAAACCATGAGGAACTCACTCACAATTTCCCAATGGGTGTTCCTGGAGAGTGAAGCTTTGCAACAGGACTGCGGATTTAGAATTTCTTGAGTTTCAGCAGGCTTTTCGGCTGCAGAATCCATCACAGATGAGCCTGATCCTGTTTTCACCAGGAATTCAAGACTAAAAGGGTAATGTTCTATTATACGTAGGTTTGTTTGACCAGAAGGAAAGAGATGGTCTGAAACAATTCTTAATTTGTATTATTGTACTTTGTTGAACTATTGGCAGGTGCTTAATTTATCACCACATGATGAGGCTTGAGATTTGTTCTTGTATTAATGCTGCTTTATTTTATGACATTCAGGAATGGTATGATACTCAGGTTTGTGTAGTGGGTGGGTCACTCAGAAACTGCTACAATACAATACTCAAACAGGGATTGTTATTTTTGCCAGTGTACATGCCATCTACTTTTAAACAGGTATGAAATATCAAATAGTAAATATTAAAGTAATAATGATATGCATTACAACAATAAATTAGTTTGTGCACATGCTCCTACAAAAGAATGATGAGGTTTGCTGGGTGAGTAATGATGTCGCGTCCAAATATTTTACCCTCACCGACAAGACTTTTAATTCACCAAAAAGGCTGTTCAAATGAGAAATCAGGTTAAAGTAAATTCCTTTAGCAAAATATCATTTAAACAAAGCATTATCTTAGGAACTGAATCTTAGAAGTTAAAACAAAACAAAGTTAACAGTATTTCTCAGTATGTAAAAAGGCATCCCAAAAGGCATGAACCTCCAGTGTACGCACTGATTTATTGGCTTGGATGTTCTGATTGGATGGGCATCTTCAGCAAAGCAGGACTACTGCCTGCTCGAGATGCCTCTCAATTCTGACCAAATTTCTGGTCCTGGGGTAATTTGAATGCAGGCCTCCGTCCAGAGCTGCGTCAAACTGGGGGCGGAGACTTGCTGCAGCAGGTCTTGGGGCCTGTCGCAATGGAAGAGGCAGTCATCAAGCTGCTTGAAAAAAATATATATTTTGGAAACTTTCAGTGATACTGCTGGGGTCCACGCATGGCCTCTTGACAATTATTCCTCCACCGATCTTTGAGTGCTGGACACCAGAACCTAGCAGGTGGCCACATCTTAGGCTGCTGGATCAACCCATTGGAAAACGGAGCGGAGCACGTCGTCAAGCAAGTTTCCACCCACAAAAAAAATCGGGTGGGGGGGGCGGGGGGAGCAGGAGGTAGAAAATCTAACTTCATGTATCAAATGTAACATTGTTGATTGTGGATTATATGCACATAGACGAGCTAACTCACAGTTCAAACATCAAAGTCATGACCAAGCTTGATGTGTGCAATTCTAAATGTAAAATTAAATTAACCACAAGTAATAGAAGAAAGGCTGTGGTGTTTAATGAAAGCTTCATATGTTGTGAATAGCTTTCAGTTGAGAAAACATTTATTCACTACTTCAAACCAACTGAGATTTCATTTCTGCTACGTGTTTTTCTCCCATGACTTAATTAGACCTCTGTAGCAGCTTCTGCCTCCCCAGGCAGTAATTAACCAAGTATAATAATCAGACCACCTTTGGGGCCAAATCGTAACTGTTACAGATTGAAACCAGTTTGCTACAAAATCTGACTTGAAGGATTTCTAAAATAATCTGATTACGGTGTCAGGAACTGGTGGAACCTTTAATGAAAGCAGAATTGACGCGGCTTGTAACCAGTTACTGAATTAGTTTTTGCGTAATTCAAACTTACATCTGAGCAGTTTTATTATACTGCAGTATATTGTTGTGCTCATTTGGCAGCAACATGGAGATTTCTGTTATTAAAACATATACATATTTTCATCAATGAAAAGAGCACTGCAGAATTAGCAGGTGATGTAAAATAATACAAATCTGTTCTTAAATCATCAGGTTACTGTTCTCCTGTTTTATACAGTTGCTACAGAGTTCACCTCTCAGAAAATCAAATCTCTGCCACGATCAATTTCTTTAAAATCAATTATTATTTTTTAGTTCATCTCCAGCCTTGTTTTGTTGTGACAGAGTTTAGTTTACCAAAATGGCATGGATTTGATCAGGACTAACCTGCCACTTTGTAGATCTTCTCTTTCTCATAGATGAGCATTAAAGAGGGGGAGTAAGGGAGAATTCCCTTCAGTAATGCACTTCCTCATCTATACAATTGAATAAAACTTACTCATCTTTCAGGACAATGTTTAATTTGCAGCAATGATCCCCCCCATCACCATTCAGATCAGACACTCCGGGCATGATTTTAACATTGAAAACAGGTGGGTTGGGGGCATTCAAAATCGCAACCATTTCAGACCCGCCCATTTCCGGTTTTCACCAGGGCGGGACGAGGGGCGGGCGACCAACCCGCTCCCAGGAGGTGGGTTGGTCACGAAAACTTTTCAAGGCGGCTGCGGGCCTCCATTTATGAAGATTTTGCAATTTCAACCCGGGTTGGGGGGGGGGGGGGGGGGGGGGGGGGGGGATTCCCAGGCCTTCTCCTTCACACCTCATGAGAGGAGGCAAGAAGGCCCGAGACTGCAGGTAAGTGCCTTTCTGGCACAGCTTGTGGGCCTGGAGGAGCAGCAGTGCTTCCCCTAGGCCCAACAAGCCTACCTGCAACAACCCCCCCCCCCCACCGCAAACGATCGCGGGCCCCTGTGATGACCGCCGATCACCCCCCCCCAATCAATCGTGGGACCCCGCGATGATCCCTGATCGCCCCTCCCCCCCAATGATCGCAGACCCCTGCGTGACCTCCAATCCTGACACCCACCCATGCCCACCAGTGTCCCCATGCCCACAATGCACTATGCCCACGTGCTGCCTCCCACCCCAATCCAATCAAAGACTTACCTGAACACGTCCTCTCCCTGGCAGCTCTCCCGTCCGACTGTCAATCAGGCTGGCCAGTCGGACAGCAAACAGACAAAAAAAAAGACGCTCTTATGTCAAAATTGCAAGGATATCTGGGAAACCTGTACTTCCGGGTTTCCCGTCCACAATTTGACCCCCGGCCCCCTTCTTGGCTCGGGGTCAAAATCATGCCCTTCAAGTCTCTCCTCACACTTCATAACGTAGCACTGAATCATGCTGATCAAGAGCGTAGGTCGGTGCTAATTTATTCAAACTCAGCCAGAACAGCGGAGAGACTATATGATTGCAACGGTGTGGAACCAAATGATAATACGAGTCAATATCTCCAGCAAGGGATGTAGTAGTACTGGAGAAGAAAAGGGTGGGGCTAAATTTTCTTTGGGGAGATGGCAGGCAACCAAATATGTTTTAATGGCTAACATCACCGAACCAACCCCCCACCCTCTCTCTATTGAAGAGGCACTACCCGCAAATAGTGCAAACCATTTTTCCTCTAGCAGCAAATGGCATACCATGGAAACGACTATGTAATCCCATGTTCATGACAATATAATGGAATATATCAAGATAATTTCCATGATTATATTGTACATATCTATCTATCTCTATATTATATACAATATATGCGTTCTTAGCATGCTGCCTTTGGTTAACTCATCTTGCATTACAGCATTGCTGTTGACCCGAAGCCCCAACTTCAAAAGCAGCATTTCAACTTAAATCAAGCTGGGATAGAGCCTTGGACACAGATTGGTGCTTGAAGAGGCACTCTTTTCCCCATGAGACCAGAGACAATCTTATTTCTGGTGATGTAAGTTGCCGCAAGCTATCATTTCTTCCGGCTATGGTGTTTAGCCCAATGATGATCTGAATGGACCTTCTCCAGACATCTGGGGGGAGTTTGTGGTCAGATGATTAAAGTTGCAATTGTGACTTTTGAACTGTGCAGGCATATATTTAGTCATGGTAGTTAATTTTGTGTTGGCACTCACACTGAAATCCGGACCACAACGTAACTAGGGCAAATTCCATACAGAACCACTTCCACTTAAAGCAGTTCTGTACAATCTAAACTGGCCATTATAATTCCATTTGATAAAAAGGGCACTTCTTAGTCTCAATGGATGCAATATTTATCCAAACAATGAATTTGGACAAATAATACACAAACTGTGATAAGCTACACTAGAAACTTCCAGCCATGAATCTGTCTATTGGTCACATCCAATCATTCACTTTGCCCCTTGTCATAGGTCTGAGGCACAGCCGTCAATCAAAACTGCCACTCTAAGCTGGATTGGTTCTTTGATCTATGCCACATAACTTGAACTACCTGTTTAAGAACCTGTGAAAACAAATCAGAACAAACTGGCTTTTATATGTACATAGATTGACTGCCATTTGCAGGGTTCAAACACAGACAACGCTTGTGTAACAATTCTGGAACTCCTGTGGGTTAGTAGGTTTAAAATGAATAGTTTAGGCAAGTTAAACATATTAAAGCCGTGCTTGACAGGAATTAAACTCAACCATATAATAATTAAATCAGCTTGCCAGACTGAAATATATAATCTTGTACCTTGCAGAAACAACCAACAGAAACTAACCCTATGTGGTAAAAAGAAAAAAATACTGTAAAATCAGAAAGCACTAGAAATAACAGCAGGTTGATCAGCAGCTATAAAGAGAGGAGAAAGATTATAATTTTTTGGGGGCGCGGTCCTTCAACAGGTCTTCAGTTGTGATGATCTGGTAACACTCCTGAAACGCCACACACACATCAGTCTTTTCTCTTTATAGATGTTGACTGACTTACTATTTATTTCCAGCATTTTCTGTTTTTATTTAATTAACCTCATGTGTACTGTGGCCAACAATTAAGAAACCACGCCTCTAGCCAAGCTGTTCCAGTACACATACAACATTGGCATCTACCTGACAAAGTGGAAAATTGCCCAGGTATGTCCTGTCCACAAAAAGCAGGACAAATCCAATACGGCCAATTACCGCCCCATCAGTCTACTCTCAATCATCAGTAAAGTGATGGAAAGTGTTGTCGACAGTGCTATCAAGCGGCACTTACTCACCAATACCTGCTCGCCGATGCTCAGTTTGGGTTCCGCCAGGACCACTCGGCTCCAGAAGGCATTACAGCTTTGGTCCAAACATGGACAAAAAAAGAGCTGAATTCCAGAGGTGAGGTGAGAGTGACTGCCCTTGACATTGAGGCAGCATTTGACCGAGTGTGGCACGAAGGAGCCCGAGTAAAATTGAAGTCAGTGGGAATCGGGGAAAACTCTCCAGTGGCTGGAGTCATACCTAGCACAAAGGAAGGTGGTAGTGGTTGTTGGAGGCCAATCATCTCAGCCTAAGACATCACTGCAGGAGTTCCTTAGGGCAGTGTCCTAGGCCCAACCATCTTCAGCTGCTTCATCAATGACCTTCCCTCCATCATAAGGTCAAAAATGGGGATGATTGCACAGTGTCCGATTCCATTCACAACCCCTCAGATAATGAAGCAGTCGGTGCCCGCATGCAACAAGACCTGGACAACATCCAGGCTTGGGTTGATAAATGGCAAGTAACATCTGCGCCAGACAAGTGCCAGGCAATGACCATCTCCAACGAGAGTGAGTCTAACCACCTCCCCATGACATTCAATGGCATTACCATTGCCGAATCCCCCACCATCAATATCCTGGGGGTCACCATTGACCAGAAGCTTAACTGGACCAGCCACATAAATACTGTGGCTACAAGAGCAGGTCAGAGGCTGGGTATTCTATGGCGAGTGACTCACCTCCTGACTCCCCAAAGCCTTTCCACCATCTACAAGGCACAAGTCAGGAGTGTGATGGAATACTCTCCACTTGCTTGGATGATTGCAGCTCCAACAACACTCAAGAAGCTCGACACCATCCAGGACAATGCAGCCCACTTGACTGGCACCCCATCCACCACCAGCGCACCGTGGCTGCAGTGTGTACCATCTATAAGGTGCACTGCAGAAAATCGCCGAGGTTTCTTCGACAGCATCTCCCAAACCCACGACTTCTACCACCTAGAAGGACAAGGGCAGCAGGCACAGGGGAACACCACCATCTGCACGTTCCCATACAAGTCACACACCATCCCGACTTGGAAATATATCGCCATTCCTTCATCGTCACTGGGTCAAAATCCTGGAACTCCCTACCTAACAGCACTGTGGGAGAACCCTCACCACATGGACTGCAGCGGTTAAAGAAGGTGGCTCACCACCACCTTCTCAAGGGCAATTAGGGATGGGCAATAAATGCTGGCCTTGCTAGTGATGCCCACATCCCGTGAATGAATGAAAAAAAAACAAATGAATAAATTTACATGCAAAAATGTTTGTTTTTGGCCAAAGTGATAAATGTTTGAAATAATCTGTTGTGCAATACACTAAGGCCAAAAACGTTGTGGATGCTCAAAATGTAGCTGAAAGCCGGGCTATGTGAGTTAGAGTATTAGAGAGATGAGCTTTGTTGGAGGAAAATGCCTGTTCTTGTCCTTGACTGCTCTTATGAATGTGTCTGGTGACTTAGCTATCTGTTCAATGTGTGCAGGAGTGCAGTTGTTGTGGGAATGCAGAAAGAACTCTATATGAAGTGCTGAGTTGCAATGACTCATACAACTTTGGTGCATCTGTTTGAATTAGTCTTCTGTTTCCATGTCTATTTATGGGATTAAAATAGTGGCAAAAATTATTCAGCATGTGTTAATCAATAGGTCAGCAGACCAGAATATAGTATCATATTTAGCAACTCTCTTTTTCTCAAGTTGAAAGAGTTGTCCTTTAATTGATACTTCAGTTTTTAGTAATGCAAAAGGATTCTAACCATTACAATTAACTTATGAACCCCATCATTCAGCAGAATAGATGAGAAGAGTTACAGCCACAACTTATAATGAAAATAAAAACCCTTCACTTTTAAGTGCTAAGTATACAGAATGTTTTTAACGAACTTTGGGATGTAATCCAAGATGATGTAGTAGCTACTTGACCATTTGCACAATTTTATTTTTTAAAGAACATATTTAGAAGACAGGTAAAACTAAAAAAAAAAATGGATGTATCTTTGGACCATCTTACCAAACTTATGATAGGACACTGAATGAGAGAAATGAACCAAAACTCAAAAGTCCCCAGTTTGGTACAACTTCACACACGCAAATTATTCTTATTGTTCAATCACACCTTGCAAATGCTTCTAGTTCTACAGCATTACTTTATGAACAATGACTGACAGGAAAAGACCCTCCAGCCTGTCCCACACAATTGTGATACCTTGTGCATCACAATATATACACTCCCCACCCCACCCAAAACCATGTGATCTTTTGGGAGAGATGAAAAACCAGATATTTATTCTTCGATTTCACAAAATACGTGATGGATGGGAAAAATAAACTTCCATACAGCCAGACTCATGTATAATAAGTGTATAATCACATTGGTAACTGGTTATTAATAAAATTTGGATTTGAAAAGAATTCATGCCAAGGAACTCTCATAAAATAATAAGCCTAAAAATTATATTTGGTAATATTAGCAAACAATTAATGTGCTCACATGATATTCTGTTGTCCATCATTTTAGCAGAGCTATTGGCCTATTTAAAATGAATGGATTGATACCTGCATCAAAATTGCAGACTAAGAAATGTTACATTAACACAATAAGCATTCTCCACTAAAATCACTAACAGTAATTTCAGGTTATAATGACTGTTCTGGTAACAACAGATTAAAAAAAACTTCCCATCATGCGATGAGTTTTAAAAAAACTCTCTCACCTCTTCTGATCATATGTCCCTCTGAGGCCTGACTCAAACACCAAAATATGGCAGTAACAGCAGTAAAAGAAATCAACACAAATGGCAAAACAGAAGGTCATAGGCATTACGTCCAGCTGTCTGCAAATGTGTTTCAGACTGTAATACAATCTCTGGGATTCTGAGTTTATGAATTGCATGAGCTTCATTCTCACAGTTTATCGTATCATTAGAACCCCCTCATTGTGTTACCCGATGCAGCACACACTCACACAGCTGCTATTATGATTATATACAGAGAGCTTGTTAACCTTATTAGCCATGCCCAGCTACCTGCCTTACCTCTCAAATTAATGAGTTTTCACCATTACTAGTTTATATTTTGCCAATTAATTAAATCCTAAAAATCAAACAGAGCTTCTTGTTAAAGCACCATTTGGAATTGGATTACCAACACCCTCGGGTGCCTTAATAACCCTGTTTGAATCCTAGGATTTAATTCATTTTTAAAAACAATAGACATTGGTATTTATTTTCCCTCTCACCTGTTTCTCTTCCCTATGCTTTTGTCTTATAACCACTTGTCTCAGATTCTTGTCATACTATCCTTGTCTCTCTGCTTCAGAGTTCCCTTGCTAACTACCCAATGCACGTTGATAAAGCAATGCTCTTCCTCCTACTCTAACTTTTACAACAAAAGTGAGATTCAAGGCATGCAATTGGTAGGCAGAACTAACCCAAACTCCCTCACACCCTGAAATTAACAGAGAATTGCTACAGTGGATAGACTGATTTCAAGATTAGGGTAGCCCCTCCCACTGATAGCGTTCCAGGAATTGCTCTCATATCCACTGCATGAGAAGGAGCCACACTATTCAATCGAGGTGCATGATGCAGTCATGAGAGAAAGAGAAACAAAACCAAAAGCCTGCTCATGTAGCAAATGCCTGAAGCATTCCAGGTGTCCACCATAATACGGAAGCCTAAAGCACAGTTAGGTGTTGAGCTTTGACATACCTATTTATATATAATTAAAAGTTTTGCATCTGGAAAGTGCCTGTAAATGTGGGAACCTTTCTGGCATATCCATGAGGTACAAAGCATACTGATTAACTGAGAGGTTTCATTTACTAAAACTCAACCAATCAAAAACCATCATTGGTTGATTGAATTTTTTTAAACCGATCAAAATTGAATAAGTGCAAACATTTCCTCTGTGAGCTGGTGTAATAAAACCATACATCTTCCAATGAAGAACTGGTTTATAATTTAACTACAAGAACTACACATGGCATCTTCCACTAGTAACTACTCTTTTCCATTCACTAGAAAGTAACCTGTGAGCAATCAGCAAACATCACAATAAACAACTAATTGATCCCCATGTTTCAACGTGCTTTCAGCAATCGTGTTAGTTCTCCACTGACTCCATTATATACGCCTAAAAATAAAATTTGTAACATAACGAATTTAACAACTCTGGAAAAACGAATAAATTTATCCATTACAAGCCCTTCCAACAACTTTTCTATTCATGGATCTCAGCCCAGTCTTCTACTCCAGTGACTGAGGATATTTTTCAGGTATTTGCATTAATATTAAAATAAAGAGGCTCAACTTCAGAACCCATCAGCCCCACACTGTGAATGCACCTTGCTGCACCTCACAATTCAACACTGTTTTATATTGTTTACTATTGGGCTTCCATTGCCAATTTCTGTCACTTTGGAACCTGCTGCTCCAATTGACTCCCTTCCATTCAATGTGCTGCTCCGGCCCACTCTGTGCTGTTTCAGCAGCTCTCACCCATGCTCTCCCAGTCCTTGAGCTGCTTCAGTGACGGCGGCAGGGGCGGGGGTGGAGCAGTGGGGAAGAGAGAGAAGGGGTGGGAGAGGAGAAGGGATGGGAGAGAAGAGAAATGGAGGGGAGAGGAAGTAAGGAGTAATGGGGAAGGGGAAAAACTACTTCAGTTGCATGGGGTATTGGAAAAGTAGCTCTTAGGGGAAAGGGGGTTGGAAAAGTATCCCAGTGGGAGGGTTGGCACAGGGCCTCAGTGGGGACAGGGGAGGAGGAGGAGTTGGCCAGTTGCCAAGGTGGGGGAGGCAGTTGGGTAGAAAGGGTGTCTCATTGGTGTCAGCTGTGACTCAGTGGGTAGCACTCTTGCCTCAGAGTCAGAAGGTTGTGAGTTCAAGTCCCGCTCCAGGGACTTGAGCACATAATCTAGGCCGACACTTCAGTGCAGTACTGAGGGAGTGCTGCACTGTCAGAGGTGCCGTCTTTTGGATGAGACGTTAAACCGAGGTCCAGTCGGCCCTCTCAAATGGACATAAAAATCCTATGGCACTATTTTGAAGAGGAACAGGGCAGTTCTCCCCGGTATCCTGGCCAATATTTATCCCTCAACCAACAATCACTAAAAAAACCAAGATTATCTCGTCATTATCACATTGTTGTTTGTGGGAGCTTGCTGTGTGCAAACTGGCTGCCATGTTTCCTACATTATAACAGTGACTACATGTCAAAAAGTACTTCATTGGCTGTAAAGCACTTTGGGATGTCATGAGGTCATGAAAGGCGCTATATAAATGCAAGTCTTTCTATTGGAGGGTAGAGGGTAGAGGGTGTAGTAAAGTGTGAATATTAACAAAGACACCCAGAATGACATAGGTTTAGAAGTATAAAATACTATAACTTTGAATGAAGAGCAAGATGGGCTCCTCTGGAGGCAGAGTGAGAAAAGGCACTGTGCTTGCAGCACTAGCCTGGACAGAGCAGAAGGGTCCTGGTTTAATTTCCAGTATCTGCTAAGGTAGCTCACAAGATAATTACAGATTCAGCCCATCTTAGTTTATCCATCCAGAATGACCTCCAATTCTGTTCTCCCACCCCCCACCCCCAACCACAAAACCCACTGCAGCATCAAATTGGTTCTTAAATGATTCCAGGGTTTTCAGCTCCACTACTGAGGTATTCATTACATGTATTGATCACTCTATTTGAATTAGAATTTCTTGATATTAGTCTTAATTTTAACAAGTTTGAATCTGCGACCCCTTGTCCTACTCTCGCAATTTAATTCCAAGTAGTTTTCAGGCTATACCTTTTCCAAGCTGTTAACAATCTTACACACCTCCAAGATCACCTCTCAGATACTTCCTTACTGGCTGAAGAGTTTCCTCACAACTCATACCTCTAAGACTAGGCATCAGCTTTGTCGCCTATCTCTGTAACCTCCTCCAGCCCTACAACCCTGAGATATCTGTGCTCCTCCAATTCTGGCCTCTTGCACATCCCTGATTTTTTTTTTTTAAATCGCTCCACCATTGGCGGTAGTGCCTTCAGCTGCCTAGGCCCTAAGCTCTGGAATTCCCTCCCTAAATTTCTCCGCCTCTCTCTCCTTTTAGATGCTCCTTAAAACCTATCTCTTTGACCAAGTTTTTGGTCACCTGTCCTAATATCTGTCTATTTCAACTTCATTCTTAACTATTACAACATTCAGCCATAGCACCATTACTGCTACAATTGACCTCAGTGCCCCAGGAATTAGGAAAAAAAAGACAGGTTTCCCAAATCTACCAGCATACACACGATGTGCCGAATTGCCTCCTTCTGTGCTATAAATGTCGATGGTTCTATGATTACTATCTAGTGACCCCTGCAGTAAAGTGCATGTGGACATCGGGCGAAAACAGGATCGGGCTCAGTGGTGATGTTCTAAACAGTTGAATAGCCTGCACACATTCACTGTCTTGGTTCACATATTAAGAATGGACACTTGGCTGAGGCAGCGGAGAGCTGCCCATGCCTGTGAAACTGTACAGCAAAGAGTATCATGTGGGGAGGGGAAGAAAATTTGGCAAAAGATAAATAATAGAGCATATAAGAAAACTCTACAAATTAAATGATAGTTCTTACACTTCTGTTTGCTTTGTAAATCTGCATGACCCGAACTGAAGATAAATGAACACGAACAGAAAGACTTCACAATTCATGCTTTTAACATTGTTGAGAATGAGTCTCAGTATTGACTAAACAAATGTAATTCTCCTGTATTTCTCTACAGAACAGCATCTGGTTGCCAGATGTCGACTCATTCATTCATCTGACATCATAACATGCATTCTGTTTGTGAAGTCACAGAAGCCTGTCCAATTGTACAGAAGTGTGTTGACTTTATGGACAGATTTCCTCCACGCCTCAATCTGTGATCAGAAAGCACAGCAGATTGTTCTTCTTCACATCTTGTGACTGAGTTGGAAAAAGCTTGGTGAAATAAAAATGAAACACTGAAGCAATTAACAGTGAGTTCTGTCCAGCTAGTAGATTACCACAGAGTATTTTTAGGGAGTGGGAAGAAAACAATTTTTGTTTCAAAGTCATTTGCAAATCTCTAAAGCCACTTGGGGTGAGGAGGGTGCTATTATTCCACAAACCAGCTGGGCAGAGTTTTCACCCCCACTCCAAAAGTTAAATAGGATATTTGCATCTACGTTACCCATTGGGCCCATCGATCCATTTTTCATTATCTAATTTTAAAGGAATTTATGGACAGTTATTTGAAAAAGAGGAATATTAAAGAATATGGAGAGACAGCAGGGATTTGGAAGAGTGGCTCATATGGAGTAAAAAAAACTGGCACCGTCTTGATGGGCCGAATGGCCTGTTTCTGTGCTGTAACTTTCTATAATTCTCCAACGAAAACAAATTCAACAAAATTACTCTTTCCCCCTAAATAGTAGTCAATCTCATTATATTATTGACCAGGTCTCGGGAAAGCATCCCAGGAGCAGAGCTCTCCTGAATATACTTTTAAATCATGCCGCTAGTCTCTCTGTGAACTGAAGGAAAAGGGGAAGTACATGCATATAGTGGCGTGAAAAATTGGACACTCCGTATGCAGTTTAATTGTGCCACAACACCAACTAAAAACAATGCAACGTTCAAAATGGAAACAGATGGCTGGGGGGGGGGGGGGGGGGGGCGGGTGGGGTGGGGGGGGAAGAGAAGAAAGTCATAGACATCATGATGTCAAGGAGGGCACGTCTAGACGCCATTAGTGCAGTGCACAGTTAGACCGGCAGCCAGTCTGACAAAATCTGGCCTGGAGACCTGGGCTACAGGAGCTGGCTGCCGAAGCACAATATATAATGTACTGATGTTCTTGGAGGTAGGTTGCCTCTTCCTTGCATGCTATAATCTTGTCAGCGATCTATGTAACTTTAGAATGACTTGCTTAACTTATAATCAAATACTATCAAGATGCATCTCAGTGCTTGATTTGCCTTGTTGATTACAGTTTCATATTGACTGGAAACTTACAGTAATTGGATAATAATTACACAATTTTTTTGCACTTCTGCTAACCGATGCTCCTTACTTGTGTACGTCTTTTGGATTTCCTATTCCTAAACTCATTACTATTTATTTATTGTCATGATCAAATCTACCTTTCCTTCTATAGTAAATGCTTTATATATAGCACCTGTACATGTGTCTGCATGCGCGGGCATGTGTGCGCGTGTGATAGATACATACATACACAAACACAAGCATAAATACATACACATCATTTGATGTCATCCACCAAAATATTTGATGTAACAAAGTAATAAAAGCAAATCAACTGACCAATACCAAATTACTTTTATATAGAATCTTTAACACAGCAAAATGTCCAAACACACAGGGTCAAATTGGAACAGAAGCAGGAGGGAAATATTTCGGAGGTGGAAGTTGGCTGTCTTAGTGATGGACTGGATGTGGGGTTTGAAGCTCAGCTGGGGGTTGAGCATGACACCGAGATTATGCACAATCAGAATGACCTTGAGCTAGCATCCAGGAAAGAAAACAAGATCAGGAGCTAAGATGTGGAGTTTTTGGAGGGGGCTGAACAGGATGGTTTGAGTCTTGCCAATATTGAGGGGCAAAAAATTCTGGGTCATTCATGATAATGTTGGACAAGTAGTCATCCAGCACAGTGACAAGTCACAAATCACAGGTGGTGGTGAAGTAAAACTGGGTATTGTTGGCATATACATGAAAATTCACTTGATGCTTACATATAATGTCACTGGGGGACAACATATAGATGAGGAATAGGAAGGGTTAAGGATGGAACCTTGGGGTATAGTGGAAGTTACCCCATAACGGCCATGAATAGTGTGAACAACAGGGAATGAAAAGTAGTGGATGAGCCAGAACTTTTTGCAGCTCAAAATGGCAAGACCGAAGCCACCCTGTTCAGCCCAACCCTGCACAATTTCACTAGTTACCACCCAAAGACAAAGCTTTTGCTACCTCTCATTATCTTTAGTTTCTATTGTCAAGGAAGTTGTAAATTCAGCTAGCAAAGATGACATTCATTCTATTAACCTCAACTTTCTTTTGAAGTCTTACATATGGAACTTTATCAAGCGCCTTTGAAAGTTGAAACAAACTATTTACACAGGATAACCTCAACTGATTTAAATATCTCCTCAAAGAATTCCAATAGATTTGTGAGGGATGAGCTATTGCTTCTAACTCCATACAGACGACTCCTTATTCTTTACTGATAGCACTAAGTATTTTCCCCAATTATGGATGTCCGGATAACCAGTCTAGAATTTTCAGCTTTATGTCCCACTCCTTTTTTGAATATCATGATACATTTGCTATTCTCTGCTCTGGAAGTGCAAATTGCAGTTACATTTTAATTTTGGAATATATTTTGGAAAGTTGGTCCTTTCATTTGTAGGACAGAACTGCATGTTAAAAAGCAAAAACACAAAAAAAGAGCTCCTTAGTAACAAAAAAATGGACTCAAAACAACAAAAACAAGTCAATGAACAATAACCCTAAAACAGACAGTCCAATCATCTTTAGTAGTATCCAGGATGACAAAAGGTAACCCAGCTCTTATGCTCATCATCTTCATCAGTATGGGTGGAGATAAGAAATAACATGGGGCAAAAAACACTGTTGAGAGTAGTTTATAGGCTCCCTAACAGTAGTTATACTGTTGGACAGGTTATTAATCAAGAAATAAGAGGAGCTTGTAACAAAGGTAATGCAATAATCGTGGGGTACTTTCATCTTCATATTAGACTGGGCAAATCAAATTGACAAAAGTAGTTTGGAGGTTGAGTTCATGGAATGCATTCGAGACAGTTTCCTAGAATAATATGTCATGGAACCAACCAGGGACAGGCTATTTTAGATCTTGTCTTCTGTAATGAGACAGGGTTAATTAGCAATCTCATAGTAAGGGACTCACCTGGAGTACTGCGTACAGTTTTGGTCTCCTTATCTAACGAAGGATATACTTGCCTTAGAGGCAGTGCAACAAAGGTTCACTAAATTAACTCCTGGGATGAGAGGGTTGTCCTATGAGGAGCGGTTGAGTAGAATGGGCCTATACTCTCTGGAGTTTAGAAGAATGAGAGGGGATCTCATTGAAACATATAAGATTCTGAGGGGGCTTGACAGGGTAGAGGCTGGAGAGTCTAGAACTAGAGGGCAGAGTCGCAGGGTATGGGGTCGACCATTTAAGACAGAGATGAGGAGGCATTTCTTCACTCAGAGGGTTGTGAATCTTTGGAATTCTCTACCCCAGAGGGCTGTGGATCCTGAGTAGTTGAATATATTCAAAGGCAGAGATAGATAAATTTTTGGACTCTAGGGGAATCAAGGGATATGGAGATTGGGTAGGAAAGTGGAGTTGAGATTGAAGATCAGCCATGATCTGATTGAATGGCAGAGCAGGCTCGAGGGGCCGTATGGACTACTCCTGCTCCTGCTCCTCGTTCTTATGTTCTTAAGGGATCCTCTGGGGAAGAGTTAACATAATATATGATAGAATTTCATATTGAGCTTGAGAATGACGTACTTAAGTCCAAAGCTAGAGATTTAAACTTAAACAAAGCCAATTACATAGGTATGCAGGGTCAGTTGGCTAAAGTAGATTGGGAAATTAGAGTAAATGATATGACGGTAGATAAGTACTACTATGTAAGTAGATATACATTCTATTGAGAAATAAAAACTCCAAAAGGAAATGTGATCCATCCGTGGCTAACTAAAGAAATTGAGGATAGTATTAGATTAAAAGAGGCTTATATTGTTGCCAAGAAGAATAGTAAGCCTGAGGATTGGGAGAGTTTTACAAACCAAAGGATGACCAAAAAATGGTTAAAGAGGGAGAAAATAGAATATGAGAGTAAACTAACAAGAAATATAAAAACAGATTGTAAGAGCTTCAAGTATGTAAAAAGGAAGAGAGTAGCAAAAGTAAACATGGGTCCCTTAGAGGCTAAGACAGGAGAAATTATAATCGGGAATAAGGAAATGGCAGAGGCATTAAACAAATATTTTGTACCTATCTTCACAGTGGAAGACACGGAAAACACCAGAAATAGTGGAGAACCAAGGGTCTAATGAGAGTGAGGAATTTAAAGTAATTAAGATTAGTCAGAAAAAAAGTACTGGAGAAATTAATGGGACTAAAAGCAGACAAATCCCCTGGACATGATGGCCTACATCCTAGGGTTCTAAAAGAGGTGGCTGCAGAAAATTCCCTAGATTCTAGTGGATTGGAAGGTAGCAAATGTAACCCCGCTATTTAAGAAAGGAGGGAGAGAGAAAACAGAGAACTACAGGCCAGTTAGCCTGATATCAGATGTCGGGAAAATGCTGGAATCCATTATTAAGGACGTGGTAACAGGGCACTTAGAAAATCATAATATGATTAGGCAGAGTCAACATGGTTTTATGAAAGGGAAATCATGTTTGACAAATCTACTAGAGTTTTTTTTGAGGGTGTAACTAGCAGGGTAGATAAAGGGGAACATGTGGATGTAGTATATTTGGATTTCCAAAAGGCATTGGGATAAGGTGCCACACAGGAGGTTGTTACACAAGATAAGGGCTCATGGGGTTGGGAGTAATATATTAGCATGCCTTGAGGATTGGTTAGCGAACAGAGTAGGAATAAATGGTTCATTTTCAGGTTGACAGGCTGTTACTAGTGGGATGCCACAAGGATCAGTGCTGGCGCCTCAGCTATTTACAATCTATATTAATGACTTAGATGAAGGGACCGAGTAACATATCCAGGTTTTCTGACGACACAAAGATAGGTGGGAAAATAAGCTCTGAGGAGGACACAAAGAGTCTGCAAAGAGATATAGACAAATTAAGTGAGTGGGCAAGAAGGTGGCAGATGGAGTACAATGTGGGGAAATGTGAGGTTATTCACTTTGGTAGGAAGAATAGAAAAACAGAATATTTTTTAAATGTAAGAAACTAAGAAATGTTAGTGTTCATAGGGATTTGGGTATCCTTCTACACAAAACACAAAGTTAACATGCAAGTACAGCAAGCAATTAGGGAGGCAATTGGCATGTTGGCCTTTATTGCAAGGGGGTTGAAGTACAAGAGTAAGGAAATCTTGCTGCAGTGAGACCACGCCTGGAGTACTGTGTACAGTTTTGGTCTCCTTAACTAAGGAAGGATATACTTGCCTTAGAGGGGGGTGCAACAAAGGTTCACCAGATTGATTCCTGGGATGAGAGGGTTGTACTATGATGAGAGATTGAGTAAAATGGGCCTATATTCTCTGGAGTTTAATAGAATGAGAGGTGATCTTATTGAAACATATAAGACTATGAGGGGGCTCGACAGGGTGGATGTTGAGAGGCTGGAGTGTCGAGAACTAGGGGGCATAATCTCAGGATAAGTGGTCGGCTATTTAGGACTGAGTCGAGGAGAAATTTTCTTCACTAAAAGGATTATGAATCTTTGGAATTGTCTACCTCAGAGGGCTGTGGATGCTTAGTCATTGAGTATGTTCAAGGCTGAGATGGATAGATTTTTGGACCCTAAGGGAATCGAGGGATATGGGGATCGGGCGGGAAAGTGGAGTTGAGGTCGAAGATCAGCCATCTTAGTGAATGGCGGAGCAGGCTCGAGTGGCCATACAGCCTACTCCTGCTCCTATTTCTTATGTTCTTGTTTTGGCATGAATTTTTAAAAACTTAATAAGAGTCTCAAATTTACTGCATAAGCCCTTCAAAATTATTGATATCAACTCATGATTAATTTTGACAAACCAAACATCTCTAATTAGCCAAATATAGACGGCAATGCCGTGGTGCTCAATATTTCCACACTGAAAATGTGCTGGGCTAATACCAACATTAAAATGATGTGGAGATGCCGGTGATGGACTGGGGTTGACAATTGTAAACAATTTTACAACACCAAGTTATAGTCCAGCAATTTTATTTTAAATTCACAAGCTTTCGGAGGCTACCTCCTTCCTCAGGTGAACGATGTGGAAATGAAGTCCTCGAAATGAAGTCGCATTTATAATTCACAGAACAATGCTTGGTGATAACAGACAGTTTTTTCAACTGCCCGTTGCCAAGGCAATCAGTGTGCAGACAGACAGGTGTTACCTGCCAGGTCTCAGAATATACAAATCACCAAAAAAAACAACAAACAAAAAAAAAACAGAGATAGAGAGGTAGAAACATAGAAAAGACAACAACTGACCCGTTATATTAAACAGCCACCCAACCTCAAACAGACCATCGTTCGCAGCAAATTACCCAGCTTTCAAGAGAACAGCGTCCACAACACCACACAACCCTGCCGCGGTAACCTCTGCAAGACATGCCAGATCATCGACACAGATACCACCATCACACGAGAGGACACCACCCACCAGGTGCATGGTTCATACTCCTGTGACTCGGCCAACGTTGTCTACCTCATACGTTGCAGGAAAGGATGCCCCAGAGCATGGTACATTGGCGAGACCATGCAGACACTGCGACAACGGATGAACGGACACCGCGCAACAATCGCCAAACAGGAGGGTTCCCTCCCAGTCGGGGAACACTTCAGCAGTCAAGGACATTCAGCCACCGACCTTTGGGTAAGCGTACTCCAAGGCGGCCTTCGAGACACACGACAACGCAAAATCGTCGAGCAGAAATTGATAGCCAAGTTCCGCACCCATGAGGACGGCCTCAACCGGGATCTTGGGTTCATGTCACGCTACACGTTACCCCACCAGCGAACAAATGTTATCTGTTTTTAATATAACGGGTCAGTTGCTGTCTTTTCTATGTTTCTACCTCTCGATCTCTGTTTTTTTTTTGTTTGTTGTTTTTTTTGGTGATTTGTATATTCTGAGACCTGGCAGGTAACACCTGTCTGTCTGCACACTGATTGCCTTGGCAACGGGCAGTTGAAAAAACTGTCTGTTATCACCAAGCATTGTTCTGTGAATTATAAATGCGACTTCATTTCGAGGACTTCATTTCCACATCGTTCACCTGAGGAAGGAGGTAGCCTCCGAAAGCTTGTGAATTTAAAATAAAATTGCTGGACTATAACTTGGTGTTGTAAAATTGTTTACAACATTAAAATGTTGGGCAAAGGAATTTCCTCCAAACACATTAAGCACCCGTACTCTAACATCACGCAGTGCGTTTTCATCCTTTAAATGGTGACTTTAACATAGTGAAGTTACGACACAAATACTAATATTTAAAAACTTGTCCCTACTACTTAGCACATGCATATTATTACTGATTTACACTGACTCTTATAAGCAAACACATAGCCTGTGCAAATAGATACATTCTCAACCACCTCGAGTCTCAGAAGGGCTTCCCATGCACTGCATGAAAACTGCAGCTGATCATCACTGAAACAGCAATGCATGTAATTCTCCACCCCTACACTCACACAAAAAAGCAATGACAATTCAGTATGTTTCTCTCATTTAATGCGTAGTATTTCTCAGTCTTCAAACATGGATAAGTCAGACAATCTAACAAGAGAAGACACAAAGGCTTAGGAACTAGACGAAAAAAGACATAGGCCCATCTAGTGCGCCTTCTACCAAGCTTGGTAGTCACCTGATACAATGATAATGGAGTTGTTGACTAATCGTAGCAATCGATCTCTATCAATCAGTCTACAACCTACCCAGGCGTGACACGAGAAAAACCCCAGTGGTGGAGAGCTTTGGGAACCATAGGTCCAAACAACAACTACTTGCATTTATATAGCGCCTTTAACATAGTAAAATGTTCCAATACGCTTCTCAGGAGCTTTATCAAAAAACATTCGACAGAGCCACATAAGATGATATTAGGACAGGTGACCAAAAGCTTGGTAAAAGAGGTAGGTTTTAAGGAGCGTTGTAAAGGAGGAGAGAAAGCCAGAGAGGCATTGAGGATTAGGGAGGGAATTCCAGAGCTTAGGGCCTAGGCAGCTGAAGGCAATGCTGCCAATGGTGGAGCGATTAAAATCGGGGATGCGCAACAGGCCAGAATTGGAGGAGCGCAAAGGTCTCAGAGGGTTGTAGGGCTGGAGAAGGTCACAGAGATAGGGAGGGGTGAGGCCATGGAGGGATTTGAAAACACGGATGAGAATTTTAAAATAGAGGCTTTGCCGGACCGGGAGCCAATGTAGGTCAGAAAGCACAAGCGTGATGGATGAACGGGACTTGGTGCGTATTAAGATATGGGCAGCAGAGTTTTGGATGAGCTCAAGTTTATGGAGGGTGGAAGATGGGAAGTCAGCCAGGAGAGCATTGGAATAGTCAAGTCTAGAGGTAACAAAGGCATGGATGAAGGATTCAGCAGCAGATAAGTTGAGGCAGGGGTGGAGACGGGCAACGTTATGGAGGAGGCAATCTTGGTGATGGAATGGATATGTGGTCGGAAACTAATCACAGGGTCAAATAGGACACCACGGCTTTGAACGGTCTGGTTCAGCCTCAAACAGTGGCCATGGAGAGGCATGGAGTCAGTGGCTAGGGAACGGAGTTTGTGATGGGGACCGAAGACAATGGCTTCAGTCTTCCCAATATTTATTTGGAGGAAATTGCTGCTCATTCAGTGCTGGATGTCAGACTAGCAGTGTGACAAATCAGAGACAGTGGAGGGGTCAAGAGAGGCGGTGGTGAAGTAAAGCTGAGTGTCGTCAGCGTACGTGTAGAACCTGACATTGTGTTTTCCGATTATGTTGCCGAGGGGCAGCGTGTAGATGAGAAATAGGAGGTCACCTTTTTCCTCCCAAACATTGCTACACTTACTACGTCATGTCACAAATTACTCATATACTATATCCCAAAATGTTATTTTCTGAAAAAAATCTATCTAATTTGCATTTGAATGAATCAATTCTAACTGCTTCCACCATCTCCCTAGGGAGCCTGTTCCATAGATTGACCACTTGCTCATTGAAATATTGTTTCCGCAGATCAGTTTTGAATTTACCCCCCTTCAAGCGCAGGCCGTGTCCTATAGTTCTACTGTTCTAGACAAGGTAAAATACCTTGTCATGGTCTACATTATCTAGTCCCTTTAGAATCCTAAAAATAGCAATCATATCACCTCTCAACCTTCTCTTTTGCAGTGACAACATGCCCAATTTACATAATCACTCCTCATAGTCCAATCCCCACAATCATTCTGGTGCTTTCTTCTGTATCCTTCTTGTCACCATAACAGATTTTTAAAAAAATTCTTAACCAATGTGAATGCCCCTTTCTGTGCAGAAGGAGACTATTTGGAAATCTACAGAGTGGAATACAGAACAGGCATTTCACATACTTAAAACTTGAAGCAAACAAACATAGTGCCACACTTTTACACATGGTGAGCTGCTCTCAGCTGGGGCCATTTGAGAAGGTTCCAAGCCGAAGCAGTTCCCATGAAGGAGGAAGAGAAAAGTGAGCCAACTCACTCTTTCCTCACATACCTCCTGGTGGCAGACTGAACTAGAAAAAGTCTAATTCTGCCACATGAATTTTTAAACTGTTGTTCATTTTTTTGTTTTAGAACTTTTGTCAAGAACCCATACAATGTGATCATGATCTAGAAGTCACCAAGCATGACGATCAGTTATAGGAAAAGGCCTTCCCTTAAACCAAGACTCAATATAGCTTGAACTTAGCAATAAAATGAGTTGTTCAAATTCATGCTGGTAAAAGTAATCTTGACCCCAGAGGCCAAAAATGTACACCAAGCCGGAAAGTGGGATTAGACTAGGTGGCTCATGTGGAGAAAAATACAGACACTAATTTGAAGGCTCAAGCAGCTTGTAATATTCTATGATTTCTTGGTAAGAAATCTCAGACTTACGAGTTCTGAAAACAATGGGAAAAACATAACTAAAAACCATCTGGGCAATTCAGATTAGGAAATGAGAAAACCTTGTACAGAAAGACAATTTCTGATGAGATAAATCACCTTTATGGATTCCCACTGTCAGATTACCTGATTTATCAATGGTTTGTTGAAGACAACAAAAGAATGAGTTAATTTTGTGGATAGACCCCATGCACCATATTTGTGAAATTCAGAATTTATGACCTCACGATTTGATGCAATATCTACTTTTAAATATTACTGTATGAACACTATTAACAATCGAAGATGCACATTAGGTCGGTCACAACGGACATTTACTGTGGACATATATATTTAAAAAATGACAATTAAACACATTGATCTTGAAATTACTCCCTGGAATAACATCTGTGCACTTAACCCGCTCAGTTGAATTTCATCCCCGTTACTTTAGCAGAGGTACTACGGCATTTACTTTAAACAGGTTACCAGCTCTGCTACAACAGCAGAGAGAGGAAATTCAGATGAATTCATATATATGTTATTATCCCACATTGTAATTTGAAATCTAGTAAGAATGCAGAAAAAGAAACTCATAATATAATTCTATTACACATGGCATGTGATATGTCAATAATATAATAGAATTTATAGCATAAAATGCAGGTATGTGAAATTCAACTATTACTAATAAAGCAAGTGTGAAATACAATAAATAGCATATAGGACCACTTACAATATTCATTAATGTCAGAACATAGTTCTGCACATGCTCTTTTCCATGGAAGCGAACAACAGAATCATCTACTGCCAATAGAACTTCTATGTTGTAGTCATCTTTCTTTGCATGTCTTCTTTTTCGTGCTGGATGACTTAACTTCCCCTCAATGATGTCTAAAGAGTTTGCAAGGTCACCAACACCAAATTTCGTGGCTTTGGAGAAATAAATTTAGCAAAACAATAAAATCAGTATTGCTTTTATAATAAATTAATTGACATACATAAATACCATTAAAATGATGTATCTTATACGGAGTTCCAAAAACAGTCCATGTGCAAAAAATTGCCTAATCAGTTTACTCATTGTCAATAAGGTTTATAAGCCAGATCTAGCAATAATTAATATAAAACAATTTAATATCGTAGTTATAGTTTTTCAAACATAGGTATTTTACATTTAATTCCAAACTTACAAGTTAATTATTCAGAGATTTTCAGATCCTTTCCTATAAAATCATTAAAATCAAATTTCAGTCATCGATTGAAGGGTGCTGCTCAGAATTTTGATGTTTAATGAGTTTCAATCTGTAATTTGTAACATTGTCAATTACTCCTGCACATGAAACTAAACATGCATTATGAACTATGTACTTTAAGCAGAAGAGTAAAATATGAGAAGTTGTTTGTAGGTATTCAGGTACATTACATAAGTAAAATACAAGGAGCACAGTCTTGTTCTGACTCATAAGCAGTATAATCTAGGGTACACAACAGTAAGCATATCACATAACTTTTTTTTAAGACTAGGGGAGGAGGGTCAAAGGTGAGTAATAGATAGATAGATATATATATATATAATTCCAGACAGACATGTGATAAGTTCCACATTCAGGATTATATAAAAGACATTTCATAGCCAGCAAGTAGTGTGATAAATATCTCCATAAGTGAGGCTGACTAAGTAACAAAGTTACAGATAAGTTAGACTGTCTCATATCATAATGTTCATCATTTCATAGTACTTACAGTAATATATTGTAGGGATTTTCAACTCTAAGAGATAGCATTAGTGTAGATGAAACTTTTTTGTTTTGTCATAACCAGTGGAAAGATTTTTATTTTATTTCCAAAGGCATCTCCCAACTCACAGGATAAATGATACCCAAATAATTAAAAAACTTGCATCTAGCATCCGTTCCTCGCTTCACACCAAAGATGTCACACCTGAAAGTATAACCTCATAGGTATCACATCTTGGGCACCATCATATCGCGAAGAGTCACATGTCCGTAATGCAAAAATTAGCACTTACCCTTTGAAGTTACCTATCAAATATTTAATTGATTAAAGATGAACAAATCAAAAAGAAGCAAAAGTACCAATGAGGAATTAGTAACCAATAGAAAAATCAAGCAATCAAAAGCCTCAATTTCTTTTCAAAGCTACCATTTAATAACAGCAAGTGCCATAAAACTGACCAATGAAGTAATTTCTTCACACTGTTTCCAGCTGCCATTTTCCCTGTTCACCCAGGTAAGTGTATACGACTAGAAACAATATCTCCATATTTGGAACCAGGACAACTGTGTTGAGGGCCTGATTAAATTTGATCAAATCATTATTTAAGAGATTAGTCTCGTTATTCCTCAATACAGAGATTTACTACAGGAAAAAAACCTAAAATGCTCAAATGACAGTGGACAAATATTATGATTCGCTTTGAATGGTAATAAAATGCATTAGGACATTTTTTGTACACATTTCTTAAGAAACAAACTAAATTAAATCCGGTTTAAATGTATACATTACGCCAGTATTAAACATAACCCTACAAAAGCAGTACTTTAGAGCTTAGGTAATTTAGATAGATATTTTCTAGCCTGTTTGAAAATGTATTGCATTTACCTTGGCAAATAATAAGATGATATAGCCAATAGAGGCCTATTTTCTAGTCCTGATACTGAAGCACTGCAAGCATTTGCTGGCCCAAATCAAGAAGGGTTGATCACCAGATCATTGGGTTGGCCCTCATTTCATATGCAAAGTAACCTCCTATCTTGGATGGGCCTTTAGGATGAGGAAGAAATATAGTGCCTGTCATCAGTCCTTAAAGGGCTGCACAACAGAATTAAAAGGCAAGTGGCCATATATAGGGACAAGAGTCTTTTTCAGCCTTTACATGGGGCATCAAATACAGCAAGGAGCAATGGATGGCAAAGCAAATGTGGAGGCAGGAAATGGAGTCTGTGGGCAAGTGATGGAGTCAATCGGCACCCAAACGCTATTGGTTGGCTGGCAAAGTGCAGGTGCTGCTGCATGAGCTGGACATGAGGGTTCGATGTTTGGCACTCCAGGCCACCCTCCCTAAAGCACATCTGTGCAGGAGGTGGCAGCCACACTCAACACTGTGTACATTACTCGCAATACCTGGGAACAGATGCAGAAGACGATGGCAGAACTTAAGAAAGTTGCCAATCTAAGATTACCCAACGTTACCGTTTACCCTGTAGATGGCCCAAGTGTGCATGACCCAAAGTGGAGCCCGCCAACTGGTCCCACATTTACTACTGGTCCACATCAAGCCCTCACACAACCTACAATTCTTTCATTCCGTACCATGCATACCCATACAGTGGCAAGGCACGCATTCAAGCTGAAAGAGGCTCCCATTAATACCCAGCAGACAACCACTTCACTACACCGTAACTGAAATAGCATCTAGGTTCTAGAACATACATATCATATGCTGTCACCAAGGTAAACACTAGACACATACACTCACCATTTTCATTGTATTAAACTTGCTTGCACCTCATTTTAACCATGTCCAGAAAGTTTTCTTCTGACAAAGCATAACAAAGTCTTAATAGATCAAAGGATGGGCATCCATGGTAATTGTGTTGATATAGAGGACAATGTTGGTGAAGTTGTTGTGACAAATGGAAGCATTTTTGTTTAGTTTCTGCTCTTCTGCAGTCCCTTTAAATCAGTCACAAAATCGAATGCAGTCAGAATTGGGCCCTCGCCTTAACTTGATACAAATATGAGTATTTGGCGGCTGTCTCCATAGCTACTTAAGCTTGAGGGAGAAGCAAACAAAAATAGGCTTTGCTCAGTTATCTGTGTGAATGGCAATTACTTTTGACGATAGCTGATAGTTATTCATATCCATGACTGATTTGAAGAGTATATATATGAGATGGTTCAAACCAGAGGGTCGATTCAGTTAGAACCTTCGAAGATAACTCAGTTAGAAAGGTGGTTACCATATATCTACTGTAAATGCATAACATGCAAGTTATTGCTATGTGTTCACTTGTTTACATATTGTTCAATAAATTTACTACACTCTAAAATAAGGTCTTATGGGATGCTCTGCTGCTTTTTGTTGATGTGAGTAAGGTCCTGTGGAATACTCGATCAATCCAATAGCTGAAATAATTTACAGAAGGTTTTTCTGTTACAATGGACTGACTACTTGCCTAAGTATCGGGGCTACTGAAGATACTCTTGAGACTTTTGGAAGCTAAGACTCTTCTGTGATAATCTAAAATACAGAAGCTGGAGTGTGTAGAAGAAATGCAGCAAAGACCCAAAAAATGTAACAGTTAAGAACATAAGAAATAGGAGCAGGAGTAGGCCATACGGCCCTTCGAGCCTGCTCCACAATTCAATAAAATCATGGCTGATCTTCGACCTCAACTCCACTTTCCTGCTCGATCCCCATATCCCTTGATTCCATTAGAGTCCAAAAATCTATCGATCTCAATCTTGAATAATATCAATGACTGAGCATCCACAGCCCCCTGGAGTAGAGAATTCCAAAGATTCACAACCCTCTGAGTGAAGAAATTTCTCCTCATTTTGGTCCTAAATGGCTGACCCCTTATCCTGAGACTATGCCTCCTAGTTCTAGACTCTCCAGCCAGGGGAAACAACCTCTCAGCATCTACCCTGTCAAGCCCTCTCAGAATCTTATATGTTTCAATGAGATCATCTCTCATTCTTCTAAACTCCAGAGAATACAAGCCCATTTTACTCAATCTCTCCTCATAGGTCAACCCTCTCACCCAGGAATCAATCTAATAACAGTTGTATTGGGTGACTGCATTATTCATGTGTTAATAGGACGGTTAGTGCACCTGCCAGCTCAGGCACTTAGATGAAGGTCTCGCATGCAAGGACCTGGCGTATGATTCTTCCTCACAGTAAAGGTGTTTCAGCAGGGGTATCTTCTGGATATCATTGTTAGGGTCCTGTTCTACCCTTGACTGTGGGTGGACCTCCTTCTCCATGGTTAGGCCTCTGGATCTCAAAGTTGTTTAAAATGTAGCAAATAATAATCTTGGAGACTTTAGCAGGCCTGAATGGCAATATGTTCCAAATCTGTCCAAGTGTTCAACTGTTCCATCTCCAAGGCAAGGAAGACCACAGGGACAATCTTACAAGCTTGTGTTACTCAACTTCCAGGAAATTTGGCTGTGCGTTACCCACAATTGTCCTGCACGTAACAGATGGAAAATTATAGGCAGTGCACGCCTGAGTTTCTGCCAGGCACTCCCAGGGGGTGAAGTAAGAAGGAAGGAAGCTCGTGTGGAGCATAAACACCTGTTTCTGTGCTGTACATGCTATGTAATTCTATGTAACTTCCACTCTGGTAGCACAAGCTTGTGAGATTACATACAACATCTCATTAGCTGACTTTGGTCAAGAATTTTTAAATGTTATTTTTAATAAAATAACTATTTCTTTTATTAAAATGCTATTTGTTCTCATGAATAAATTAGATCAGACCAGAAACCATAAACTCTTCAATAATATGCATGTTTACAATAGTCTTTTACACTCTGATATAATCACTCTGATACAATGTTATGTGTGTATAAGCATTTGCTGTACTTTAACTAAATACATTATCAGTGGTAGTCTTTTGGAAACAGTGTGATGGTAAACCAGCTGGAATTCATTCATAGTTTAAAGTGCAGTACTGAAATGGGAAAAGGTGGTTTAAAAAATGCTTATTCAAAGAACAAGATAAATATTAGATAAATAATTTTTTTAATGAACTTCAAAATATATTGTTTCTCATGGTGCTTTTTTTTTTACTCTGCTGCTGGTAAAACACTATATCCTTGCTATCACAAATAGATCAGGGAACAGCAAATGTGATTGTATTGGCAAGATGCTCATTAGACTGAATTACATTGCACTCTCTGACTGAACCATACTGCTCACAATACTGTATTTGCCAACTGTTATGGCTCTATGTTCAGCTCTGGCTACCCACTTTAGAATGCTGTACTTGCCATTGTACCACAAGTATAGTTTCACCTTGTATCCACAAAGAGTCAGCCCCAGTCACAGCACTGCAATTTGGCAAGCACAATACTGCATGCAAGAAGCAAGCGATGACTGGAAACTGAACACAGAGTCACAGCACTACAAGTACAGTCATAGGACATGTCTTACCTGTGTTATAACTATGCCTTCTCTATAACTATGTTTGTTATATTCATGAAGGAGTTGGTTAGACTCATACTAGCTTCAACATAATTTCTTCCACAAGACCACTGCACGAGCAGCTTTTTCTGATAGAGGTGTTCAAACTCATGAACGCCTCTATGAAATCTCCACATAACCTTTTCTGTTATGTATATCCAACCTAATTGCAGAAACCTCAGAACAGGCGCTAGCATTAGCAAAACTGTAGCACTGTTACATGGTGCTTTATCCAATAGTTTACCACTTACCACCAATTGTTTCCCATTTTATTCCTAGAATCTCCATTTTGCTGTCTGGAACATTTCTCAGTCTTTATACAAGCTGCTCTGCTCTCATTCTGCCCTGGCTGTCTCTATTCTGCATACAGCCAGCCTTTCCAGTTTCTCCATTACAGTTTCCCACTAAACAGCAGTACCCATAAACACAACCCGAGACCTTGGTGATGAACAGCAACAATGGATAGTAGAACTAACAATATCAATCTGCCAACCAACCTTTCTTCATGGGATACCATTTTTGAAAGTTAACTATGAGTCTCACAGATAGAAATGTAAACTATCTCCGCGACTAATTATTAAAATGTGGATTTAGGAGTTGTACTCTGTAGTTGGTATCTTCCATTTAGACATCAGATACCAATATTTTTGCAGCAAACCATCATATTAGTATCATAGTAGGTACAGTACAGGAGGTGGCCATTCAGCACATCATGCCTGTGCTGGCTCTTTGAAAGAGCTATCCAATTAGTTCCATTTCCCATAGCCCTGAAAATTGTTTTCCTTCAAGTATTTATCCAATTCTCTTTTGAAAGTTACTATAGAATCTGCTTCCACCACCATTTCAAGCAGTGCATTCCTGATCATTACAACTAGCTGCATAAAAAAATGTTTCCTCATGTCGCCTCTGGTTCTTTTGCCAATCACCTTACATCTGCATCCTCTGGTTACCAACCCTTCTGCCATTCGAAACAATTTCTCCTTATTTATTCTGTCAAAACCGTGCATGAGTTTGAACACCTCTATCAAATCTCCCCATAACCTTTTCTGTTCCAAGGAGAACAGCCCCAGCTTCTCCAGTCTCGCCACATAACTTGAGTGAACTCAAATTAAAAATGTCCAGGGTCCCTCAAATTCTTCAGGAGGGATTTCCAATTATTTAATTGCAGGGGAGGGGAACAGATTCTGTAGAAATTTTAAATAGTTGTCTTCTTGGCACAGTCTTCAAATAAAAGACTATATAACATACTGAATTTGAAACCTGACTACTTTCTAAAGCAAACATTTAATAAAGACATGATACTGAACATAGATTGGATCCTGCCACCAACTGGACATCAACACCATAATGATGTCTCAGCAAAGAGCAATAAACAGTGCAACGGGTATACTTTTGCACACAATGAACTGTGAATGAATCAACTTACCAAACTTCAAAGATTAACCAACCACTTTTGCAGGTCTGGGGTGAAAGATTTTTTGAATGTTTTTAGAATTTTGGCCAGCCTCCCAGCATGGAGCCTCATCAATAAGAGTGCGAGTCAGAGAATCGAGCACAGAGGTCAGCATGCCCAACTCATGGTGCTCCCAATTTGCTAGCGAGTAATTTTAATCACTGAAAAATTGGGAGTTCCACCAATCAGATGTGCTCACCTCTGTGATCCATGCTCGCGTGTAAGGCTCTGCACCAGGAGCAGGACCTCAAAAAATTTATCCTTATAGTTTCTGTGGCAGACTGCAGACCGACACAATCTTTGAATCCTGGTGGTCTTTGTAATAACAGTTCCTCTCAAATAATTCAAAAGATGTATAAATTTACGATACAACACAGAGGCATCATTTCCCATCGTTAAGACAACAATCATGACTAAAAAATGGGTACTCACTTTGGGTTTTAGTGTAATGGATACTAGAGTTGAGCTTTTAGGTTTAGACGTTGGAGCTGAATATTTTGAATTTCAGAAAATTCAAATGCTGGCTTCAGAGCGTTTGAGCCAACTGCAAGAGGAAAAGTGCCATTTCAGTTCAAATTAGGTTTTGGATCACTTGCATTGCACTGAAACCAAATTTGAACTTGAAACAAATCCCTACCAGGTCCTGGTTTGGCATGAAGAAAAGATTTATGATAAAATCAACCTTGATGAACTAAAACTAAAAGCAATGATAACCACAAACCTAGGAAGTTTCATTTCTGTTTGATTATTGTGCGTTGTTATTAAGTGTCAGCCTTGGCTCAGTGATAGCACTCTTGCCTGAGTCAGAAGGCTGTGGGTTCAAGACCCAGTTCAGAGACTACTGCACATAACCTAGGCTGACACGTTAGTGCAGTACTGAGGAAGAGCTGCACTGTCAGAAATGCGCTCTCAGGTGGATGTAAAAGATCCCATAGCATTATTCGAAGAAGAGTAGGGGAGTTCTCCCCGGTATCCTGGCCAATATTTATCCCTTAACCATCACTAAAACAGTAATTATCTCATTGCTGTTTGTGGGACCTTGCTATGTGCAAATTGGTTGCTACGTTTCCATACATTACAACAGTGACTACACTTGAAAAGCAGTTCGTTCTGGGATACATTTAATTCTGGCTTCGTGGTGAGCGGGGAAGCTGCTGGGCAGGTGGGAGTATGCATTCATAGCTAGTTGGCTGCCAAAGGGGAAGGTCAGGCAGAAGCAGTTGTGCAGATCAAGTCTTATAGCGCATTATTCTTGGTTATGGTCATTGGAGGCCAATCTTCTCAGCTCCATGACATTACTGCAGGCGGTCCTCAGGGCAGCATCCTAAGCCTATATTTCCATTCCTTCATTGTCGCTGGGTTAAAATCCTGGGACTCCCTATTAACAGCATTATGGGAGTACCTTCACCACACAGATGGCAACAGTTCAAGAAGGCGGCCCACCACCACCTTGTCACGGGCAAATAAGGGTGGACAATAAATGCCGACCTTGACAACGTGCCAACATCCTGAAAAGGATTTATGCTCCCAAAAAGTCATGGAGTTGCAAAACTGGGGTGCTACAATGTTACCTCTGGCAGAAAGGTGCAATTACAGTGGGATACGTTTACGTAGACAGTTTCTAATATATTGATCTCGGAATCTATAATGGGAAAAGTTGACAAAAGGAAGTAAGGTTGTACAGGTAAGGAATGTGTGCAGACATAAGACTTTTAAAGTAATTGAAAAGAAAAACAGAGAGTCTACAGGCCATTCAGCCCAACTGGTCTATGCTGGCGTTTAGACTCCACACGAACCTCCCTACTTCATCTAACCCTACCAGCAAACCTTCCTATTCCTTTCTCCCTCATGTTCTTATCTAGTTTCCCCTTAAATGCATCTATGCTATTTGCCTCAACTACTCCTTGTGGTAGCGTGTTCCACATTCTTTTCATTCTTTGGGTAAAGAAGTTTCTCCTGAATTCCCTATTGGATTCATTAGCAACTATCTTATACTTATGACCTCTAGTTTTGGACTCCCCCACAAGTGGAAACATTTTCTCTACGTCTACCCTACTGAACGCTTTCATTACCTTAAAGACCTCTATCCAGTCACCCCTCAGCCTTCTCTTTTCTGGAGAAAAGAGCCCCAGCCTGTTCAGCCTTTCTTGATAAGTATATCCTCTCAGTTCTGGTATCATCCTTGTGAATCTGGGACATAACCTCCGCTTTTCAATTCTATCCCTCCAGAAATGAAGACTTATTTTGCCTGTTTTTATGGCCTTATTAACCTGCGATGCTACTTTTAGTGATTTGTGTAAACAAGTCATAATAGATACACTCAGCTGTTCTTTGATAAATATATATTTTTTTAATACACCTACCTTTGTTGCTGAAGCTGCAGACATAAAACATTACTGCTCACCCACCCACCATGATGGGAAAAAACAAACAGAATTTGTAAAATGGCAACCAACATCCTGTCCATTCTGCAGAGCCATTTATTTGTATATTGGACACATGCCAATCAGAACCCAAAATAACCCAAATGGGGCTCAATTTGAGTGGGAATCTGAAATGCTTAATTCAGATCATAAAATTTGTTTTTCTACAGCATCTTAATCTTCATACCAATGCAAAATTATCTATTATACAGATAAAGATTTTAAGTGTATATCTTGCATAAAAGTGACACTGCTGTACTCATTTACCAGATACATAGCCATATCATATGGCTTACCTGATGCCTGCCCTGGCTGAAGCTGGGCCATTTCCAGTGGGGCAATTAGCTCTGTCCACTGCAAGTGCAACGGTTGCTGCTTCTGGCCAAGCTGCATATCTCCTGATATTCTCTGATTTCTTCATGCCAGCTATGTACTTCCTTGGAGTAAACACATTAGGAAGAAAGACACCTTAGGGTACAAGAAGTTAACTGCTAAACTTGTGCTTTCACAAGGACTGCAATTAAACTTGTTCAGAACAACCATCTTTGCAACAAACTTCAGATGATCTTCATATTTTATATAGGTGCTTACAGCAACTTTCAAATCAAATTCATTATTTTATTGCCGATACTGACATCAGTTGCATAGCATGAACACATGGCTTCTCTATACAGGTGGTCTTTGGGATAAGATTCATTGCATTCACTTTGGCAGTACATATGTAATACACAGCTGGTTCTTTCTGCCGACAGACAACAGCTGATTGATAATACTGGCAATAGGAAAGCACCTAACTACTTACGATCTATTAACTTTGAAAATTACCCCAGTATCACTAGTCTCTCTTACTGCAATTTATTTTCATTGATTTCTCAATTAAAAGTCAATGTTTTTATCTTGGAGAAAGATTCCTGCTAACAAAGTATAAATTTCTTTCCACTTTCATGGACATACTCAATGGAACCATAATTAACCTGTAACAAATAGGAAAATTTCCATCTTCATATAGTTTTCAGAAGAACTAGAGTAAAAAGAAAGCCATCTTTCTCTCCCGAAAATTCAGCTGGGAGGACCGCAGACACCGCATCGATGGGAAAACAGCCAATGCCTTTGTTCAGAAACCAGTTCAGTGGCTGAAACTGCTTATTTGAAATGTTAATACGTTCATATACACAGTGCAACAGATGATTCTAATTTCTCCAAATGCTGATTCCATCTTAAGCACACAGACTGCCAAAGATAGGCTATTAGATGACCAACAAATTTCATTCATCATCTACTTAAGCATTAAAAGTAGTTAACATTATAATGGCCTGACCATGGAGAAGAAATCATTTGAGCAAAGGGTCCTGCTTTTAAATTAAAGAAAGGACACCCTCAGGAGGGTAAACTGATCAATCCTGCACTCCTAGTGGGGAGCTGCTGTTTGAAGTGAACATGGGACTACAACACAGATTTCCGGTGAGTGCAGCCTTCTCCCTCTCCCGAGAATGTGAGATTGGTAAATTTACCCATGCTTTTTAGTTCTGGGTTGGGTTATGCCACGACATGTGAAAGGGCTGAGAGGGTCTCCATGTGGGTTATGTCCTACATAGCATCCATCAGAAACTACTATTCAAAAATTATTGTAAAGGATAAGAAGGATTTCAGACTTTTTCTTTTAGTTTTAACCTAAATACAGTGGGCTGAAGGTGAGATACCTTGTGGAAAGGCAGGAGGCATGGTGAGCATCCAATGATTAATATATTAGAGGTTAATTGTTTAATCATGGTACTTTAGCCCATAAGATTGCAGATTTTGGGTCATCAATCACAACTTGCATTTAAAAGCACTTTTAATGTAGAAAAACATCCAAAGGAGCTTCACAGTAGCTGAATCAGGCAAAAGTCGACATCAAGCGAAAGGAGGAGATATTAGGAGGGGTGATGAATAGAGTGGTCAAACAGACAGGTTTTACGGAGGGTCTTAAAGAAGGAGAGAAAGATGGAGAGGCAGAGTGTTTTAAGTAGGAATTTCCTGAGCATTTGGCCTATGTGCATTTTGTAATTTCACTTTGTAATAAAAAGACCTCCATATTTTGAAAGATGAGCTGGATTTTCAGTATTCAACAGATTAATAATTGTTGTGCCCAACAAAAGAATAGGAGCCCAAACAGCTGGATCTTATAACAAAGAAAAATGCCTCTCTAACAAGGGTAATAAATTAATAGCCTTTAATATATAGGGATGGAAGGGAGAACTATTTTTCTTTTGTTTTGTTCTTAGGGCAGGCTGAATTCTGCAGACAGAAGTTATTTCTGTGGTAAATTGCACAGTTGCAGAATTCCAAAAAGAGCTGAACATAACTAGTAACAGAAGCGATATAGAGAGAAAATCAACATGGTCAGAACTTGGCCAACTTCATTTTTAATGAAACAGCATGATAGAAATTCTCATAGCTCGAGGCTGCTAATACTCAATATTTCACTGCTACCCCTCACCCCACCCTACCACCCCCCCTCCCAGCAGTCAGGACTCAACAACACTGAAATCAATCCAGCATGAAACACATGGGCTGCTCACCAAATGGCTTAGCTGAGATAAGATGATACTGTAGTATTTAATTCTCAAGTATAACAGAGTTATAGTTATAAATAGAAGTACAGTAATGTGCTGGTGGCCTGTTTGGAATGGTCACCATTGACCTGGAAAACCCTGTTGCCCGAATCATGATGCCTCAATCAGGAAAAGCTCTTATGTCATAATGATAGCTCAGTTGTTGTGGACTATACAAAGAGAGTCTTTTGTAAGTTTTTTTTAAAAAACGTCAAGTACAAGAGGCAGAAATCAATTAACCAGTAAAAGTGGCAAGAACAAAAAAAACCCATAAAATCACCTGTTTGATAAAAACAGCAAAATTGTGACAAGCATTTGTTAACAAAATATATCAACCAAGAATAATGAAACATTTGGACTACGTACCTAACCACAGATATAATTAATGTAATATACACAAGACAATTAACATCCGGACAACAATTTCAAAACAAAGTCTGGTTTACTGGTCCAGGATTACAATGAATACAAAACTGCTAGTCGATCACCTGATCCATATACTGTAGCTGCAAGAAAATGTTCGCCCTTTGCTTTTCCAGAATAAAGTATTTCTTTCCATGTTCCTTTGTCTTTTCTTCTTGAACTGTTATTTTGTTGCTATTTTACTTTTATCCACCTTCTCATTCGCAATTATTTTTCATCTTCTTTACAACAGTGCTGGCTAATCTTGACAATAAATCTATAACACAATCCACTGCTGGCAGCAGGTAGTGCTACTCTTGATGACAGTGATGCTCTTTGCATTATCCACATATTCTCAGTGCTGGTGGTAGGGAGCAAATAGTGGACCTAGTGAGGGAAGGGACAAGATACCAGCCCATCAACCATTTTAAAAAATGTTTTGGGTTACTTCCAACAAAGACAATACTAGATAGGAACTGCCTTCATTTCTGCTGCTAACCAAAAACCTCTTCTCCCTGCATCTCTCCAAACATTACCACACCCTGGACTCCTATCCATAGCCTAAAACAGCTTGCATTTTTTAGTTCTTACTGCATAGGTAGAACCACAGCCTACGGCACTGGGAAGAAATGTCTATTGAAGTGCAGAAAGTCAGCTTGCTGGACTCTAACAGCATATTCAACCAAGAATTATTCATAAAACAATCTGGTACCAATCGTTGAAGAGAAACCAAGGCAATTTTTTTTAAAAGTTAATTTTTCCCTTCCAGTCATGAGAAACCATATTCCCTGGCTCTGTACTTGCTTAAAAACTGTTAAATCTTTACTTCTTCCAGTTCTGATGAACGGTCATCAACCTGAAACGTTAACTTCTTCTTTTTCCACAGATGCTCCCCGACCTGCTGAGTGTTTCAAGCATTTTCTGTTTTTATATTATATGAGGAACCACGTTATCTATAATTTATTAAAAATCTTAAGTCTGCACGCACTTCCCGTCAACTTTTTCCATTATTAAATTCCTATACCCACGTTTACAATGGAAACTGCCTATGTAAACTTATCACACTGCGATTACTTCCTACTGCTAGTGGAGGTGCTACAGTACCACCACTGGCAGGAGGGTGATAGTGTGATAACTTTACATAGGCAGTTTCCATTGTAAATGTGGGCATAGGAATTTATAATGCAAACATGAAAATAAAGACAGAAGTATGACTTTAAAATAGGGATTGAATTGGATCTGCACCCTCGTCTAATAGTCCCCCACCTCGAATCCCACTTTAGCTGTAGACATTTGGTCTTGACTGCCCATGTGCAAAACCATGGGAGACTGACTAGTTCCACAATAAATGTACCCTCCAGACACGATGCAAAGCAACATGGCTAATCTTAGCAGCAATAATTAAGGAGCCATTACAAGTAAAAACTCAAATAGAAACAAAACCAAAATGGAAGATGTATTACATTTTGAAAACATAGTTGGGAGATTGCTACAGACTTTCATCAAATCTTAGAATTAGGATGTCTACAAGCCACTCAAGTTTTTCCCTTATGGCTTGGATACAATTACATTGATAACTTGAAATGCATTCCAAATGATCTTTAGTGTCTTTATTAAGGAAATCTTTTTAATTATTAAATAATTTTTTTAAATCAGTGCTGAAGTATTTTCAACACTCTTGTAAATAAATATGGTTAGCTATGGCAGTCAATAGATGTAGTAACACACACATGGTTAGGATTAGGAATGTATTTTGATTTAAAATTTCACCAATCTTACTCCCCCGATGGCTCAGCTGGCTCAAAGTGAGCAGCTGAAGAATACAGACTAGGAAGGCCCCAAGTTTGATCCCCACTCTGATCAGAGCTGGGACAATGGTAGAAGCACTACAATTGTTGTCAGCACTCAATGATATGGGGGGCGGGGGGGAGGGAGGGGAAGTGTTCTTCATCAATTCCTGTAGTAAGTGCACATGATCAGGCAAGAACAGTATGCCCCACAATTAAAATACCTACCAAGACTAACTGTCTAAACTCACATGAGGAATGGCCACCTGGGGGAGGTACCGGAGGTTGGAGGCTAAAGAGTTGACGGCTTTAGGAGAAAAGGGAAAGGGTGAAAATGGAATATAAATGATGCTCATTATCTCATGACCTCTATTATGAATAAGGCCCATAACTTTGAAAAGATTCATTCAACAAGGAAGAACACAAAATAAAACATAAAAACTTAAACAATGTTGTCAAAAACCCTGATGTTAAGCATCATTAGAATTCTACATCTTCGGACCAAGTGAAATTACTGATATATGATCCATCATTTATTTGGCATTATCATGCTCTGTTCCATAATGACTCCCACATTTACCAGCACATCCATAAGAAACCTGCATTCTTCATTTACATCAGATAGATCATGAGCCTTAGGACAGCTCTGGTGATTGATGTTAAGAGTCCAGGTGGGTGTCTGGGCAACATGTTTTAGAACAGATCCCACCACAAATGTGCATATGCACGATGAATTCTAATTGTGAAATTAAAATTGCTCAATTTACACCTAAATTTCCTGCCGAGGTGGCAATGCTGAACATTCTGATATATAATTCCTTCAACAAAGATGCTTTTATGGCACAAAATCAATGCTACTAACATCACAAGGCAAACGTGTGTAGGGAAAAGAAAATGAATAGTTTCAAAAATGCCACAATGTTCTTCATTGATGACTGGATGTTTTCAGATTTAAAAGGCTTATTTACAATAAAGGTCTAAAGATGGATTTGAAATAAATTGAGGCACATTTATCATAGCTGTGTACATTTGCATTTCTAGCGAATTAATGACATTAAAGTGGCAGAGAAAAAGGGATGGTAAATGTAACATAACAAAAGCTCCAAAGTACAGAAGCCCTGATGTGTCAAAAATACTAAGCACTTCATTACCAAGCAATTCCACATACTCCATGAAGAGAACATGCTTTTTTTGGAGTCTCAGCAGTTTGACATGTGCAAAACAATTCAATGTTATTAAAAGCAACCTTGTCATGCAGTAATATTGGCTTTAAAGCATTGTTCATTGTAGTTACCTTAATGAACTTGCTAAAATCATCCACAGGAAGAAAGTCCTGTATCCAATTTCCTCAACAGCATTTAAAATAAATTATTCTGTGGACATATGTCCTTTCTTCTACACTTCTGTGTTCCAATGCACTCCAAACGAATTAATAGAACAACGCCCTTTATGTTTCCATAGACAAGTTGTCTTCAATCAGTTCCACCGTCCATCTTAAGACCATGACCATTTCAAAAGGAGGACAGTGACCAAGCAAAGGAGAGAGTCAAATCCTCTGGCAAGGGAGAACCTAATACTGGTCACACATGTGCTACCCACACCATGCGACTGAGTGGTGGGAAGACCCTGCACCTATCATTGAGTCTTCCACAGGCATTCTTTAGAAAACACCATTCAAGACAGAGGATTTGAAGTCCAGGGGACAAGTCAACCTCAAGTGACAGATGTTGGCCCTTCCACATTCTCATCACTGTCCCAGAGCCTCCTGGATGAGGGTGACCTGATCAGGGCATTAATAATGTCCATGCCAATGTACAGTTTGGCAACACCCAAATACACATCAATATGGCTCACTGCATAATACAATTGGGATGGGCATAGCTGATGAAGCAAATTGCCTCTCCAGTGAATCTGCTCATCACATTCACGTAAAGCCAGTGACGCTCTTCTATGTTGCTCCAGCAGATTACCATTCAGAGCACTCAGATTAACTGAATGTCTTTCTGCAGGGTTTCGGGGACCCGCATCCACTTTTCTTGTGGCCAAGTCAGCACACAACACTATCTTGTTGATAGTTTATAGTCCTCCCAAGCATGCCAGTCAGTAAATCTGCAAATCTGTGAACAAAGCAAAGCAACATATATTTTAATACAAAAATTAATACTAACAAACTCATATACATTGAAACAACTATATATTCTTGGCACATTCTGTTGCAGTGGTGAATAGAATTATGGTGACACTGCAGACATTGCACAAATATACTTTTATTGTTAAAGTATGTTATCAATTCCTTTAGATTAACTACAGCAGATTGTTGTGAAGACAGTTGCAATTTTGTTATGGTTTAACTCTAGAAAATTTACCAGCTGCTATAGAATTACTTTTCTTGCTCCTGTCTCCAGTGCCCTTTTTTTTATCCCACATACCATTCTCTCTAATTGGTCAAGTAAAATACTTCACTTGGTGAAGTAATAATTTTTCTTACTTACTTATCTTTCCAGCATCTTCTTTTCCCCCTCCATGCTTGCTAGTCTTTCAAATCCAATTTATATGCAGAATGGCTCTTTGGAATGGTGGCGTCTCACCCTCCTGGGTGTAACAGCAACAGTTTTTGGATTGTTCAGTCACAAGTGGTGCCTCTTATACTGTGATTAGTACATTTATGTCGGATATGTCTTCACCTGTGCCAGTTTCAACACAGAAATGGTTTCCTCCATGGAATGTTGCACTTGTACCCATGTGCAATGTGTGCATTCTGAAAAATGCACTAATGTAAGAAGATGCAGTGACAAGTTTATTGTACCTACTGCTGTATACACCAATGTATAAGTGTCTGAATTCTCCACCCACCTTCCCCTGCCCTTAGGATGGTGTGCACACTCATTTTAAAAGCATTAAAAAAAATAATAAAATAATTAAAAAATAATTTCAATGCATTGACTTTTAGTCTGCTGGAGTAATTAGAGTCTGGTCTGATTGTGAATAATGCCTCAACATAATACGCCATGTAACAAATCTACTCCTGTTAATTCAAAGCAGTTTCCTACTTGAACAAAATCAAATTAGCCAGCAGTTCAACTTAAGCAATTTAAATAAAACAGCACAGTAGGTGCTTTGATCATGATGAACTGAATTAACATAACGTGAATTAAGCAACTTTGAATTAAGCTTAGACTGTGTTCAGAATTACAAAGGCAAGTAGATCAATTTCCTCCATATCCCTTAAGTAATTGGCTCAATTGTGACTTTTAGTTAATCAATGTCAAAGATTTATTACCATATTCGTCCAATGTCAGAATTTGCAAATCAGGGTTAACATCACGGAAACCTTAAATTGTATTGCTGTAAAATTACTGCTGGTCAAACAATCATGGGAAACATTACATGCCCAAACACTGGCTGGGGGAGGGGAAGGGTCAAGTGATTCCCCCAGATAGCTGCCCCCCCCCTCCGCCAAATATTCCCCCAATTCTTTATATGCGGTTGTGCCTCTGCTCAACGACACTAAAAATTTAGCCATACATGCATGTGTACACTGCAAAGAAAATGTTCTTCCTGGGAAATGTCTGGTATGTCAAGTCAGGGGAAAAGGAATAAACACCATCAATTTGCGTACATTACAACCATTATTTCTTTGCTCCACAAATCTAAATATACAGCAATTTAGTCACAGCATTTTCACAGACCAGGACAGAGATAGATTTCTCCATTTTCAGATAAAAAATTCTATGAAGGAATGCAACTTGGCTTACAAAGCATTCATAACAATTATTTTAGTTATGGAAAGGAACAAAAATCCAAGATTAGAAGTGAAAATTTGAACTTTTAAACAAAAACATTGTGATTTTAGTCAAGGGGCAGTATTAAGTTAATACCATGATTGCACGATCACAACTGAAGAACCCCAAATTGAAATAATCTCCACTTCTGGCTTTTCAGTTTATACATAACCCTATTTATGAATGTATTTATAAAGAAACCCTTGTAAACCTGCCAAGACGCTCCAATTTGAAATTATAAAGCTGCTCCTTTGTTCTACATTACGTATATGCACCACTAACAAGGTTAAGTATGTATCCATTATGAATCAGGCAATGTTTGAAGTATCATTAAAGAATCTGTCAGAATACACTATTTCATTGGTCAGTCAGTTGACTAGATCAGCATCACAACCAGTTTCATTTACTAAGAGAATATGTGCATAACTTCAGAAATCAGAGACATATTTAAATATTTTCAGATATCAGGCACATTTCATTTTCATCCACAGAAAAATAGATTCATGGACTGTTCTGGCAGTCAGATGGGCTTCAATTTGACCCCTACAGCTTCCTATCACTTAAATGGTACATGACTGAGTTATAGTGAGGCTCAACACTGCTTAGGAGGGTTGCTTTGATTCACTGCGTTGTAACAGCAGAATGTGCAACCATGAGGGTAGCGGACAGTACAAATATGGCTAGAATAGTGGATCTAAACTTGATGAGCAGATTAACATTGGTGAAATCGGTGGTGGCTTAGACCGTCCTACACTATGGATGGGTCTTTATTTAGGAAAATGAGACTTAAGGGTAGAAAAGAAATTTAATTTAAAATAATTTCAGCACTGTGAAGCCCACTTCCTAATGAGCACGAGTTTGCAATACTAAATTGGCAATCTCACTTGACAGGCTACAGAATGCCAGTACCAGAAATGGAAAATTTTACATGCTTCAATCAAAGAAGCACTGCTCAAGTTGGAGTCAGAGCAGAGACACATCAAGCTTGGGAATGCTTGATGCTGACAAAAACAGTTTTGTACATAAGCAGATTGGTTGTATTCGACTCAACCCAGAAAATTATACGCTTGAATCCCAACTTCAACTGTTACTTGAACTTTTTGTCGTCTCTGGGGGAATTCTAGATCGAGCACTTAGTGGAAGGCAACACAGTGCTACATCTCTGGGAGAGGAAGTGCTGTCTGGACCAACTTCCCTCAGCACCAACTAACATTTAGATTTTGCTTCCTTACATTGGAAAATACCTCAGAGCACATTATGATGGGGACAGATTGAGACCAAACAGGAAGTGAAGGAATTGATTGGGTTCTTTTGGGGAGGGGGGGGGGGGCGGGTTGGAGAAAGAGGAAGAAACAGAAGGTTTTTCAGATACTTCTGAAGGCAGGGAGAGGGAGCAAGGCAAAATGGTTTTGGAAGAAAATTCCAGAGGGCAGAGATACAAGAAAGATCAGCTTCTGAGTATCAGCGTGGCTCGGTGGTAACACTCTCACTTGAGTAAGGAGATGGTTGGTTGAACCCTCATTCCATATCTTGAGTACCTAATCTTGGCCAACCAGGGGGGGGGGGGGGGGGGGAAGGAGGGGCGACAGCATTGTCAGAGGTGCCACCTATTAGGTGAGATGTTAAATTGAGGCTCTTCCACCCATTCAGCTGGATGCAAAAGATCCCATAGCATTATTTGAAGAGGGGCAGGGATATTGCTCAGTGCCCTGACCGACAGTACTCCTTAATCAATACTACCAAAACAGATTAACTAGTCATTTATATCATTTTCTGTTTGTGGGACCTGGCTGTGCGCAAATTGCAAGAGTGTTTGCCTACATAACAGTGATTGCATTTCAAAAACAACTCATTGGCAGTGAAGCTTCAGGATGTCCCAAGGACATCAAAGGTATTATGTAAATGAAGGCTCTTTCTTTCTCATATGTTGAAGTGAAGGAACCAGGGAATAGACAGAAAAAAAGAGTGGAAGTTGCAGCTAGAATGTAGGACTGGCAAAATTTCCCAGATAGGGTGGAGGAAGATCATGGGGGATTTGAAGACAAAGCTAAAGATCTTGAAATTAACTCACTGGAGCACAGGAAGGTTGGCAAGGACAGAGGTAATGGCCGTTTACAATTCTGTGTGGCAGAGGACGTGGAACATGGATGTCTGGATTAGCTGACGTTTATGAAAGCATAGATGAGGGTTTCAAGCAGATGAAGTAAATGGACAATGTACTGGCGATGGAAGGAGGTCTTGATGATGAACCAGATGTGCATTTGAAAGCTCAGCTCAGAGTTGAATAGAATGGCAAACTTGCGCACCACCAAATTCAGTGTGATGAAACAGCCTGGAAGGCTGATGGAGTCAGAGCTAAAGGCGCATAACAAAACCAAAATAACTTAGCTTCAATCCTGTTAACATGAAGCTGTAGGACCTAGTACTTGATATTGGGTAACCAGCTGTCCAGTACAGCAGTAGGCCTAGAATCAATGGTGGTGGAGCAGAGGTAGAATAGAGTGCCCTTGGCATATATGTAGAAGCTGCCCCAATGCTTGCAGATTACGTCGCTGATGGGGCAAGATGTAGATGATAAATAGGAGAGGATCAATGATGGAACCTTGCGGCACGCCCGCCCGTGACAATTATGCAGACAAAGAAGGACAAACTCTTGGAGATGTACTGACTGCATTGGAAACACTAGGAGTGCAATCATGAAGGAAAGAACGAACAAACTTACATTTATACAGTGCCTTTCACAACCTCAGGAAGTACTTTTGAACTGCCGTCACTGTTGTAACGTGGCAGCAAATTTGCACACAGCAAGGGCCCACAAACAGCAATGTGATAATGACCAGATAACCTGTTTTTAGTGATGTTGATTGAGGGATAAATATTGGCTGGGGCACTGGGGAGAACTGCCCTGTTTTTCTTCGAAATAGTGCCATGGTATCTTTAACATTCACCTGAGAGGACAGACGGGGCCTCGGTTTAACGTCTCATCCGAAAGATGGCACCTCCGACAGTGCAGCGCTCCCTCGGTACTACACTGAAGTGTCGACCTAGATATTGTGCTGAAGGCTCTGGAGTGGGACTTGAACCCACAACCTTCTGACTCAGAGACGAGAGTGCTACCACTAAGCCATGGCTGACACCATACTGGTGCTATGGAATACCACAGAGCAGCGGCTGTACAGGAGAATGGAATGGTCTACAGTGCGAAAAGCAGCAGAGGTCAAGATGGCAGTGAACTATAGTTGCAGATATACAGCATATCTCTGGTGACTTTGACCATGGGTGGGTAGGAAACTGGTTTGTCAGAACTCAGAGAATGCTGAGCACGTGGATGCGAATAACCAGTTCTAGGATCTTGGAGACAAAGGATAGTAGATTGAGAAGATAGCGAGATCATAGGTGGGCCTTTAGAGAAGGGTGCAATGAGTGGTTTTGATAGAAGTGGACCATATATCAGCTGATCATTGATTACCACTGTAAAGAAGTACAAAATCTAAATAATTTGACTCTGATGGAAGGATGCTTGAGTGAAGGAAGAAGCACTGAAGGAACAGAAAAGCATAAATAATATAAATAACCAATTTAGTTACCACACAGTTTACAACCACTCAAGTCAGTCCATAAAAAGTCCAGGAAAGGTATAAATTGAGTTCCAATGGAGATTAATCTTTAGAATAATGAATGATCAGGGATGAATTAGATACGTGGGTGGTCCCAAGTTGGATGTGGGTCAGTAATTGCACAAGCCCAAAAATCAGGGAGAGACCCCATACATTCCAATAATTCACTCTCACCATCTGTTCCTATTTTTCTTACTTTCCGTCCTGAAATGTGGCCTGCAACACATCAGGGTGAGCTGACGACACAGGTGAGGAGGCCGTTGGTAATGAAGAATAGTTGGTATTTGAAATCATTCAAAAAAGATACCAATGGATGTCTGACATTAAAGACAATTAAATTAAAATAATTTGCACATTGTGCAGATTACAATTAGGCATCTTAAATTAAATATTGTACAAAACATAACATTTCAAAGCTAGGGCTGCCAATCCTAGTGCATTGGTATAATGTTTGCCTTCTGATCAGAAAGTTCTAGGTTCAAATTCTAGGTTGGCCTGTCACTTCCTGCCTCAAATGTCCAATAGCATCATCTTTGCTCATCTGAATCATGCCTCCTTTTAGGGGAAATCACAGAACCATGCTGATAGTACCTTAAATTGTCAATTTACAGGATTTAAAAAAAAATAACATTTTGCAAAATTCCATATACCATATCAATTTATGAAAAAACTCTTCAGTGTTTTCAAAACAAAAAAAATTACAATGCAGAAAGCACATGGACATCCACTAAACTGTAGAAAGATTAAAAACAGATAAAGGATCCAGAAAGCAAACACTAATGAAATTAGTATTGGATATATAAAGATCATTAAATATTGTGCAATGTTAGTACACAGAAAGCATTCTGGAGACCCCTTGGGTTTAATAATAACAGGATTTAAAAAAAATGTTTTAACAAGTTCAGAATTTTATTTTACTTAAGCTGAAACTTTCAGTAGCCATTAGTCCTTTTAATACCTTCAACATGTTGGTCTTCTGATACTGCTTGTTTGATAGATGACCTACGATACACCACATGAAAACGACCCTTTTCCTCCTGTGCCTGCTGCCCTTTTTCCAATGGCTCAATGAAAAACTCGCCAGTGTCTGCACGAATCAATCCAGCCTATTAAATTTAAAAGGGCAATTATACACAATTTAGTCACCACAATGAGTAACTTTTCAGTATGAATTAACAAGAAGAGGTTCTTACATGCAGTTTTTAAATGTATAAAAAAAACTCAACATCTGTAGTCAGCGTTGCCGTTAGAAGGCAGCGGCTGGGAAAATTTTCCACCGACTCCTCCCCTGTCAATCACCAGCTATTTCTGGCAGCAAGCTGGCTAAACAACATTGCAAAATTAGGGATATTGATCATTTAAACTTATGCATTTGGAAAAACGTCAAATGACAGAATGAGATTGTAATAGTGGAAAAGTAATTAACAATGTTTACTAATTCAATGTTCGATTGTTCATCATAATCCTACCTCCAGTGTGTGTCTGTATGAATATGTACAAAATACAAATATTTAGATCAGAAAATCAGTTTATAAGACGGATTTTATTTTCCTTACGCTTCGTTTACTTTAAATGTTTTCTGTTAGTCAAGATGAGAGATCAGTATTAGAAAACAATGAATATTTGTTCTACATTTTGTACTCAGTGGGATAAACATTTTATTTGTTTGCACTGGTTATGCAGCACTTGCATTCCACTTAAAAGTGGATTGTTGTAGCTTCTCCAATAGCCTAGTGGGTAAAGGCATCAATTGTGCATTTCTAAGACATAAATAAAGTTCCAGGTTAAAGACTACTGATCTCCGTATAATTGGCATCAACACCCTGGGCTAGGACAAGAAAAAAAAACCAACCAGGGGGTCCAGCTCCTAACTACTACCCAGTGACCCATGTTAGAAAGTGCATGGGCACCTGGTCAGGTGAGGACAGTATCAGAGTTGTGTTACTTGCCACAGCTGAATAGCCTGCCAACTTCCACCATCGGACATGAGAGTGGAGGGTTGCAAACACCGTTGGAACCCTTACCCAACGAGTCAGTACTCCTTCAAGAGAAAGGGAGAAATACCCTTTTTATGGCGGGGGAGGGGGTGGTGAGATGGATGCCTTTGTGAAGTATGCTAAAGAACAGTCAGAATGCCAGTGCCTGCACCTCAGGCACCATATTATTACTAGCCATAGTTTACCTGTAAACATCGTGCATCATGGCAAGTTGTGTGGGAGGAGAGAATAAAACATGTAATATTTATACTACCAAAGAATGGGTTGCACTGATATAGACAGAATTTAATTCTGTCCAATGTCAGTGTCAAGCAATCCCAGTTCAGGGACTGGACAAGCAAGATTCAAAATAAAGCTCCTTCTACACTGCCAATAATCTGCTTCAAATGCAGCCTCAGAAGAATACTGCTGCTACACAGGTATCACATTTTAATTCCCACACCACCCATCCGTTGGGCCTCCCTGAGTGACATTCTTAATTAGCAATGAACTATGGGCAGCTTTGTGCAGTGGACTCATGCCTACTAGAGATGGAGTTAAAACTATCCAAATTCATTTTACTTCTCAGCCTTTACAGCAGTCAGAGAGGAGACTTTCATCCCATGATTCTTGGCTGGATTCGGTCCCAGTGTTCCAATATATAGCACCACCCCATCCCCTTTCCTCCACATTCTAAAAAAATATATAATTTTACTGAAGTTAAGAGAATATCAGTAGCATTTTCAGTGCCAACCAACCAGCAATGCTTGTCCCAACAATTCACACATTTCTTCATATGGATTCAGCTCTGCACTGCAGTTACCCAGACTAAATCATATTATTACTGTCCTGAATATTCATCCAATGAGGCAGTTAGTTTACAGTATTACAATTCTACTCACCCACCCAATCCTAATGAAAAGTTTTACATGGCTATTTTTCCAACCTTCCAGACCTAGTGTAATCAGTCAGTCAATGTTTGAATATGGCCCATATTCTAAATGTCTAAATCTGGCCTCACACATTAATAATTTTAACTAATTTCAAAACTAAATGGAAAATTGATGAGCAACAATAACTTATACATAAGTTACAAAACAGATGGGGTAAAAGAATTACGAAATGCATGGGGTAAATGTTCCCAGTGCACAGCTTTGTGCATTAGCATTGAAGTTGGGGTCTCAGGTGCATACTCCTCCCTCTCCCCCACCCAGGAATTTTCATCCATTAATTGAAAATTTACCCCCTCGTTGCACAGTAGTAGTCCCCAAACTGCCTGTCTATCATACCAATGGCTCATTCCTGCCCATCTTGAAACCAATCATTTCATCTTTCTAAACTCTGAATACTTATCATTTCAACTAACATTCTAAAAAAAGTGCAAAGTACAACCAAAAAAAAGCAAGAAAACTTGACCTGATCACATGGTTTACATTACTACTTCAGTCATTTCTGGTTCTGTGAATGTTTAGTGACCAAGTTACTTCCCCACCCGTCACTAGTGCTCGCTCCAGCTCCCCACTCCTCGACTGACCCACCACCCACACAGGTGTCAACAATTGTGTCAATCTGCTCCACATCTTCGTTGCCTCTACCTTCACTGCCCTCCTCACCAGGTCACAGATGTTGTCCCACCCCACTATTCTCCCCCTCCATAGACTCTAAGGCTATGAGCCTCATATTACAGCATATGTGGCATTCAGCTGACCAAGCTATCCACTGCCAGATCTTGCTTGGCCATCTCAAGCACTACAACCACTCCCTCTAAAGCCAAATTTTCTTACCCTGGGATCATCCCAGAAAGCAAGAACCATCCAAAATGCCTCTTCTCTACAGCAATCCGCCTCTTAATCCCCACTCTCATCCGACACTAAAGGCAAGGATCTCATCAGCTGTCACCACTCAACTAGTGGTGTGTACTCCCCCTCTGGCTACTTGCCTGTCCTCCTTTCATTTTGCAGTTCCCCCACAAACACATTTACTCCATGAAGCCCACTATCTCTTGCTTTGGCCCTCTCTTGATCCAGCTCCTGACTACCCAGCTTCTTCTCAACAGTCTCATGTCAATTTTTCCTTACCCTCTGGTACTATCCCACCACATTAAGAAGTCATCACCACCCCTTCTAAAAAAAAAACAACTTTGAATCCCCTGCTCTAACAATAGCACTAACGCCAACCTGCCTTTTCTCTGCAAGATCCCGAATGAATCATCACCCAACTCTACCTCTCCCTGTTTCAGTCCCTAAAATCCAGTTTCTTGAATGCTCTCTGTCTTTCTACCATTCTTCTTTCCTTTGAAAACGTATTTCTTCAATTACGCATCCCCCTCGCCTTAACTCCAGTTCCACGGTCTCCTGCTTGACATCCTTCTGTCGCATTGATGTCCCTATGCATGAGGGATATTACAAAAATGTTTGTTGCAGCTGTTAATGCAGTGAATTTTAAGAGTGCTGGTCATTGAACATCTTATGATCAGAGCACAAATGAACTCACTTCTGTTAAATCAGTGTTGTTGCTCTATAAACGTGACATGATTTTTGCTCCAAATCATGCATATGTTTTCTGTTTTAACAGTCATTTGATTTTCATAACATTCATCATGGTGCAATAACCTTTTCCCAATTTTTAATTTCCACAATCCATATGATGAACCCACCTATAAGCAAAACCTCTCATCTTTGGCAAAGCTCAAAAAGTTCTGCTCAGCGTGTGAGAAAGAAGGAGCCTTTAAGAAGCTGGTTTCATGACAAACTTCAGCAAGACTCAGAAATCAGCACTTAGTTATTTAGTGTTTACATACAGAAACAACTAATTCTGAAAAACCGAAGCATTGCTTTAAAGAAGCTTTATTGCTTTTTCGTTGGCCAATATAAACTGGTTGTAATATATCAAAATTGTAATAGGCTGTAGAAAATAGTGTATTATAAGTCTAGCTGAAAATTTGATATTCTAGCTTCCTTAAAGGATACTCAGACCCAAAATGACTGAAAATTGAACCTGATGTCCTTTTCTCAAAAAGACAAAAAAAATTCCATTAATACACTATATTTTCAAAAAAAAACATACTCCAGTTTTCCCTAGTGGAAGAGTTTTGTTAGTGTCAGTCAAGTTATACGGAGGAGTGGGGGAAAACTGGATGGGGGTGGGTGGGGTGCCTTCCTGCACTCATTAAACACATCTCTAAAAACATTAACTAATGGGTGTCACCAATTATGCCCATAGAAATGGCCAAGTTCCCACCCTAGTAGCTAAGCAGAGGGGAAAAATAAGAAATCAGTCACAAAATACTGAAATAAAAACAAATTGTGCAAACTTGGTAATGTCATTTCTGAAATAGAAAACATACATCATAAACCAAGTTATCAACAACTGATAGTATTTATTCAATCTGTTGACATAGCTGCTTTACTGGGACTTTCAAGCTGGAACTAAACTGATGAACATATGACCTTTTACAAAAACCTGGAACTTCATGTCATGGTCTGAGGTTTTATGAGCAAACAAACAACTGGAGAACTCTGAACCTGATTTTGTGGCAAAATTACATTCTCTGCAAATGCGCAGACATAGTCTGGATTGTTATAATTTTGCAGGTTTATTTTCACTAGTATTATGTGTTTACATTGCACCATCATATGTTATGGCAAATAAAAACGGTCTTACTTGTTGACAATCAGTACTGCCTGAGGCTTGCTCTTTTGGGACCACTGCCTCCAGCAGTGTAACAAGCTATTTTTAAAGCTGCTTTGGTTGAATCTTAACATCTCTGGGACCATCAAAAAATGTAAAGGATAGAGCAGCAGTATAGCTTCAGCATTCCTGGGTTGGTGTGGGGGAGGGTGGAGGAAAAAAAGTTCATGTTTCTGGTCGTTATCCAATAACCCCTAGCTAGACGGTACACATGTGGATTAATCAGATGTGATTCCCAGTCACTGTCCCCCTTGCAGCTGAAGATCTTCTTGAGGCTCACATGTGAAAATGGCTAGTTGGGTGAGATACTAGAGGACCGCCAGCACCCCAGAGCTGCAGCCCTTCTGGAAAGCTAGAATATTACGTTCAGCTTTAGGTGTCCTACTTTAGGAAGAATGCCAAGGCCACAGAGAGGATACAAAGATATTTACTAAGAATGGTACAATGGATGAGAGATTTTAGTTATGATGAGACCCCAGAGAAAATGGGTCTCTTTCCATTACAATAAAGAAGTTTAAGAGGTGATCCAATAGAAGCATTCAAAACTCTAAAGGGATTTGATAAGGTAAATAGGGAAAATCTACTTCTACTGGTCAGTGAGTCAGTAACTAGAAAGCATAAATTTGAGATCATCACCAAAAGGATAATAAGAGTTTAGGAGAAATTATATTCCTTTTAACACAGAAGTGTGTCCTACAAGAAACAGCGATGAAAGCAGAATCCATAATAGTTTTATTTGTTTTTTTTTTAAAAAGAGAACAGAATATTTGAAGAAAAAAATTAAATGGTATGGGGAAAGGGAATATGTGGATAGCTCTTTCACATGTGCTGAATAGTTTCATTTAATAGGGGGGATTTTAACTGGGAGCAGCTTTCAGATGGGTGTGGGGGGGGGAGCTGACACCATCAGCTTGAGGCTTGAGCTTTTTTAACTCCCAGACCTCATTTACATTTGATTGGCGAGTTGCCTACATGATCATGTCGGGAACGGGCAGCCTTTCCGGGTGGGATTTCTGGCGGGCCCCTACAGACCTATTTAAAGCGTGAATGCACCTCTTAAAGAGAAAGGGAGGTTGCATTCACTTATGCCATATTGCTCTGTTATATTTCTACAAGGAGCTTATCGTGAGAAATGAATCGCAAGGCTGCCCCCTGGTTCTCTGACGCCTTCCTGGAGGAAGAGTTGAGGGCAAGGAGGGATGTTCTCTTTCCCCATGAATGGGAAAAAGATTCCCAAGACCTACATAGACCAGGCCTGGAGAGAGGTGGCAGAGATGGTCAGTTCCAGAAGCATCATCCCCAGGACCTGGATTCAATATAGGAAACACTTCAATGTCCTGAAAGAATAGCAAGGGTGAGTACAGCTCTTTATTTCTCCATCTCTCAACACCACCTGGCAACAGTCCCCTCTCCCCACTAACCCCCAATCCCACTTCCCCTGCACTCTGAACAATATATTCCCCCTGTAACACATCCTTTGCCATCAATCACAAGGGCACACTATAGCACCTCATTCTCATTCCAAACACACACTTCTTGCTTGCTGCCTTCAGCATTCTATTCTCACATAGTAGCAATTGCAGAACCAGGAACTCCACACATAATTCCTTCCTCACTTCACATTCCAGCCACTTGCGTTCCATTCAACACCTTCCATCCTGCTTGCATCTGGCTGCTTCTCTCTCTCAGCATATGCACTACAACTAGAAGCACCACAAATGTGCACTTTCCTTTTCAGTAGCTACTCATTAACTCTCATCCTCCCTTTCTGCAGGAGAAAACGGGGCACAACACAAGGGAGAGAAGTAAGACTGGGGAGGAGCGCCCAGCGTCATGGCCTCACTGAGATGAAGCAGGAAGCTCTAGAAATTAATTCAAGAGTGATGTGCATTGGAGATGGAGAGTCTGGGGGCTTATCTGAATGAGGTCTCTGCTTATTATATGTGCCCCTTCAGGTTAAAAAAAATAACAAAATTGTGCAGCGAGAATGAAAACTTCAAGCTGCATTGTGAAGCTGATCATCTGCTACAATGCCATAGGAACAGGAATAGATCATTCAGTCTCTCGAACCTGTTCTGCCATTCAATTAGACCATAGTTGATCTGTACCTCAATTCCATTTCCTGACTTTGATCCATATCCCTTAATACCCTTACCTAATAAAAATATCAGTCGATCTCAGTCCTGCAAATTGCAATTGACCCAGTATCCACAGCCTTTTGGGGAAGAGAATTTGACATTTCTACTACCTTTTGAGTGAAAAAGTGATTCCTGATTTCATTCCTGAATGGCCTAACTCTAATTTTAAGATTGTGGCCCCTTGTTCTGGATTCCCCCACCAGAGGAAATATCTTCTATCTACTCTATCAAATCCTTTTATCAATTTAAACACCTCAACCTTCTAAACTCAAGAAAATGCAACCCAAGTTTATGCAACCTGTCCTCATAACTTAACCCTTCAAGCCCAGTATCATTTTTGTAAATCTGTGCTGTACCTCTCCAAAGCCAATATATCCTTCCTGAGGTGTGGTGCTCAGAACCAAACGCCATGCTAACTGTTATCTCTTTTCTCTTTCCTCTAGGTCCCTCAGCAACAAGATCCCGTAGAAGACATCTTGGAAAAGGACAATACTCCATCATGCGCTCCATCCCTCCCAAGCACCAGCACAGAAATTGGCACCCTGGGTCGGTTAAAGAATGAATTAGGGGGATCTACACTTAATGAAGCACCCAGCAAGAGTGAGCAGGAGCAGATAGTGGTGGCAAGGACGGCTCAGTAATGCTGAACAGGACAGAGTGCTGACTTCAGGGACCAACCTTGAAAAGAAAACTGCTTGCATCACACAAGCAATTATACAAGGTATCGGAAGGCCTGCCAAGGAGTTTCTGCACCACGGCTGAAAGTACGGAGGTCCTCTTCCAGCTTGTGTGGCATCCTGTTGTAAAGCATCAGTAATCTGCCACCTGCTTTGGAACATATGTCCTCCTCTAGGAATGCTGCAGCCGGGCCCTCACACCAGGAGTCTGTGTTACCAGCCTTTGCAGTTTTGATGGAAAGTGAAACGGCTGCCATCCAAACTCAGACCCAACGCGTGTTTCACTTTGGAAAGACAGGACTACATAGATTGGGGCTTTCGAGGCATCACATCTCCTACAGTATGCTCTCCCTCAGATTAGTGAGAGTGATGAGCTGCAGCCCTATGGGAGTGGCAGAATAGAAGCAGCACATGTTGCCCTCTCAGGATGTCAGCATGTTGCTCCATCGCTACCCCCTCATTAAATGTCCCCCATGTTGCCAGAAAGCCAGCTATGCCAGGCTTCATCCCCTTCACCCAAGAACCTTTGCTTCAAGAGTCCTAAAGTGTGCTCAATGATATTCCTGATGGCCTTTGAAACAAAGTACCAGATGAAACACAGTAGCAGAGAGCTTCAAAAATGAAGAACCACATAAAGGGGAAAGATTTCTTCTGTTCACTATTTGAAGTGAAATTATAAACACATTTAAAGAACACCTGGAATCTTGATGCAAATAAATGGAGGAAATCTCACCTCGCAGAAACTTCTACAATTCTCAAAATCCTGTCCATTAAGAAGTATTTTTAAATATACTAATATTGCATTTTGTAACATTATTTCCTTTCTATTTAACAATGTGTTTTGATGAGCAAGAATTTTTTTAAAGTTCTTTGCTATAGAGTTATATTAACTGCATCCTAAATTCTGAGAAATATCCTTGCATATCATCAGATATTCACTGAATTATGTGTGTCGTCAGTTATTTTCTGAACATCTCAACTGTGTGGTTCCATGTCTGTGTTACCTCTAGACTTGACTATTCCCATGCTCTACTGGTCGGGCTCCCATCTTCCACCATCCATAAACTTGAGCTCATCCAAAACTCTGCTGCCCATATTCTAATTCGCACCCCTGTGCTCACTGACCTACATTGGCTCCCGGTCGGGGGAAGCCTCAATTTTAAAATTCTCATCCTTGTTTTCAAATCCCTCCATGGCCTTGCCCCTCCATATCTCTAACTTCCTCCAGCCCTACAACCCTCCAAGATCTCTGTGCTCCTCCAATTACTGCCACTTGCGCATTCCCAATTTTAAGTTGAGCAGAATGAGCCTATACTCTTTGAAGTTTAGAAGAATGAGAGGTGATCTCATTGAAACATATAAGATTCTGAGGGGGCTTGAGCAGGTAGGGACCGAGAGGTTGGAGAGTCTAGAACTAGAGGGCATAGTCGCAGGATAAGGGGTTGGTCATTTAAGGCTGAGAGGAGGAGGAATTTCTTCACTCAGAGGGTTGTGAATCTTTAGAATTCTCTACCCCAGACGGCTGTGGATGCTTGAGTCGTTGAGTATACTCAAGGCTGAGATAGATAGATTTTTGGACTCTAGGGGAATCAAGGGATATGGGGATCAGGCAGGAAAGTGGAGTTGAGGTTGAAGATCAGCCATGATCTGATTGAATGGCAGAGCAGGCTCAAGAGGCCTACTCCTGCTCCTATTTCTTATGCTCTTATCGCTCCACCATTGGCGGCCGTGCCTTCAGGTGCCTAGGCCCTAAGCTCTGGAATTCCCTCCTAAAACCTCTCCGCCTCTCTCTCCTCTTTTAAGACACTCCTTAAAACCTACCTCTTTGACCAAGCTTTTGGTCACCTGTCCTAATATCTCCTTATGTGGCTCAGTGTCAAATTTTGTATGATAATGTTCCTGTGAAGCGCCTTGGGACATTTTATTATGTTAAAGGCACTACATAAATGCAAGTTGTTGTTGTTTGGGAACCTGATTCACGCTAGCTCTAGGAAAACCTGTTCTTACTTCCTGATTTTCAAAGTACTCTGAAGTCTGTTGATACGTACTGGAGTGATATTGCGATATTGTTAAACTTATCGATGAAAAATATTTAATTCATTGTCTGTAGAAAAGGGTGTCCAATTATTTCATGACTTTTCATTAAATTTCCTATTTTATTTGCCTTGCTGACAAAGCTATAGCCATACCTGCAGTCTACCATAGGCTTTTGAACTTGAACTACAGAAAACCACGCTTACACTTTCATTTGGGATCTACAATTAGAGAGAGAAACCCCCTTCAGCAGCTCCATTGTAATCCATTAATATCACTGGCATCAATCTCTGAGCATTCCAGTCATTGGGTGTTCTTTTGATGAGTGTTTATGTGCCTAGCAGCTCACGGTTCTGATTTATTGGGAGTAGGAATGTGAGAAAAATCAACAGCCCTGACCTAACTTTCACTCATTTATGAGTATCTCTCATCATAACAATCAGTACAAAGTGCCTAGAATGGTGACAATTACACTGTCAAATAATCTAGTATGGTTTGCTCAGATTTTCTTTGCCTGTTTTCTCCTTAAGTACAGCAGAGATTATAGATCAGGACTATACCATGACACAGCACACTGCAGCATCATTATGCTGCGACACCTGCAAAACCAGTGATGACTGGTTAGTTGCCAATCATAATAGCAAAATGTCTAAAAACTTTATAGAGGAGATAATATTGCAAAAGTTTATGTATATTCAGTTTGTCTGGCTAACATTAAACTAAGTTGGAAGGCTTGCCAATGATCCTACTTATGACCAAGTGTATTATATGCCACAGTGTAATACAAAGCACTATGATGGCATCCTAGTGTAAAGGAGGATAGACTGCAAAAGGGACTCGTTTATATAAAATTAGCCACTTTGTTACTCTGCATTTTGCCTCACTATGAAAAACCTGGGAATGCTCAATAGGAAACATTCTCCAATACTGACATCCCTCAACTTGAGCATAAAATTTATACAAGTACAAAAGTTAAAATCTGTGTTTTTTTTAAATGGGCAATGTTTTTCAAGTAGTGCAACAAAATTGAGATACACATTAATCTGCACTTGCTCAGCAACAGCTCATTAAATGGTAAATTCAAAGTGATGAATTGAAGCTTTAACCTGATATTTTTCAAAGGGCACTAACCAAAGTCCCTAGTCCTGTATAACACAATTCAACTGTAGTTTATTTTGATGGTGCCAACATTCAAATGTCTGGAACATATTCTTTCCAACAGGTGAAAAACTATTTGTTATTGGTGTCTTCAGGTTAACAGCAAAACACTCCATCTGCCATACCATGTCCTTGCTCCCAATCAATAATAATAATAATAAAAAAAGAATACAAATAACATACAAATACTCTATCAATTTTACAACCATTAAAGTCTCTAAGTATTTATGTCACAACAGCTTATTTGCCACAACAAAATCTCAACCTTAAACCCAGACTAAAGCCAAGTCAATGAAAGCATCTGATCATTATTTATAAAACTGTATTTAAGATGCCTCTAACTTTCAAACTCCAATGATAATTTTCAGGAAAACAAATCCAAGTAAATCTTGAGGTACTACTTAGTACGCATTTTGGATGACATATTGTCCAAAATATTGATCAATTGATGGAACACAATACTTCATTTTCAAGGGGAATTTAGCCATTGTTTCATTCATGTTAATTCTGGCATTGATTCTACAGAACAAGCAGATCACAAACATTTACATCCGTATTTAGGAAAACATTCCTCCCATTCTAAATGTGGAATATCAAAAAAAAATTAAAGTGCAACTTATGAGATGGAATGAACAGATCTTGATGGCATGCAATTTTCAATGATTTAGGATACTTACATTACAAGTAAATCCAACCTCATTAGCAGATAAACTATGAAGTTGCAGATTAGACTGCCATCGATGGATATTTGGACACTAAGGGAATCAAGGGATATGGGGATAGGGCAGAAAAGTGGAGTTAAGGTAGACGATCAGTCATGATCTTGTTGAATGGCGGAGCAGGCTCGAGGGGCCGTATGGCCTACTCCTGCTTGTATTTCTTATGTTCTTGTGACAGTACACAACACGTGCTTCATACACGATGGCATTCGCAACATGGAATTCACACTTGGTTGGCCAGTGGTTCTGTTTTCTCTAAGCTCCTTCATTAACATAATTTTGAGTCCTCGGCATGTCATAGCTAAAACGGCAAAAATCTAGATTTGATTGAAGTTCTACAATTAATAACGTTCACATTAAAACAATAACTTGCGAATTTACATCAATAATATCTTGATTTCACGAGTTTCCTAACGCAAAAGCACAATGGTTAATAATGAAACACAAAAAGCCCGGAAGACAATTCTGTAGAACTGAACGTTGATGTCGACGTTGCTATTTGCGCTTCAAGCTTTAAACTCTAATCACCGGTCTGTGAATTTGCGCTCTGAAATCTACCCTTGAAGGTGTTCTCGTCCTACCTTGAAATGGTCACAATACAGTTGTGGCCATTTTACCGTCCCAAAAATATCACAAGACGTTTTTGACATATCCACTACCATCAAGATGACGAATTAGCAGAATGCAATCAACATGACTCAACAACGTACTACGCAATGCACTAATCCACTACATCTCGTTATTAGACTATCTACGGCACTACAATACTAGGTCCAATGCATCGAGACTAAACTAAGCCCTTTAGTCACTGGACAAACCAACATTTGCAAAAGAAAAGTCAATATCCTGATGAGACTTACTCGAAAGATCCTTCCTTGCGCTCGTTCAAAGTCGTAACGCACATAAGGTAAAAGCCAATCCGGAAAGGAGGTGAAGGTCAACATCCCAATCACCCTAACTTCTCACCAATCAGAACAACACAAGGAAAGGCGGAAAAACTGAAATCCTGAATATAGTACAACACTAGTGCATGTACGGTAAAGGACTGCTGTTTCACGGAGGTTTTGCTATTTCTGCCCAATACATAGTAATACGATATGAAATTGTGCGCAACGTTAAATAACACTGTTTTAAGTCTTCTATTTTGAAGCGATGTATTTGATCACTATGAAATTAACCTACTGTGGGCAGTGAATGACCAAACTTCCAATGTTCATACACCTTATCTAATATACAATATTCATCAACATCTATAATCGCATACATACGAGATCTAACTTGTAAACAAAGCATATCCCATGATCCCAGCTCCTGATTTTATAAATTTATTCACTCAACTTTTACAATCGACTAAAGGTAGTTTTTCTGCATTGGTGATTTTTTTTAGAAAAAAGTTTTGTTCTCTAATATATTTATTCCTGTGCTGCAACTTTGATTAGAACGTCTCCCCATCGAGATTTTATGTAACAGGACTGCATTGTTAAATGCATCAATAATTGGTACATTCTGCAGGTTAACAGGCACATCGTCAGTTCTATTACAATAATAGAGAAGCTAGTTTCTTCACACTCACCAGACCATCGCAATTACTTATAGCCACAGTAGCTTCTGGCATGTCAGTAATATCCCCAGAAAATACGCAGTCTCCATGGATAGGTTCCGTGAATAGGTTCTGAAAATCCTCCTGCCATTCCACCGTTGCACCGGGAGCAACGAGTCTGTCATTGTGTTTCAAGCGTAAATGCAATTCTTTCCCAAAAACGGTGACGTTAAAGTACAAGTCTGGGTCTCCTCTACTCTGATGGGGGGTGCTCCGTGCAACGCGACGCCCAGACCGCAGCTCATCGTCTGCCGTCGATACAATGTGCGATATATACCGACCCCGGTCATCAGTACTAAACGGTACTATCAGACCATAATCAATAAACTTCCCGGAAAGCACATCTGTAGGAAAATAAACAGATACCACTTGTGTACGTCCATCAAGTACTGCACATTTTTGCTGCAAAATTAGCATTTTATATCACTAATGGATTTTTCTAACTTTTAACCGCATAAGTAACAGTCATCAAAGAATTAGCATTGCTATGTGAATACAACAGTATCGTTTATCTCTAAACTTTGAAGACCACAACACATCCGTATTAGCATTCGGGGGAACAAGCGAGTGTTTTTTTTAATATATTGAGAAACCCTATTCATTTTAATCACGTAGGACAAAGAATGTTAAGTTTGCAAATGCCTACCTTCTGTTTCTGCTGCATGAAGCCTGCATTCTAGTAAGAACGGAATAAAATAAGAAAACAATAAATAAAAATAGTCCATATCGTTTGGTGAAAAAAACTCGTGATTGAAAGAAAACAAATCTGGAAAGAACCGTGCAAACTCGTTTCCAATTCTTGCACGGTGGAATTGCAATGCAAAAGGTATTGTTAACACGTTTCACCCCCCACCCCCTGTTCCGACTGACAGAATGCAAAAAGGTGATCCACTATTTTTGGCCTTCGATGAACTGTTCGCTTGGGCAACCGATCCCTTTTATCAAAGCTCTTGGAGGCAGGAGCAGTTAAACCATCGGCTCCTGGATATGCCATGACGCCACATGATTGACACATCACGCGTCAACTTCACAAGATTACCCCGGTGTCGCTACTCGCGAATCTGAGCCTGAATCACTAGGCAGGCAACAACTTACCTGAACTCAACTTGCCGGCCTTTTCCTTCCTTCCTTTATAAATATAACACAGTCATTTTTTGTTTTGTTTAAATTGCTTGATTAACTGGCGCGGGGGGCGGGGGGGGGGGGAGGGTGAGTATTAAATGTCATTTTTGTTGGACGCACTTTGACATATAAAACTGAAGAAATCCTGTCAAAAAAGAGGCTGTGGCGTAGCTTTCTTGTGCAAATCTTGCACAATTTATTTTTTAAAAAATTAAAATCTTAGCAAAAATATTCACGCTGTGTGTGGCGGTTGAAATCGACAAAAAAAAAATCAGACTCCACCACCACAAAGACAGGAACCGAGCCAAAACAAAAATAACCCACTGAATCAAAAATTATTTTCTTTTCACTCAATTATGTTCGATGCCTCAACGTGCAACGAGGACAGTATTTGCAGCTGACGGTAAAAGTGCCGCATAGTCCTTTGATGCAAGAAAGGCTTTGGGGTATTAAGATTTTCTAGAAAAGACCATTATCTAAACGATTCAAACTTGTTTCGTCTTTCCCCCCCCCCCTTAAGAAGTTTAATTTCTTTTTTTCAAAAAAAAATACCAGGAGTTAGTGCCGAAGCGCGCTCCTGTTCATTCATTCATTCATTCAGCCCGACAAACGTCGCTGCCGCTCACCGATCGTCTTAATAACTTTTTGCACATGCGCGCTCCAGATGCTCTGCGCGAGGTCGTTATCGTCGCGTGAGGTGGCGCAGCCGTAGAGCTTTCGCTATGCTCCTCCTCCCCAACAACTTGGCGTCGTTCAGGTGAAGGAGAGTGACGTTCACAACACTTTGAGGTCAGGTTTCCGTTAGCATTTGAATGCCTCTCTTTCGCGCGTCGGCCGCGCGGCCCTGAGGGTTTAACTGTCGAGCGAGCGCGCGTTAGTGCCTCGCGCATTTGCGCGAGCCGCCATGGGGGACGACCGTGGCTCTCCTCAAGGTAAGATAAGTTAGGACTTAAGGATTCACAGTTCATGCCGGGGGTTTGTTCTTGTCAACAGAAGCCGGCAGAATTAAACACATATTTTCACTGAAACTAATCCAGGTTTCAATATTTTACATGGGTGACTACTTTAGATCGAGTGACACTCTATTTCTTTTAATTCAGATTGTCTGATAATACATTTTTATACACTATGTCCCTACTTTGCTGTATTATTGATGTTGCTTAATTCAAATTATTGGACATCTTAATTTTTAGGGTAAAAAGGACTTTGAATTATCAGGAGTGGACTGCATTAAGGTAAATTTGGTTGTGCCAAGTTTCCATTCCAGTCACCGCACACTGTTTTATTTGTGGATTTTGGTTGGCACTACGTCCATCGTTAATCTGCACAGCACGGTGGTATGTACTGAAGAGTGTAAATTCTGGCACAGGCAGCCTTGTAAATGAGACCATTTGCCAATTGGCTAATCAGCTGAGTTGCATCCACTGTTAACAGGTGATGAGAAATACAGCAGAGGAAACTACCTCCCCCTCCCCATTCTAATAAGTTATATTGAAACAAAATCAGGAGTGCCACTCTGATGTGGAGGTACCTTTTTGAGAATCTGGCTGATCAGCTGCTTGTTTCCGATTTTTATTTTAGGAACATAGGAACAGGAGTAGGCCATTCAGCCCCTCATGCCTGCTCTGCCATTTGATAAGATCATGGCTGATCTGTGATCTAACTCCATATACCTGCCTTTGGCCCATACCCCTTAATACCTTTGATTGCCAAAAAGCTATCTATCTCAGATTTAAATTTAGTAATTGAGCTGGTATCAATTGCCGTTTGCGGAAGAGGGTTCCAAACTTCTACCACCCTTTGTGTGTAGAAATGTTTTCTAATCTCGCTCCTGAAAGGTCTGGCTGTAATTTTTAGACTGTGCCCCCTACTCCTAGAATCCCCAACCAGCGGAAATAGTTTCTCTCTATCCACCCTATTCGTTCCCCTTACTATCTTATAAACTTCGATCAGATTACCCCTTAACCTTCTAAACTCCAGAGAATACAACCCCAATTTATGTAATCTCTCCTCGTAACTTAACCCTTGAAGTCCGGGTATCATTCTAGCACTCCCTCCAAAGCCAATATGTCCTTCCGAAGGTGCGGTGCCCAGAACTGCTCACAGTACTCCAGGTGCAGTCTAACCAGGGTTTTGTATAGCTGCAACATAACTTCTGCCCCCTTGTACTCTAGTCCTCTAGATATAAAGGCCAGTATTCCATTAGCCTTATTGATTATTTTCTGCACCTGTTCATGACACTTCAATGATCTATGTACCTGAACCCCTAGGTCCCTTTGGACATCCACTGGTTTTAACTTTTTACCATTTAGAAAGTACCCTGTTCTATCCTTTTTTGATCCAAAATGGATGACCTCACATTTAGACTTGTTGTCTTTACAGAATTGCCACAGCTCAGCTTTAATGTTGTATAACACTATATCCATTAATGATTGGGTTGATGTACACCCAAAGAGATTGCAGATCCCTGCCCTTTGACAATACTGAACACAGCTTATTTGTTTTTTAATAGTTTCAAAATGTCTATCAGTACCTGTGTATGTAAGTATCTATCCATCTTAATAGTCTCACTTTCATTCAGTATGCCCTTTTCTTTCATCACATTGACTATAGTGGTTCAAGAAAAAGGAAGGCTCAACACCAACTCATGCAACTAGGGATGGGCAATAAAATGCAGCCTTGCCTGCATTACCCATATCCTTCAAACATTTTTTATAAGTTCTTATTTGATATTGTGTGAATTTGCTTATAATTACAGTCAACTCTTAATTCAAAGTCATTTAATTCAAATCAATTGCTAATTCAATTTTTTTAGTCTAAAGTTCCTACTTTCCTATGTTATTTATGTTGCTTAATTTGAATTATTGGACAATTCAATTTTTGAATGCAAAAGTAACTGAATTATCAGTATACTGTACATTATATTTATAATAAATGTATGCTTTATTTCCACGAGACCAGTGCTAATATAAAACTTCACAGCATTATAGTATTACTTGCATGATACTGTATATCTTCAGCTCCTAAATCATAATTATTTCTCTTATCCTTACCCCGTATCATTCCGCCTGTACTTAGTATCCATGCCACGTAACACTAAAAAAATTCAAAAACAAACCATGTTTAAAAGAAAACTACATGCTACATAATTTAAAGAATAATAAATAGGCAGTGATGTACTAATGACTTACCTAACGTCCAAGCTTTGCTACTGTGGTTTGTGGTATCAGAATAAATTGCTGTTTTGTCACTTAATGCCATTATATATCTATCCATCTCTCTATGTATCTATTGCTAATATAATAAAACAGTACATCAATTTCTGTCTACCAGACTTACAATTATCATAATTCAAAACTCTCTGTTGCACTTTTTAAAAAGTGTATAGAAATAAAGGCAATCATTTGCAATCTATGAAGTTGCCCAGCACTTGAAAATACTGTAATTGACACAGGAGCCAAAATGTCTGCAACCTGACTGACCTTACACAGTTTAAGAAAAGATCATGAAAGCTAATGATCTAGCCTACAGCCTGAATACCAATTAAACTGACCTCACCCAGTGTTTACTTAACAGCAGTTGAACTTTGTAGCCTTTGGTGGCAAAATAATACATTGTACATTCCACATTCCTCTGCTGTCCTTGTAAAACACCATATCCAATTTATTCTGAACAATGCTACAGGAGAACATATAATATATAAAAACTGTATGAATGCACAAATTTCTTATCCAATATAGTTCAGGCATCATACATCTATGTGTACAAATTTCTGGATCACACAGAAGGAGTGGGGAATTCTACCAGTAAAAGAGAAACTGATCCAATCAAACCATTCAAAATATTCCCAATAGAGCAACAAACCAGAACTCTGTAACTATGGATGTGGAATTGGCAGAGGTAGCTGTAGAGAAGGAATTGGTTCTGAAAAGATTAGCAGAATGCAAAGTGAATAAGTCACCGGGTCCTGATGATGTGCACTCTAGGCTGTTGAAAGAAGCCAGAGAGTAGGCTCTGACTACAATTTTTCAATTCTCCTTCAATCTGGAAATTGTGTTATGGAACTGGAGGTTAGTCAGTGTGGCATCTCTGTTCAAGAGCAGAGATGAGGATAAGGTATTTAACTATAGACTAGTTAATCTAACATCAGTTGTTGGCAAGCTCTTAGAAGCCACAATCTGAAATCAAATTAGTGAGCTTCCAGAAATTCATGGGATAATCAAAGGCAACCAGCATGGATTTCTTAAAGGCAAATCATGTTTGAAAGTAATAGTTTTTTGAAGAAGTAACTGTATTAATAAAGGGTGTTTTTTTTCTTTGATTTTGGGATATGGGTGATGCTGGCAAGGCCGTATTCATTACCCATCCTTAATTCCCATGAGGTGGTTTTACAACTGAACAGCTTATTAGGCCACTTCAGAGGGCATTAAGAATCAGTCACATTTTGTAGGAGTGGAGTCACTTGTAGGGTGGCAGATTCTCTTCCCTGAAGAACATTAGTGTACCAGTAAGGCTTTTACAACATTCTGGCAGCTTTCATGGCATTTTTCTGCTGCTAGTCCTCAAATTATCGGATTTATTGAAGATGTGGAAACTTCTTGAGTCTCTATAAACTTTAGCTCACTCAAAACTCTGTTGCCTGTATCCTATCCTGCATCAAGTCCCATTCACCCACCACTCCTGTCCTTGATGACCTACATTGGTTCCCAGTCTCCTAATGCCTCCAATTTAAATTCGCTCATCCCTATTTCTGTAACCTCCTCCAACATTACAATCCTTCAGAACTCTCTGTTCCTCCGACTCTGGCCTCTTGTGCATCCTCCCCCCCCCCCCACCTTCGTCCAACCATTGGTGGCTTTGCCTTCAACCACCAAGGCCCTGCGCTCTGGAATTCCCTCCCTAAATCTCTGCCTCTCCACCTCCCTCTTTTCCTTTTAAGATCCTCCTTAAAACCCACCTCTTTGACAAATCTTTTGATCATCCCTCCTAATATCTCCGATTTAGGGGGTTTGACAGACATCGAGTAGGACTGTAAAAGACCTCAGGAGGATGTAAAAAGGTTAGCGAAATGGGAAGACAGGTGGCAGCTGTAATTTAATGTGGGAAAGTGTGTGTTAATGCATTTTTGGAGGAAAAACAAGGAATGGGAATATTTCCCCAATGAAAAGACACCTTGAGGTGTGGAGATATAGAGACACCAAGGCTTACAAATACATACTTCTTTGAAAATTAGTGTGCATGTAGATAAAGCCATGAATAAGACCAATTGCAGTTTGGATTTTATAAATAGGGACAAAGAGTACTAGCTGAAAGAGATTATGCTGAATTTGTACCATGCAATGGTTATGCCACAGACTGCTGTGTGCAGTTTTGTGTGTCCCATTATAGAAAGGGCATCAAATCCATAGAGAGTATTGGATAGATTCACCAGGATGATAGCAGGGATGAGGAACAATAATTATGAGGAGAAATGTGAGCTACTAAGACTATTTCTGCAGGAACAGAAGGCTGAGAAGAGATTTAATAGAGGTTTTTAAGATTCTGAAGAATTTTGATAGGATGAATAGGGAAATGGTATTTCCTCTAATTGGGAAGTCAGTGAGAAGGGGTCATTGGTTTAAAATTGTTAGTGAGGAGAGAGGTAAGAAGAAATATCTTTGCACAGAGCATGAAATGCTTTGCCCTAAGGAGTAATTGCGGCAAAGACTGCGGTATCTTTTAGGGAAGAATAGATAAATATTTGAAATAGTGGAAGATATGAGGCTATGGGGAGAAAGCAGAACTTTGGCATTAGTTTTGGACTGCTGTAACAAAAAAGAGCTGGTGCAGATAAAGTGACCCAAATGGCCATCTCCTATGCTGTAAACATCTATGGTTCTATGTACTAAACCAGTTGACTGCTGTATTGATTGAAGCATAAGGAAATGGAAATAGATGCACATTCCAACTGTCTAATTCAATTCTATTTACCCTAATGTGAAAATTTATGCTGTAAAGTCAAGAAGGGTATTAAATTAAATTTTCTAAATTCTGCACAAATGTTTAATTATTCTTTTTAGGCATTACTAGTCTTTTGTCAAATTATTAAATCATACCTTGGAGGATGTGTTTGGGCCACCAGGAAAGCTGCTGCAGATCCAGTAGCTAATTGTACCTTGATTTTCACTGATTTGTTAATTTTAAAAATACATCAATAAAACAAACATTAGTGTCCATCAATATGCATCACCGAATACAGCATTCTGCATCTCTGTTTATAAACACCTAGTACAATGCATATGCCATATGTCAGCCATTTTGTCAGAACCGTGGAATTTCTTGAAGACTGGTTAAGTACGCCTGCACATCTCCACTTACATGGCCACCAATTTTGGGATCTGCAAATTTTATTATGTATCACTTAGGTTTATAAATACAGTAGGTATTTTAGAGCAGTAGAAAAGAACAGTATGTTGACATTTCAACCCTACAAGTAAAACTTGATCTAGAAAATATATCTGCAAGTTTAAGTAATTTATATTTTAATAGGTTGTTGCAGGGCTGTCAACAGTAGTTAAGTTCAATACAGAAGGATAGAAAAAATAAATTCTTATCTTGGAAAAAATGGGCACCTGGGACAGAATCGAATTATGGCATGACTTTGTAACGTCCAGAATTATGAAAAACATAATTGAATGTTTAAATATAAATTCCGTTAAAATCATGAAGTTAGCCTTGCTCTAGCAAATTTCACTCAATCATTAGCAAATATTAACAATGGAGATTTTCCCCCAATAAATTCAGATTTGTTTTAGGTACACTATGAACAGTAAAAATGCTGCAACCCACTGCAGAATGTAGTGTACAGCAGCATGTCATGCATATTTGTAAAATTAAAATGGAAACATAGCATATTAGTGCTTCAGGAAAGAGAAATACCATTTGAGGGCCACTAAATATTGAATAGCATTCAGTAGTTCACAACGTAGCCTGGCATATATCTGTAGACTAGCGCAGTCCACAAATATCAGCTCATATTGTTTATAGTGGCAGTATTACACATGTTTAGAAATTTTAAGTTTCAAGATTTCCCAGGCAACCACATCTGCAGTAAAAGTCTGCAACTCAAGGAACTTTGGCTCAGAGTTGTTGAACTGGAGTCGGAGGTGCAGCCATTGCGATGCATCAGGGAGGGGGAAGAGTGACCTGGACACTTTGAGCCTGGAGGCAGTCACACCCCTTAAGTTAGGTAGTGGTTTAGATTTGGTTAGTGGTCAAGGACAGGAGGATGTGACTGCGAGTCAGGCAGGTAAGGGGACCCCAGATGCAGTGGTGGAGGAGCCTCAGCCTTTGTCCTTGTCCAACAGGTACGCAATACTTGCTACCTGTGTGGGTGAGAACAAAGACTGCAAGGAGGATGGGCAAATTAACCACGGCACCGTAATACAGGAGGCCATTCAAGTGGGGGGAGCAAAACGAATGTGGTAGTGTTAGGGGATAGATACAGTTCTCTGCAGCTGCAGCCGGGAGTCCAGAAGGCTGTGTTGCCTGCCCAGTGCCAGGGTGAAGGACATCTCCTCGCAGCTAGAGAAGAACTGGAAGCAGCAGGAGGAGGAGGAGGATCTAGTTGTTGTAATCCATGTAGGAACTAACAACATAGGTAGAACTAGGAATGAGGTTCTGCTGAGGGAGTTTGAGGAGCTAGGGTCCAAATTAAAAAGCAGAATCTCAAAGGTAATAATCTCTGGATTACTACCTGAGCCACGCGCAAATTGGCAGAGGGACAAAGAGATTAGATGATTAAATGCGTGGCTGAAAGAGTGGTTTGAGAAGCAGGGGTTTCAATTCATATGGCATGGTACTAGTACTGGGGAAAGAACAAGCTGTTCCTTTGGGATGGGCTCCACTTAAACTGGGCTGGGACGTGTCCGGGCGAATCGAATAATAGGGTGGTAGATAGGGCGTTAAACTAATAAGGCGGTGGGGGGGGGCAGGGTTCAGGTAGGAGTAAATTTATAAGTCTAAAGAGAAAAGTCAAGGTTGTAGAGCAGAGTAGTGATTTGAGTAAAAACAAGCAATGTGTCAGGAAGGGACAGAGAGTTTAACAAAGGTAATAGGGCATTAGTGACTAAGGTCACATCAGGGAAAAATAGTAAAAAGTTAAAATTAAAGGCGCTATATCTGAATGCACGAAGCATTCGTAACCGATAGATGAATTGATGGCACAAATAGACATAAATGAGTTTGATTTAGTAGCCATTATTGAGACGTGATTGCAAGGTAACCAAGATTGGGAACTAAATATTCCAGAGTACTTGACTTTTTTAGAAAAGATAGGCAAAATGGAAAAGGAGGAGGAGGAGGAGGGGGGGAGGGTAGCCCTGATAATAAAGGATGAAATAAAGTCAGTAGTGAGAAAGGATCTTAGCTCAGAAAATCAGGACATAGAATCAATATGGGTGGAGCTAGGAGATAACAAGGGGCAGAAAACACTGGTGGGAGTAGTTTATAGGCCTAGAACAGCAGTTATAGTGTTGGACAGAGTATAAATCAGGAATTAAAAACTAGGGTCTTAAATTTAAATAATGCCAATTACGTAGTTATGAGGGGCGAGTTGGCTAAGGTAGATTGGGAAATTAGATTAAAAGAAATGCTGGCAGATAAACAATGGCGAACATTTAAAGAAATAATTCATAATTCTCAACGAATATACATTCCCTTGAGGAATAAAAACTCCACGGGAAAAGAGATCCAAGCGTGGCTAACTAGAGAGGTTAAGGATAGTGTTACATTAAAAGAAGAGGCTTACAATGTTGCCAAAATGAATAATAAGCTTGAGGATTGGGAGGGTTTTAGAAATCAGCAAAGGATGACCAAAAAATTGATAGGAGAAAATTGAATATGAGAGTAAACGAGCAAGAAATATAAAAACAGATTGTAAGAGCTTCTACAAATATGTAAAAAAGAGATTAGCAAAAGTAAATGTGGGGTCCCTTGGAGGCAGAGGCAGGAGAAATTGTAATGGGGAATAAGGCAATGGCAGAGACATTAAACAAATATTTTGTATCTGTCTTCACAGAAAGCATACCGGAAATAGTGGGGAACCAAGGATCTAATGAGAGTGAGGAACTTAAAGTAATTAATATTAGTAAAGAAGTAGTACTGGAGAAATTAATGGGACTAAAAGCCGACAATCCTCTGGACCCGATGGCCTATATTCTAGGGTTTCAAAAGAGGCTGTGGAGATAGTGGATGCATTGGTTTTGATCTTCTAGAATTCCCTAGATTCTAGAACGGTCGCCGTGGATTGGAAGGTAGCAAATGTAACCCCACTATTCAAGAAAGGAAGGAGAGAGAAAACAGAGAACTATAGGTCAGTTAGCCTGACATCAGTAGTAGGGAAAATGCTGTTATTAAGGATGTAGTAACAGGGCACTTAGAAAATCATAATATGATTAGGCAGAATCAGCATGGTTTTATGAAAGGGAAATTGTGTTTGGCAAATCTATTATAGTTTTTTGAGGGTGTAACTAGCGGGGTGGATAAGGGGGAACCAGTGGATGTAGTATATTTGGATTTTCAAAAGACATTTGATAAGGTGCCACACAAGAGGTTATTACACAAGATTAGGGCTTATAGGATTGGGGGTAATATATTAGCATGGATTGACGATTGGTTAACGGACAGAAAACAGAGAGTAGGAATAAACGGGTCATTTTCGTGTTGTCAGCTTGTAACTAGTGGGGTGCCGTAGGGATCAGTGCTTGGGCCTCAGCTATTTACAATATATATCAATGACTTGGATGAGGGGACCGAATGTAATGTATCCAAGTTTGCTGATGATACAAAGCTAAGTGGGAATGTAAGCTGTGAGGAGGATGCAAAGACACTGCAAAGGGATATAGACAGGTTAAATGAGTGGGTGAGAAGTGGCAGATGGAGTATAAAATGGGGAAATGTGAAATTATCCGCTTTGGTAGGAAGAATAGAAAAGCAGAATTTTTTTAAAAGGTGAGACTAAGAAATGGTGGTAGTTAGAGGGATTTGGGTGTTCTTGTATATGAATCACAGAAAGTTAACATGCAGGTACAGCAAGCAATTAGGAAGGCAAATGGTATGTTAGTCTTTATTGCAAGGGGGTTGGAGTATAAGAGTAAGGAGGTCTTGCTGCAATTATATCGGGCTCTGGTGAGACCACACCTGGAGTACTGTGTATAGTTTTGGTCTCCTTGCTGTAGAGAGGGTACAATGAAGGTTCACTAGATTGATTCCTGGGATGAGAGTGTTGTCCTATGAGGAAAGATTGAGTAGAATGGGCCTATATTCTCTGGAGTTTAGCAGAATGAGAGATGATCTCATTGAAACGTATAAAATTCTTAGAGGGCTTGACAGGGTAGATGCTGAGAGACTGTTTCCCCTGGCTGGAGAGCCTAGAACTAGGGGTCATAGTCTCAAGATAAGAGGTCAGCCTGAGGACTTTTAGGACATTTAGGACTGAGATGAGGAAAAATTTCTTCACTCAGAGGGTTGTGAATCTTTGGAATTCTCTACTCCAGAGGGCTGTTTATGCTCAGTCATTGCGCATATTCGAGACTGAGATCGATGGATATTTGGATACTAAGGGATATGGGGATAGGGTGGGAAAGTGAATTTGAGGTAGAAGACCAACCATGATCTTAATGAATGGCAGAGCAGGCTCGAGGGGCCGAATGGCCTACTGCTGCTCCTATTTCTTATGTTCTTAAGATACAGAATCCCAAGGGTGAGAAATTACCATTCGCAATATTAGTGGAAGAACACTTCATGTTTTTGTATCACATTCCTCTGTCCATTATTTGAATGGAGGTGTTATTTATTTTAAAATATTAAATATTTATCGGCTAATATCAGTAATTTCTAGGCTTCTATCTCTTACTAAAAGATCAGAATGGCGTCTTGCATACAATTTACACTTGCAGGCTGCAACAACAGCAGTATAGTATTCTGATAAATAATTATGGCCTAGCAATAATGCTTTCAAAGCATTTTAAATACTAGCTCATTAGCTTCATAAAACTCATACTGCTTCTGCTGTAATCAGAACAAGATTTTGAAGCTCAATTGATAATTGACTTTAGTTTATAAATAGTACCTTACATCCACTGATGCAAGTGATTTGAACCTAGTGAATGACTGACGGTTTCACACCATGTATTTCAGCTGAGTTGTTAGCTGCACTAAACTTAATCATGCAAGAAAAACGTTTCCAGCAGCGATGCACTGTTCACACCCAATCATGACATAAAATTACATTGTTGTACTTTTAGAATCAAGATACTGGGAGCCAGTGCACATGTACAAGCAGGATGTAACATGCTTACGACTCAGAAATCCCTGCTAAGATGTGTGAATGTGAACCAGGAAGAAAGTTGATTAGATAATATGGCTTCAAGATATAAGGTATGTATATTTGGGCCTCGATATTAACTCCCCTCCGACAGGTCGGAGGGGAGTTAAAAAGAATTTTAAACGGGAAATGCGTCCCCAACCCGTCGCGTACATGTCCGTTGCCATTTTCACAGCGGCGGGTTTCGAGGTTTACGAGTGTCCTGCCTTGGACACTCCCACATCATTTACATATTTAAATCAGGCTCCCACAGTGCAATTCGGAGCCTGATTTAAATTTAACAATTGCCTCGCGGGTTTCCCAGGGGTCGGGAAACTCAGCAGTAAAAGGGAGGCGGGAGCTGCCGATTGACGAAGGTAAGTGCCTTTTCCGAGCTAATTATTTTCTTTTAAATTTTTACCTGTTAAGATTCTCTTCTTTCAGGAGGTTAAATAATTTTGGTAGAGTCCAAGATAGCGCAGATTGTCCATAATCGTTTAGAAGTAGCTGGTGGAATGCATTGGGAATTCTTATCTTGTTCCATATGTTCTTTAATGGACTCAAAACCCAACTTCAATAGTTAAAGGGACATCATCATCGTTGTCGTCATCATCATCTAAATTTTTCTTAGAAAAGAGAATGAGCGACCTACTTAGTGACAATACTTAACAGCAAAATGCACATGATTAAAGTTTATAGTGCAGTAGTTTTTGGGTCTGATGCTTCATATTTTCCGTGGCGGTGTTCTAACAGAATTTTCCGAGTAGGTTGTTCCTGGCAGTGGTGGGAACTGAGTCTTTGCAAAAACTTGCCATTGAGCAATTATGCTTCTTTAAACTACAACTATGTCAAGTTGTACATGTTGCACAATACCTATTGAAATGTGCAACAAATAAAATAAAATGCAAAGTGCAGCTAATTTATATTGTACAGTATGCAATAAAATGCATCAATCAATGATTTGGGATCCTGAATAAATTTTTGTTAGTAACAGTGTTTGAAACTATAGTAGATATTGGTCCTTGCTAATGAGTTAATGCCTAAAATATTTTTTTATTGCAGAAATTGCCCCATCTTACTTTCAAAAATACATCTTTATAAAAGTTATCCTTGATAATTTTTTTTAAAAATACCAAAACTTTACTTTAATGGAGGCCCGCCCGCCAAATCAGATCTTACTGCCACGCTGCTGCATGATATCACTGACGGGGACTGATCTGATTCAGCTTCAAGTGGGAGTTGTGGCTTCAGATTGACTTGAGAGCTGGGCTATTGTAAAGCATGCTAAAGCTCAGTACATTGCAAAGAAACTCTAAAGTTTGCAAGTAACAAATGGTATTTCTTCCTCTGTCTCCAATCCTTCATTGTTTCTTACTTTGCTATATGATCCTCGTTATCCCACCAGTAGCTTCTTCTGAATAGGAAAGGTACATTTTATTCTTTTTATAGGATTAGTTTCAACTGGTTAAAGCTCCAATAACTGTTGGTGGTGATTGAAAAGTTAATTTAAGCAAGTGTTTTTTTTTAAAATCCTATTCGACCAGCAGTGAACAACTTAGAAAACATTTTTTTGCAGCACTGGGTAGAAATTAATTGAGCCCTTAGATTTTCTTGTATTTCATTAATGGTTCTCATTCTACTCAACAACAACTTGGATTTATATAGCGCCTTTTAATGTAGTGAAACCGTCCCAAGGCGCTTCACAGGAGCGCTATCAGACAAAATTTGACACCAAGCCACATAAAGAGATATAAGGACAGGTGACCGAAGGCTTGGTCAAAGAGACATGTTTTAAGGAGTGACTTAAAGAAGGAGAGAGAGGCAGAGAGGCGTAGAAAGGGAATTCCAGTGCTTAGGGCCTAGGCAGCTGAAGACTCGGCTGCCAATGGTGGAGTGATGAAAATCGAGGATGCGCAAGAGGCCAGAATTGGAGGAGCGCAGAGATCTCTGAGGGTAGTAGGGCTGGAGGAGGTTGCAGAGATGGGGAGGGGCGAGGCCATGAAGGGATTTGAGCAGAAGAATGAAAATTTTTAAATCGAGGCGTTGCTGGACCAGGAGCCAATGTAGATCATTGAGCACAGGGGTGATGGGTGAATGGGACTTGAGGCGAGTTATGATACGGGCAGCAGAGTTTTGGATGAGCTCAAGTTTATGGAAGGTGGGAGGACGGTCAGGAGAGCATTGGAATAGTCGAGTCTGAAAGTAACAAAGGGATGGATGAGGGTTTCAGCAGCCGATGAGCGGTGACAGGGGCAGGGACAGGCGATATTACGGAGGTGGAAGTAGGCGGTCTTGGTGATGGAAAAGATATAGGGTTGGAAGCTCAGCTCAGGGTCAAATCGGACACCGAGGTTGCGAACAGTCTGGTTCATCCTCAGACAGTGGTCAGAGAGGGAAATGGAGTGGTGCTAGGGAATGGAATTTGTGGCGGAGCCCGAAGACTTTGGCTTCGGTCTTCCCAATATTTAATTGGAACAAATCAGATTATTCAAGCTAATAATTGGCTACATAGGAAGTGGGCAGGACCAGGATCCTGGATCTAGCCGTAGCTATATAGAGTCATTGTTGGGTGGCTAAATATATACTTTATATAAATATTCTCCATATATAAAGTATTGCCATTCCATAGTTTCTTCATGTGTTAAAAATTTGATTTACAAAGTAAAAGTTGCTGGAACTAAATAAATAACATTGAATTTTTATACAACATAACATAATTAGGAATCCAAGCACTTTCCTATTTGCAATAATGTTAATGCTCTGCAACTACTCTGGAATTATTTTTGGCAATAAATCTACTTTTGTGGTTATTACAGCAAATTTGTATTGAGATGTGTAGGCATTGAATATGACCACCCCAGTATCAATCAGCACCAAGCCAAGCCCAGTTACTAAGAAACAGGACATACACCTAGAAAAAACTATTACTATTTTAATTTATAGAATCATAGAAATTAGAGCACAGAAAGGGGCCATTTGGCCCAGAGTCTCTGCTAATGCTGGCTTCTTAACTGAAAGTATCTATTCTAATCCCATTTCCCTGTATCCTTTTATATGTGTCCTTTTCAAATACCATTCTCTTTTAAATGATCTTATACTTGCAACCTCAATAACCCCCTGGATGAAAAAAAATAGTTCCCTCTTTGTTCTTCTAGTGATAATCATGAAATTTTGCTTCTTTGTTACAGACTCACCAAGCAGTGGAATCAACCTTTCACCATTTACTCTCTCAAAACCTATTTTAATTTTGAGATCCTCTAATAGATCCCTCCACCCCCAACCTTTTTTGTTTCCGTTGAAAAAAGGTCCCCAATGTTTCAAGCTTTTCTTCATCACCAAAGCCTCTCATTACTGGTATAATTTTGTGAAATCTTGGCTGTAGTCTTTCCACATCTCCAATTGCCTTCCTATAATGGATTACCCAGAACTGCGTGCACTATTTCTACTATGACATAACAAATGTTTTGCACAAATTCAACATTACCTCTGCTTTTATATTTATTAATTTCCTTTTTTTTTGAGCAAGCTCCATCTGAGCATGAATTTATTATCTTTCCTCTTATATTATCTGTACATGAAAGCACTGATTTATTGAACAGTTGGACTGCATTAATAGCAATCATAGAGGAACTTTTGAATTTGTAAGCAATCTGATTGTAACAACGATTATTGTACGTGATGTATATTTAAAAGAACGGTATCAATCATTACACAGATGGAAATGATTCTTTATTCTGATTCTTAATTTGATTCTTTACCCTGTTGATTTTACCTGACACAAGGTAAGCCAATGATCCATAAAATAAATGAGGATCCACTGAATGAAAGTGTGGTCAAATTTCATCACATAGTGCAGGAAAGGAACCACTCACAGGTAAGTTTTCCGCCATTAATGAAAGATGACTTTATTTATCAATTTTTTTTAAAGAAATGAATGTTAATCATATTTTTCACATTCAAAAAAAAATCAGCAATGAATCGTACTAATATAATTATACAAAGACTACAGATAGTTTTCAGTATAACTTTGGCATCACTATAAGAACCCTACACAGGATTTTAGGGATGTGGGGGTCTGATACCTCAACAATCCCGTCAAGCTGGCCATCAAAAATCTCAGTGGAGCTCTGAGTGGTAAGATCTCTGAGCTTCATGCAACATGGTGCCAGGTGATAAACTAATGCAATCAGCAGATTGACGAGAAAGCCAAGTTTGGCCAGGTGCCAAGTTGACTTGCATACTATGATGCAAAGATGTAATTTCTCTGTTCTGCCAGTTGAAGCCAGCCTGCACAAAATTAAATATATTCTTGTCCACTCCCATCTCTCACTGTTTCAGGATTAGATTTGAGGACCAATTCTTGATACCTGTGGCTGATATATCCCTGAGTTTCTCATGTCCAACCAAGAATAAAGTCTTTTTGCAAGATAACCTGTGAAGTGTTACCACTGGGTGTTATTTTTTTATCTGTTTAATATTTACCTCAGATATTGGGCCATATTTATAGTGCTATTGAAATCCACTGTCTTTTTCTTTACTTCTTTCTCCTTATCTTCACCCTAGTCATCAGGCACAGCAATGATAGTGCCTTGAGCAGCATCAGGCATAGTTTGGCATATGGATCAATGATGGGCATAGATAGGAAAGATTAAGAGCATTTGACTTAAGACTCCTTTCTCTGAAAGGGGTTTAGAGAATGCAGATAAAGGTAGACATTAAACATACATCTGCAGTGTTTTGCTTTTTACAAACATTATACACATACATCATGCTCTGCAATATATATAAAATGACACTCCTACTTCAATAAGCTATTGGTATGATAATGTAGAATATACCAGATCCAGAGGACTGACTGGATGTGCTCTCTTTTTTTCATATGGTGAAGTTAATATTGGCACATAATTTTCTCTGTGAAAATAACATTTGACTCATCAGCGAGGTTTGATGATTTATTTCCTGTTGTTAACCTGAACTAATTTTCAGTTACATTGAACATAACTTATGGGACCAATGATGCATTCCTGTGTAGCAAAGTTTCCCAGTGTGCAATCTGCATTCTGAGCATGAGCAGTTTGTGGAATTTCCCGCATTACAATCTGTGCACTAGCATGAGTTGACGTAGAAAGAATGTGTTGCCTCTTCCTGTAAGGATTTGAGAATTTCTTTGATTTTTACAAAATACTTTTAAACAAACTGGAGGTTGAATTCTCAAAGCTTTATTTCAAGAAAGTCTGAAATTTATTTAAATTTATTAACAATTTCTGCTTTTCCATTGAGTTATTCATAGATGGACAACCTCTGTAATTAGAGCAAAAATGGTTTCTTTGTTGACAGAAAACAAAGCAAAAAGATTGTTTATCAAGATTTTTTCAGTCACTTCCCTCTTGCTTGAAAATTCATTTTAAAAACTCAGTTCTGAACCATTTTTGAAACTTGACTTTTTTAAATATGAAAACTTGGAAACTGCATAAACGATGAACCTTTGATCATTTTATGAGGTTATTGTTTTCATATCTTCAGATTCTTTCCTTAGAGAATAGTGTGAAGTAGTGGAAGAATTTGCAGACTGATTAACAGTCTGACCTTTTTATACCAGTCGATAGGGTGGCTAGTTCTCTATGACAGGAAGGTTTAATGGATTGCCACAACCATATGATGAGGGAGGGCCATTCACACCCACCAGACATGATTATTCCACTGGATATCAACCAAGAATTCCAGGCCGGAGCTCCGGTTTCCACTTTCTGGAGTGGAGTTTGAACCCTGCACTGACTCAGAGGTGAGAATGCTACCACTAAGCCATTAATTATAGAAAGTTATGTTTATTAAAGACTCCATCAGTTGACAAACTCAATAATAATTCACTAAGGGACCTCCCGAGAGTGCAGAAGCAGAGAAGTTACTGTGAAACGCTTTTAGTCAAGAACACTTTTATGATGGGAAAAGCCTATTTGCTTGTTATGGTATTGCTGCAGGCCTCTTGCCAAGTCAGGCACATTTTTATTTTATTAATTTCCCCAATATATCTCATTTTAAATTAAATCAAGCCTCACTTCTATTTTTTTCTAGCCTCCTGACACCAATTGCTGCATTTTTTGTCATTTTTTATTTAATTCAATCATTGTTGCCTTTTTTATTTACTTAATTAATTTCTCTGCTACCAATGAAAAGCATGGCTTCCATCACATTTTATTTTCTGCCTGCAGGCCCAACAAGATCCATAATATTTAATTCTTGACCTGGTATTATTTAGTTAATTCTGTGGCTTTGAAGCCTTCGAGATGTCCAGCCAGTTGTGTAATTATTTATTTAAATCCTGGCCCGATATTATTTATTTAATTATGTGACTCCGATATTTATTTAATTCCTGGCTCTGATATTTATTTAATCCAGGGATGCCTACTAAAAGGGCTAGCTAACTCTGTAATTATTTATTTCATTCCCGGCCTACAGTATTCATTTAATTCTTCAGCTCAGATTTTTTTTCCATTGGTTTCCATATTGTTTGTTTAATTTGTTTATTTATTTGATTAATTAATTGACTCTGATATTACTGATATTCATGGACTCCAGGAATTCCTGCTAGGCTGACCACTAAGCACCGATATTATTTATTAAATTAACAAACTTCTAAAATAACAAAACTTCTCACTCACCTTGGTAGCACCACGTGAGATCTCCTATAGATAATATTAAAAGTCTTACATGTAGCCTGCCCTTCCTATAAGTGGCAGACTTTCACCCTCTCACATTTGAGACATTGCACCTGAGCATATCTTCCAATTCAACGTCAGCAATGCCATGGTAGATCAGATGATTTTATGTTAAAAGTCTTGTGTATGGTGTGGACTTCCTATCCATATTATCCTTACATGCTGTGGCATGATTTTTGAGTAACATTTTTATATCAACATTTCTAATGTAAAATTCCTCAGTCAACATTTCCTATGTCAACAACTAAAATGGAAAAACCCTAAGTCAAGATTTGCTTGTCACGCTGTAATTGTAGGCTTTCCACCAGTGGGTGGTGCAAGTCATAGAATCATAGCATGGTTACAGCACAGGAGGCCGCTCGGCCCGTCGAGTCCATGCCGGCTCTCTGCAAGAGCAATCCAGCTAGTCCCACTCCCCCGCCCTTTCCCTGCAGACCTGCAATTTTTTTTTCCTTCAAGTACTTATCCAATTCCCTTTTGAAAGCCACGATTGAATCTGCCTCCACCACCCTTTCAGGCAGCGCATTCCAGATCATAACCACATGCTGCGTAAAAAAGTTTTTCCTCATGTCGCCTTTGGTTCTTTTGCCAGTCACCTTAAATCTGTGTCCTCTGGTTCTCGACCCTTCCACCAATGGGAACAGTTTCCCTCTCTATCTACCCTGTCTGGACCCCTCATGATTTTGAACACCTCTATCAAATCTCCTCTCAACCTTCTCTGCTCTAAGGAGAACAACTTCAGCTTCTCCAGTCTATCCCTGGAACCATTCTAGTAAATCTTTTCTGCACCCTCTCCTAGGCCTTCACATCCTTCCTAAAGTGTGGTGCCCAGAATTGGACACACTGCTCCGGTTGTGGCCAAACCAGTGTTTTATAAAGGTTCATCATAACCTCCTTGCTTTTGTGCTCTATGCCTCTCTAGCCTGGGGAACACCTGTATACCTTCCTCCAGTCCAAAAATCAACCGTTCACTGCTACCCTCTGCTTCCTGTCACTTAGCCAATTTTGTATCCATGCTGCCACTGCCCCTTTTATTTAATGGGCTTCAACTTTGCTGACAAGCCTATTATGTGGCACTTTATCAAATGCCTTTTGGAAGTCCATATACACCCCAGCAACCACATTGCCCTCTTCAACTCTCTCTGTTACCTCATCAAAAAAACTCAATCATGTTAGTTAAACACGATTTGCCTTTAACAAATCCGTGTTGGCTTTCCTTAATTAATCCAGTTAGTCTTTAGTCTTCCAGGTCAAACAGACATTTTTTTTTCATCTGAGTTTGTGATTTTCCCCCAAGTTTATTTAAATTTAAGTTCTTTGACTGTTGTTTGCCTTTCTTTGTCTGTACTTGAAGTGTCAAGAATTACCAACTTGAAATACTTTAGTTATGGTGCATCAGATGTGATCCACTGCTTCCCAAACTCTAATGTGTCTACCTGCAGCTCGCAGAAACAGCCATCAGAAACAAAAAGGAATCCTGCATGTACTGCGGCCAGCAATAAAGAAACCAAAGATGTTCTAACACAGTCAAAATAGCTTCATTTTTGCAACAGATTCCTTTTAAGATGTCACTCAAGCACACAAGCATGTCTTTAAAAAGTTGTAACTGTCAATCTGTGCAAATTTTTCACAAGATTATGGACTCGATGTTACCAGGGCTGCGGGTTCCCGGCGGGGGGGGGGGGCTACGCGCCCGGCGAAATCAGTCAGCCACCCGCGCGATCGTAGCCCAGTTGGATCCACTTACTTGGTCCTCCGGGTTCCCCACTGCTGATCTGCGCGTCGGGCGGGCTGCGCATGCGCAGTAAGATCTGTCAGCTGGAGGAGCTCTATTTAAAGGGGCAGTCCTCCACTGACAGATGCTGCAACAAATAGAAAGAATTACAGCATGGAGCAGCCCAGGGGGAAGGCTGCTCCCAGTTTAATGATGCCTCACTCCAGGTATCAATACACGGGCTGGGGAGGAGGGGGAGGACAGAGATCTTCCCCCCGGAGGGTGGGAGGAAGCGGCCTGCCTCTGCCACCAGGAAGGCCTGGCTTGAGGTGGCAGAGGAGGTCACCTGCACCACCAACATATCGCCCACCTGCATACAATGCAGGAGGCGCTCCAATGACCTCAGTAGGTCTGCCGAAGTGAGTACACTTACTCTTTCCCCTACACTCCGTCTGCCACCTCACCGCCCCCACCCCACATCTCCTTCTGCACTGCCTACACTACTCTGTCACATCACTCCTCATACCCACTCAAACCTCATCCTCCTCTTACCTGCACCTACTCACCTCACCAGTACTCATCCCGCCACTACCACTCAACCCAATCCTCATACAATCTCATGGCTCTATCTCATACCCACCCTCTCGTGCATCTCTTTCATGGTCAGACTCACTCAACCTGCCACTACCAGTGCTGCAGCCACAGGGTATGCATCACATATGTGCAGTAGGCAGCGTAAGGCAAATGTGTCGTGAGCATGAAGGGGATGCACAAGGGTGTTTGAGGGTTTGTCATGGTTGTTACTTATATTGAATTTCTGACTAACTCACATTACATATTATATTGGCACCACTTCTGCCATGTCTTCGCGAATCTTGTCTGGTTTGTGCAATAATGCCCTTTCCTGAGGATCACTATGAAGACCGACAACTGATGCCACCCATTGTGTCACTGCAGGGCTCTTTTGTGCAGACGGCTGAGACACGTCGGCGATGTCCCCGGTTGCACCCTGGAAGGATGCGGAGGAGAAGTTGTTGAGGGCAGTGGTGACTTTGACAGCGACAGGTAAGAAGATGGTGCTCGGGCCAGCCAGGAGCAGCTTGGCATGAAGGAGGCTGCAGATGTCCACAACTACATGTCGAGTGACTCTGAGCCTCCATGTGCACTGCTGCTCAGAGAGGTCCAGGAAGCTGAGCCTCGGTCTGTGGACCCTGTGGCGAGGGTAGTGCCCTCTGCGACGCATCTCTCTCTGCGGTAGCCCTCCCTCCCGCTGCACAGGTGGATGTGTCACAGCACTCTGTTGTGGAGCTCCACGTGTCAGAGGTGGACGGCTTGGCTGGTGAGGCTGGTGATGCTGTTCGCCCTCCGAGGAGGTCATGACTGCAGCTACGGCGGCCCCCATCCGAAAGATGTACATTTGAGGGGGTCCGCAAGGTAGGTACATGTCTCTGGACCCCGGGGTAAGTGTGCAAGTTGGTGACTTTGATTGTCTGGAGGAGGGTGGTGGAGGCCAAACTTTGTCCCAATGAGTGAGGGTCTCCCCCTCCCGTCAAATGGACCTTTGCAGCTGCCTCAGGCTTTCAGCTGCAACAGGTCCATTTGAACTGGGAGTGTTTCCCCCAGTGTGGGAAACAGTCCCAGTTTGCTTTAAAATCCCACCCCTCCTCACATAATCCCTTAATCAGGTCAGTTAATGACCTGAACAAGCAAAGTAAATAGCTTCAAGTGGCATCCCGCTGGCTTTAATTGCCTGCGGGATTCCCACCAGCGGGGGCTGCACTCTCACGCCGGCGCGTCAGTGGGGAACCCGGAAGTGGGCGGGTTGGAGTCGGGCTCCCGACCCACTCCGGGATTCTCCGATTTTCGGAACCCCCCCCCCCCGGCCAGGAACGCACCCGATAGCGGGTGCTAAAATGACGCCCTATATGTTATGTAAGAGTCAAGGAAACTCATTCACATAACACTGGTTCTTAAAGACGGGGCTGAAAGGGTTAAATTGTGAGGATAAGTTGCATAGACTAGGCTTGTATTACTTGAATATAGAAGATTAAGGGGTGATCTAATTGAGGTGCTTAAGATGATTAAAGGATTTGATAGGGTAGATAGAAACTATTTCCTCTGGTGGGAGAGTCCAGAACAAGGGGGCATAACCTTAAAATTAGAGCTAAGCCTTTCAGGGGCGATGTCAGGAAGTACTTCTTCACACAAAGGGTAGTGGAAATTTGGAACTTTTTCTCCCAAAAAGCTGTTGAGGCTAGTTCAATTGAAAATGTCAAAACTGAGATTGAGAGCTTTTTGTTACGTAAGGGTATTAAGTGTTACAGAATTAAGGTGGGTAGATGGAGTTAAGATACAGATCAGCCATGATCTAATTGAATGGTGGAACAGGCTTGAGGGGCCTGTTCCTATGTTATAGAGTCATAGAGTTATACAGCACGGATAGAGGCCCTTCGGCCCATCGTGTCCACGCCGGCCATCAAGCCCTGTCTACTCTAATCCCATATTCCAGCATTTGGTCCGTAGCCTTGTATGCTATGGCATTTCAAGTGCTCATCCAAATGCTTCTTGAATGTTGTGAGGGTTCCTGCCTCCACAACCCTTTCAGGCAGTGAGTTCCAGACTCCAACCACCCTCTGGGTGAAAAAGTTCTTTCTCAAATCCCCTCTAAACCTCCCGCCTTTCACCTTGAATCTATGTCCCCTTGTTATAGAACCCTCAACGAAGGGAAAAAGCTCCTTAGTATCCATCCTATCTGTGCCCCTCATAATTTTGTACACCTCAATCATGTCCCCCCTCAGCCTCCTCTGCTCCAAGGAAAACAAACCCAATCTTCCCAGTCTCTCTTCATAGCTGAAGCGCTCCAGCCCTGGTAACATCCTGGTGAATCTCCTCTGCACCCTCTCCAAAGCGATCACATCCTTCCTGTAGTGTGGCGACCAGAATGTTATCCAAGACTGCTTGACCCCAAAAGGAAGAATCTCACTTTGATCAACAACACCTGCTTCTAGATATAATGTATTGCTTTTTGTCTGAATGCTGAAATCACATAAAGGAAGAAGTTAATCCTTTTGCTTAGAACCACCAGGAACTAACCCCTTGACTAAACTACATGTTCATTTAGCAGCAGAAAATGGTATCGAGGCTGAAATTCATTTCTATTTCACTTATGGAACAGCGTCTGTGAAGAACATGTCCCTTGATAGATGCAACAGTGGAGGTTCTGCTTCAAAAATTGGGCAAAAGGCACTCTCCTTACAGAAGAGTAGTGCCTGAAAGGAGGTAGCAGGAAGGGTGAAGGCTGTCATTCAACATCCAGAGGACATGGGAAGTGATGGTAAATTTTTTTTAGGTCAGCAATTTTTTTCCAAGTTAACGTTACCTGACAGTAACTTACACCAAGTAGATGAATGCATCAAAGTGTTTCCTTGCAACCTGTTGTACATTGACTGCTGCCTCATGCAAAGCACTGAAGACAATTTTACAATTTTTTGATTGACATGCATGGCTGTACTATAGCAGGGCACACTTTACAGCTGCAACTGGAACTCTTGGAGGCAGTCTTGGGGTTCAGTAGCAGTGCCTTCGTCATCTCCAGATTTGACTAGTCCAATGCTCTCCTGGCTGACCTCCCATCCTTCATACTCCATAAACATTAGCTCATCCAAACCTCCGGTGTCCGTATCCTAACCCGCACCAATTCCCACTCACCCATCAACCCTGTACTTGCTGACCTAAATTAGGAGATGTTGGGGAACCTGGAGTCAATTTAAAATTCTCATCCTCGTGTTCAAATCCCTTCATACCCTCGCCCCTTCTATCTCTGTAACCTCCTCTAGCCCTACAACCCTCCAAGAACTCCGGCCTCTTATGGATCCCCCCCTCTTTTGCCCTACCATAGGTGACAATGCCTTTAGCTGTCTAGGCCCAACACTCTGCAATTCCCTCCCTAAACCTCTGGATCACCCTTTCTTCGTTTAAGATGTTCCTTGAAACCCGTCTCTTTGACCAAGCTTTTGGGCACGCTCACTAAATCTCCTTTAGATCGGCAACCATGTTTGTCTCATTACGCTTTTCTGAAGTGTCTTGGACATTTTTCTACGTTAAAGGCACAATATCAGGTAAGTTTATGTTAATACTTGATAGTGGTAAATATGGGAATGGTAGCTAAGTAGCAACCCAAAGGTTGTGAGCTCAAATCTTACCATGGCAAGTTATGAAATTAAATTCAATAAATCTTGTAATTTGTGGGCTATGAACTCCACTGGATTGTCATTAAAACCCAACTGGTTCACTAACGTCCTTCAGGAAAGGCAGCCCGCCTCCCTGACCCAGTCTGGCCTACATGTGAAGCCAGTCCCACATGACATGTTCGACTCTTGATACCCTCAGGGCAACTAGGGATGAGCAATAAATACCTAGCAGGAGTACTACCTAAATTCCAGTACACAATTTACTGAAGTTGGGGTTAATTGTTAAATCTGGGCTATGTTATCTCAACAAGACAGAAAGTGAAAGAAGCAGATTTCATATAAGGATGATGTGTGATTATGGAAATGCGTCAGCCCATTTGAATGAGCAAATGAAGACTAATTCTGCACTACTGCACTCCGGATGGAGGAGAGATGTGCTCGCAGGAAGCATAGGTTGGAGAATCGGAGCTGCAAAGTTGTAGGGTGTTGACAGTACTACACTAGTTTTAAGCATAGCTTCCTCCCTTCCTTCCCTACGCAGGTCGTGGAATTACCCCTAGGGTGTTTTAAAAATCCAAGGTATGTAAATTTGCCAAGTAGTTAATTGTGCAAGATCTAATTGCAAGATTAAATTAGCTTATATACGTTGATACAAGAACCAATTCAGTATTTTAAAATGTACCTTGATGAGAATGTACTTTAAATTTATGGGGCTAATTGTAATGACACTGTTGACACCTCGCAGAGACCAAGAATCAAACCTGGGACTTTCTGGTCTGTACTACTCAAAAACATTTATTCTGCATTAAATACTTTTATTTGTTTTGTGTACATTATTTTCCATCCTTGCATCATACAAAAAATGGGCTGGTGGCTTGTCTCTAACCTCAGCCTATATAACTGGCTGCCAGGAGATGTGTGAGATTTATTGGATGCATTGGTTGTGATCTTCCAAAATTCCCTAGATTCTAGAACAGTCCCAGCGGATTGGAAGGTAGCAAATGTAACACTGCTATTCAAGCAAGCAAGGAAGGAGAGAGAAAACGGAACTACAGGCCAGTTAGCCCGACATCAGTCGTCAGGAAAATTCTGGAATGCATTATTAAGGAAGTGGTAACAAGACACTTAGAAAATCATAATATGATTAGGCAGAGTCAACATGGTTTTATGAAAGGGAAATCGTGTTTGACAAAATTTTTTTTAAAGAGTTTTTTGAGGATGTAATTAGAGTAGACAAAGGGGAACCAGTGGATGTAGTATATTTGGATTTTCAAAAGGCATTCGATAAGGTGCCACATAAAAGGTGGTTGCGCAAGATAAGGGCTCATGGGGATGGGGGTAATATATTAGCATGGATAGAGGATTGATTAACAGACAGAAAACAGAGAGTAGTGATAGACGGGTTACATTCAATAGATGGTTACATTCCATATCCAATTAGAGGGTGAGAAGGTTGGTTCTCAAACAAGCGTACTAAGCTTAAATAAAGGAGACTATGATGGTATGAGAGCGGAATTGATTAAAGTGGACTGGGAAAATAGATTAAAGGGTAAGACGGTACATGAGCAGTGGTGTACATTTAAGGAGTTATTTTACAACTTTCAAAAAGAATATATTCCACTGAGGAAAAAAGGGCGTAAAAGAAATGACAGCCATCCGTGGCTAAATAAAGAAATTAAGGATAGTATCCAACTAAAAACAAGGATATACAAGGTAGCCAAACTTAGTGGGAGGATAGAAGATTGGGAAGTCTACAAAAGACAGCAAAAAGTAACTAAAGGATTGATTAAGAAAGGGAAGATAGATTATGAAAATAGATTAGCAAAAAATATAAAAACAGATAGCAAGAGTTTCTACAGTTATATAAAAAGAAAAAGGGTGGCTAAGGCAAACGTAGGTCCCTTAGAGGATGAGACCGGGAAATTAATGGTGGGAAACATGGAGATGGCAAAAATGCTGAACAAATATTTTGTTTCAGTCTTTACAGTAGAGGACACTCGGTCCCCTCCTCCAAATCGTTAATATAGATTGTAAAGAGTCGGGGACCCAGCACCGACCCCTGCGGAACGCCACTGGCTACTGGTTGCCAGTCCGAGAATGAACCATTTATCCCAACTCTCTGCTTCCTGTTAGATAACCAATCCTCCACCCATGCCAGAATATTACCCCCAATCCAGTGATTCTTTATCTTGAGCAATAATCTTTTATGTGGCACCTTGTCGAATGCCTTCTGGAAGTCCAAATACACTACGTCCACTGGTTCCCCTTTATCCACCCTGTACGTTATGTCCTCAAAGAACTCAAGCAAATTTGTCAGACATGACTTCCCCTTCGTAAAGCCATGCTGACTTTGTCCTATTAAATTATGTTTATCCAAATGTTCCGCTACTGTCTCCTTAATAATAGACTCCAAAATTTTACCCACCACAGATGTTAGGCTAGCTGGTTTATAATTTCCAGCCTTCTGCCTACTACCCTTTTTAAATAAGGGTGTTACATTAGCAGTTTTCCAATCTGCCGGGACCTTTGCCGAGTTCAGAGAATTTTGGAAAATTATTACCAAAGCATCCACAATCCCTACTGCCACTTCCCTCAAGACCCTAGGATGTAAGCCATCAGGTCCAGGGGATTTATCCGCCTTGAGTCCCATTAATTTACTGAGTACCAATTCCTTAGTGATTTTAATCGTATTTAGCTCCTCCCCCCTCTAGAGCAGGGGTCGGTGCTGGGTCCCCAACTCTTCACAATCTATATTAACGATTTGGAGGAGGAGACAGAGTGTAACATATCAAAGTTTGCAGATGATACAAAGATGGGAGGGGAAAGTAGAGAGTGAGGAGGACACAAAAAACCTACAAGGGGATATAGACAGGCTGGGTGAGTGGGCAGAGATTTGGCAGATGCAATACAATATTGGAAAATGTGAGGTTATGCACTTTGGCAGGAAAAATCAGAGAGCAAGTTATTATCTTAATGGCAAGAAACTGGAAAGTACTGCAGTACAAAGGGATCTGGGGGTCCTAGTGCAAGAAAATCAAAAAATTAGTATGCAGGTGCAGCAGGTGATCAAGAAGGCCAACGGAATGTTGGCTTTTATTGCTCGGGGGATAGAATATAAAAACAGGGAGGTATTGCTGCAGTTATATAAGGTATTGGTGAGACTGCACCTGGAATACTGCATACAGTTTTGGTGTCCATACTTAAGAAAAGACATACATGCTCTCGAGGCAGTACAAAGAAGGTTCACTCAGTTAATCCCGGGGATGAGGGGGCGGAAATATGATGAGAGGTTGAGTAGATTGGGACTCTACTCATTGGAGTTCAGAAGAATGAGAGGCGATCTTATTGAAACATATAAGATTGTGAAGGGGCTTGATCGGGTGGATGCGGTAAGGATGTTCCCAAGGATGGGTGAAACTAGAACTAGGGGGCATAATCTTAGAATAAGGGGCTGCTCTTTCAAAACTGAGATGAGGAGAAACTTCTTCACTCAGAGGGTAGTAGGTCTGTGGAATTTGCTGCCCCAGGAAGCCGTGGAAGCTACATCATTAAATAAATTTAAAACAGAAATCGACAGTTTCCTAGAAGTGAAGGGAATTAGGGGTTACGGGGAGCGGGCAGGAAATTGGACATGAATTTAGATTTGAGGCTAGGATCTGATCAGCCATGATCTTATTGAATGGCAGAGCAGGCTCGAGGGGCCGATTGGCCTACTCCTGCTCCTATTTCTTATGGGTCATTTTCAGGTCGGCAGGCTGTAACTAGTGGGGTGTCTCAAGGATCAGTGCTTGGGCCTCAGCTATTTACAATCTATATTAATGACTTAGATAAAGGGACCGAGTATAATGTATCCAAGTTTGCTGATGATACAAAGCTAGGTGGGAAAGTAAGCTGTGAGGAATACACAAAGAATCTGCAAAGGGATATAGACAGGTTAAGTGAGTGGGCAAGAAGGTGGCAGATGGAGTATAATGTGGGGAAATGTGAGGTGGTTCACTTTGGTAGGAAGAATAGAAAAGCAGAATATTTTTTAAGTGGTGAGAAACTATAAAATGTTGGTGTTCAGAGAGATTTGGGTGTCCTCGTACAATAAACACAAAGTTAACATGCAGGTACAGCAAGCAATTAGGAAGGCAAATGGCACGTTGATCTTTATTGCAAGCGGGTTGGAGTACAAGAGTAAGGAAGTCTTGCTACAGTTGTAGAGGGCTTTAGTGAGACCACACCTGGAGTACTGTGTACAGTTTTGGTCTCCTTATCTAAGGAAGCCATGATGTGGAGATGCCGGTGATGGACTGGGGTTGACAAATGTAAAACAACACCAAGTTATAGTCCAACAATTTTATTTGAAAATCACAAGCTTTCGGAGGCTTCCTCCTTCGTCAGGTGAATGTGAATGACATTCACCTGACGCACCCATGAGGACGGCCTCAACCGGGATCTTGGGTTCATGTCACACTACACGTAACCCCACCAGCGAACAAATGTTATCTATTTTTAATATAACGGGTCATTGACTGTCTTCCTTCTCTCTTCTTTTTGGGGGGTTTGTATATTCGGTGGCCTTTTTAGGTGACACCTTTCTGTCTGCTCACTGTGATTGCCTTGGCAATGGGCAGTAATCACCAGGCATTGTTCTGTGATTTTAAAATGCGAAGGATTCGAAAATGTCATTTCCATACCGTTCACCTGACGAAGGAGGGAGTATATTCAAGGCTGAGATAGATATATTTTTGGACTCTAGGGGAATCAAGGGATATGGGGATCAGGCGCGAAAGTGGAGTTGAGGTCGACGATCTGCCATGATCTTATTGAATGGTGGAGCAGGCTCGAGGGCCCGTATGGTCTACTCCTACTTCTTATGTTCTTATTATGTCATAGTGACTGGCTCTCTGCTTTTCATTCCTAGCCAATGATGATTTGCCTGGTTGTTGATTGGCACGTTGGCATGACACAATGTCTGAGATGGCAAAATGCAACCTGTATCTAATCACAAACATTAATCCACATCCTGCCACTTCATGGCACAATGCTTGGGGTTTCAACCAAGGGTATCCATTTGTTCACACCATTATAGTGCACAATTTTGCTTACTTTGATACAAAAATATGATCCTTAAAAAGCTGACATAAACCTGCCTGGCAGTTATTCAGAACATTTGCAGTGAGGCAGATTTAGCAAATAAAGACCAGCTCAAATATTATCTTTAGTATCAAAGGGTAAATTTGCAAAATTTTCATTGCAATACCTACAGTATTATTTTTTTCTAAGCGGACCAAAGTGTTTAGTGGAGTGTAGTCAGCTTGCTGAACAGTTAGAGGACTTGACCTGATGTGCAGTTTCATTCTACCCTTTTGGTGTCGCCGCCAGACATTTTATGAAGGGCCATAAAATTCTGTCTGCATTGCCCTGTTTTGTGTATTCACAGTCTGCAATACAACTTACTTTAGAGTACACTTAAAGTCATAGTCAACGTTTATTTTTTCTAATGCTAGTATAAGACAGTACCCTGTATCTAATTCGGGCTGCATGTGTATAGAGCACAAAACTTGCTAAAAAGCACATTCACTAAAAAGCAACCAATCAAAAAAACATGTAAAACTCACACACAATAACTTCACCACCTCTCAAAAAAGTCCCAATTCACCAAAAAGAAAACACATCCTTGAAAAAAAAACTTGAACTTCCAAGCAGCCATGACAGTTTGCTATCTTTCCTCACCTAAACCAGAACCCCAGCCTCAGCTGTTACGTGTATGTCTTCTTAGCCTTCCCCTACTGACAGAGTTCCCATTGTCTTAGTCTTAGTCCTGCATGTCCCATTGCATCATGGAGCTTCATAATCGGATCTTGTGCAACATTCCTTCCCTTGGTTTCCCCACCCCGCTCACTCACTCATTTGCTCCCACTAGCTTCCGGGCCTCCATGTGTGACTGGCTACAGGCTATTTTGGGACGATGCTCATTTTATATAATGGAAATGAAAAGTCTGAATTACGATATACAGCTTTTGACTGATTACTGTGAGATTGACTAAAAATTTTATGTTCAAATGCCTGATCTTTTGTATTCCACGTTGCTGTCAGTGAATCGCCAGGAAGAAAAAATGCACTTCCTGTCGACTTTTCCATTATAAATTCCTACGTTCACATTTGTAATGGAAACTCTTCATGTAAAACTTGACAGGCTGTAATTTCGGACTGGAGGAAACTCTTAATGTAAAACTTTTCAGTCTGTAATTTCGGACTGGTGGAAGGTATTCAGTGGTGTTCCCCAGGGGTCAGTACTAGGACCACTGCTTTTCTTGATATATATTAATGACTTAGACTTGGGTGTACAGGGCACAGTTTCAAAATATGCAGATGACACAAAACTTGGAAGTGTGGTGAACAGTGAGGAGGATAGTAATAGACTTCAAGAGGACATAGACAAGCTGGTGGGAATGGGCGGACACATGGCAGATGAAATTTAACGCAGAGAAGTGCGAAGTGATACATACAGTGAAAGAACGAGGAGCAGCAATATAAACTAAAGGGTACAATTCTAAAGGGGTGCAGAAACAGAGAGATCTGGGGGTATATTGCTGCAGGAGTTCCTCAGGGCAGTGTCCTAGGCCCAACCATCTTCAGCTGCTTCATCAATGAACTTCCCTCCATCATAAGGTCAGAAATGGAGATGTTTGCTGACGATTGCAGAGTGTTCAGTTCCATTCACAACCCCTCAGATAATGAAGCAGTCCGAGCCCACATGCAGCAAGACCTGGACAACATCCAGGCTTGGGCTGATAAGTGGCAAGTAACGTTCGCACCAGACAAGTGCCAGGCAATGTCCATCTCCAACAAGAGAGAATCTAACCACCTCCCCTTGACATTCAACAGCATTACCATCGCTGAATCCTCCACCATCAATATCCTGGGGGCCACCATTGACCAGACACTTAACTGGACCAGCCACATAAATACTGTGACTACAAGAGCAGGTCAGAGGCTGGGTATTTTGCGGCGAGTGACTCACCTCCTGACTCCCCAAAGCCTTTCCACCATCTACAAGGCACAAGTCAGGAGTGTGATGGAATACTCTCCACTTGCCTGGATGAGTGCAGTTCCAACAACACTCAAGAAGCTCGACACCATCCAGGACAAAGCAGCCCGCTTGATTGGCACCCCATCAATCACCCCAACACTCACTCCCTTCATCACCGGCACACCGTGGCTGCAGTGTGTACCATCCACAGGATGCACTGCAGCAACTCGCCAAGGCTTCTTCGACAGCACCTCCCAAACCCGCGACCTCTACCACCTAGAAGGACAAGGGCAGCAGGCACATGGGAACAACACCACCTGCATGTTCCCCTCCAAGTCACACACCATCCCGACTTGGAAATATATCACTGTTCCTTCATCATCACTGGGTCAAAATCGTGGAACTTCCTGCCTAACAGCACTGTGGGAGAACCTTCACCACACGGACTGCAGCGGTTCAAGAATGCGGCTCACCACCACCTTCTCAAGGGCAATTAGGCATGGGCAATAAATGCTGGTCTTGCCAGCAATGCCCACATCCCATGAACGTATATTAAAAAATATGTGCACAAATCGCTGAAGGTGGCAGAGCAGGTTGAGAAAGTGGTTAAAAAAGCATACGGGATCCTGGGCTTTATAAATAGAGGCATAGAGCACAAAAGCAAGGAAGTTATGATGAACCTTTATAAAACACTGGTTTGGCCACAACTGGATTATTGTGTCCAATTCTGGGCATCACAAAATGTGAAGAATGTGAAGACCTTAGAGAGGGTGCAGAAAAGATTTACGAGAATGGTTCCAAGGATGAAGGACTTCAATTACGTGGATAGACTGGAGAAGCTGGAGTTGTTCTCAGAGCAGAGAAGTTTGAGAGGAGATTTGATAGAGGTGTTCAAAATCATGAGGGATGTAGATAGAGAGAAACTGTTCCCATTGGCAGAAGGGTCGAGAACCAGAGGACACAGATTTACAGAAATTGGCAAAAGTACCAAAGGCGACATGAGGAAAAACTTTTTTACGCAGCAAGTGGTTATTATCTGGAATGCACTGCCTGAAAGGGTGGTGGAGGCGGATTCAATCATGGTGTTGAAAAGGGAATTGGATAAATACTTGAAGGAAAAAAAGTTTGCAGGGCTATGGGGAAAGGGCGGGGGAGTGGGACTAGCTGGCTTGCTCTTGCAGAGAGTCGGCACGAGCTCAACGGGCCAAATGGCCTTCTGTCGTGTAAGCATTCTATGATTCTAATTACACCCTCACCCCCCCACAGTGGAGGCACTGCAGAAACCACATCCCAGACACTCGACTACTCATAAGCGACTTACTAGAATGAAGTAATTTTTTGAAATAATTTAAACAGTCCAATGCAGGAAATATATATCAAATTACAACATTGTGACTAAGTTTATACAGTTACTTAGAATAGAAATTACAAATTTAAAGTAGAAAACTTCAACAAATCTATTAGATTCCAAAAAGAAACCTATAATAGTGGGTTTCATATTATATTAAAACTTTGATATTGATGCAAAAGGGTGACAATTTTTTGAGAGGGTTTTGAGAGTCACTTGTCACCCTTGTACTTGGTCATCTGATAGAGGTCCAGTGCATCAGTCATGTGAATAATAGTTTACATGGCTGGTTAAAATCTCATTTTAAAATCCCTGCATTTTGAGTTAAAATCTGAATTGTGCAAGACAGCTGCTTTCTGTATGTTAGTGCCATGTTGAGGGAATCTCAGACCAGCGATTGTCTGTATTTCATCTCTAATTGACAAGGCAGAAATTTTCAAAAATGTTGTTGCTTTGTTAACGGCCTAAATGTCTTTCAAAGATGGTTAGTTTAAAGCAGATAGCAAACAAACTGACAAACCTAGCAAAACTCTGTGTACCATTGGAACTTTTCATGATAGATTTCTTTGTAGCCCAGACATATTGTAATGAAATTATAACTGTGGAAGTTATAATTTCATTAAAATATGTCTGTTGCAGCCATCAGCCTGTGGCAGCTGCATAGGTCCATTTGACAGGTGGGGGGGGGAGACCCTCACTCATTGCAGGAGGCCACTCTGTCACTTTGGACAAAGTTTGGCCTCCACCACCCTCCTCCTAACAATAAAATTCACAAACTTGCACACTTACCCCGGTGGCGAGACACATTTACCTTCCTTGCGGACCCCCTCAAACGTACATCTTCCGGATGGGGGCTGCCGTAGCTGCAGTCATGACCTCCTCGGAGGGTGAACGGTATCACCAGCCTCGCCGTCCACCTCTGACACGTGGCGATCCAAATCACAGTGCTGTGACACATCCACCAGCACAGCAGGAGGGAGGGCAACCACAGAGAGAGATGCGTCGCAGAGGGCACTACCCTCACCACAGGGTCGACAGACCGAGGCTCAGCTTCCTGGACCTCTCTGAGCAGCAGTGCACATGGAGGCTCAGAGTCACTCGACATGTAGTCGTGGACATCTGCAGCCTCCTTCATGCCGAGCTGCTCCCGGCTGGCCCGAGCACTATCTTCTTACCTATCGCTGTCAAAGTCACCACTGCCCTCAACAACTTCTCCTCCGCATCCTTCCAGGGTGCCACCGGGAACGTTGCCGACGTCTCTCAGTCGTCTGCACAAAAGAGCCCTGCAAATACACCTACACCCACTCTGCATCAAGTGTGCGTGTTCATGGTGAACCCCATGAAAGGGACCTATTCCACAAGCCAGTCAAGAATGGGCAAGACGTGGCAGTAGTGGTGATAATAATAATATTTATTGTGCATGTGAAAGAAAACAAATATAAATAAAAAACATGACAAATCGTCAGACACCCTCGTGCATTCCCTTTGTGCTCACAAAACCTTCGCCTTGCGTTTCCGGGAACCTCTATGTGGTGCTACGCCTGTGGCTTCAGCAGAGGTAGTGGTAGGTTGCTCTTGTCCATGCCCTGACCGATGAGATGATTTGGGCCAACGCCCTCTGGGTTTGGGTGCCCATGAGGGCCCCTCCAAAGACTGCTCCACCTGCACCTGTGCGGGGCAGACCCGGCCACCTGGAGAAGGGGCAGCATTGCGGGTACTGGTTGAGAGGGGGGCAATGGGTGAGACGTGGGAGCGCTTTGGGTGGCGTCCCCACTTCCGTGTCTCCTTTCACCACCATCCCTCTCGTGGCCCAGGCCCACATCACTCCTTCCACCCTGCTGGACGGCAGTTTGGAGGACTTGTGTGAGGCCTTGGAAGACCACTTGTAAAGTATCTGTCAGCCTGTTCAAGGCGGCAGAATGTTGCTCACCCTGAATCCGAACGGCCGTTGTCAGGCCCCGAATGGACTCCTTGTTGAGCCATGCTTGACGCTCGAGGGAGGCTAGCCTTTCCTCCATCGCAGACATTCCCGCACCTACCCGCAACACTATCTCAGAGATGCCTTCACGTCCCTGCGACACTATCTCGGAGATACCCTCCTGTACCTGTGCCACCATTCCCCTCATGCAGGAGTTGGACTCCTCCATCCTCTGCGCAATTGTGGAGAGTGCACGCGGCATCTGTTCCAGCACCTCGGCAATGTGCTGCTGCCCCTCGACGACTGTCCTTTTCACGGCTGGCCCTCAGGGTTCAACATCTGGGTCCAGCTGAGCAGAGCCTGGAGAAGAGTGCTCCCACCGACGCGGACTCTCCACGGCTGCCACTGCCACCAGGGTCTGCTCGTGCTCACATCTGCGTGGTGACTCACCATGTGCAAGCCCAACTAAGTGAGGACGGGGACCCACCGAGGTGTATGTATCTGCACTGGTGGATGCATGGCTCAGATGTGACGATGGACCTCCACGGTCACAGCGCTCGCAGATGGCCCTGCAAGAGAACAGAAAGCAATATTAAGCATGTGGACAGATGTTGAGGTGCTGCAGATGTGAAGTGATGCTAAGATCATTCGTTATCATGAGTGCTGAGTGTTAGCTTTCTGTCACCGGCCGCTTGTGCAATCCCAGCCTCAGCATCCGCCACGGACAGGCACTCCAGCGTGCGGCTGACGTCCAATGCCTGCTGCTCTGCGTCTGTTAGTGCCACCTGGTGTCGCGGGCCCCCTCCGGTCCGTGCCCTCTCCCGGGTATTCTGGCATCTCTTCTGATATCAAGGCAAAACACAGAGGCGTGATTGAGTGATGGTTGCATGGTGAGCCACTGCATGCATTGGGGTTGAGCTTGAGGGAGATGCATGGGAGGGTGTGTGTGCAACATAGCCATGATATTGTATGAGGATTGGGTTGCGTGGTAGTGTTCGAACGGGGTCAGGGGCGGTGAGTACGTGCAGGCAAGGTGAGGATAATAGTGGATGTGAGTAGTGATGCGAGAGCGTTGTGGTGGCAGTGCAGAAGGGGTTGTGTGGTGGTGGAGGTGATTTGGAAGACGGAGTGTGGGAGAATGCGTAAGTATACTTATTTTGCCTGACCTGGTTAGGTCATTAAATCTCTTCCTGCACTGGACCCAGGTTCGTGGAACATTGCCGCAGCTGGTGAACTCCTCGGCCACCTCCAGCCAGGCCTTCTTCGTGGTGGACGGAGGGCACTTCCTCCCATCAGACGGGAAAAGGATTTCTCTCTTCCTCCTCACTCCATCCAGCAGCAGCTGGAGTGAGGAGTCTGAAAATCTTGGGGCAGCCTTCCCTCTGGCCTGCTCCATGGTTCAGCATTGGTTGTTTGCTGCAGGAGGAGCATTGGTGGACTGCCCCTTTAAATAGGGCTCCTCCAGCTGACAGACCTCGCTTGCGCATGCGCAGTCCGCCCGCCACGCAGCTCACCAGCGGGAAACCCGGAAGCACAGGTAAGTGGCTCCAATTAGCCTACGATTGCATGCGGAGCACACTGATTTCACCGGGCGCGTTACCCATGCGCCCAGTCGACCCCCCGCTGAGAACCCGCCGCCCTGCTAATATCGAGCCCAATGCCTCAATTAATAATATTGAAATTAAACTCCTGCACATTTTGTATTAACCGGCTCACATTCTACGCGAATCGGATAGGGATCCTAAAAAAGGGATTCTCCACACGATTCCCGGCCTATGCTCACATTCCACTCCAGAGGGCCCAAGTCTACTGGCTGCAAAGTATACCGTTCTGTCCAAAGTCATATTAGACGTTTTCCTATTTGAGGCATGACACTGTGAGAGCTCCCGTCACATTAAAATCCACAAAAGCCACGAGAGCTGATTTTCAAGATGTAAAATATATAGGCTAGAAATTACTGTCAGAGTTCCAAGAATGGCTCCATGGAAGTAATATTGGAAATGTGGAACAGTGCACATTTCCAACTTGTTGATTGCACACTGCCAAATTGCTTTTTGGCAGTACAGTGTTGAAGAACTAGATAAGGTAATTGAAAAGCGTATGATATTCCGGAGCTCACATAGTGCACGTACAGTACATTGCTAGCCCTCATATTAAACTACCACTGTCGCAGAGACTGCAAACTGTTCCCTGTACTGACAAATTAGCTGTACATTCTTCAGCTAAAACCTACACTATTTTGTCTAATATGGGGATGGAATTCAGTTCTCCATTGCACCAGCAATTGGTTAAGCAACATCTGCAAGAAAAATTAACTTTTTTCCACAGGGTTTGGAGGTTTTTATTATTAGTCAGTTAGATTGGTTGGAAGTTGGGAAGGAGGCTGTCAGAACCAGGGAACAATCCCCTTAATCCCTGCCCCAAAATAAATCCCACAACTTCGACATTTGGATCTCCCTTCAGAAATTTGCTGCAAAGTGTGCTCCTGTGAACTTGAGCTTTTTTGCCGCTGCAATAGAAGGAATGGGATGTTGGGTATGCCTGTACCTTAAGTTATGACAAACCCATGTCGTCCTACGCTTTTAGTCTTATTCCTTTGCTTCACATGTCATAAGGCCTATCTTCAGGACTGTTTTTGAGCTGTCTGCTTTTTTGGGACTGTCAATTTTTACTAGTTTTGTAGGTTAGCTTGTATGAGTTTCCTCAAATGTGTTGCATTGTTTTGAATCACCATCTATACAAATCTGCACTTGCAGATTATACGGCATCTTATCTTACAAGCAGAAAATTAATGAAACATTGCAAGTAAATGAATCCCCATCTGATCTTGTATGGAGTAATATCCCTTTGGCACTAGACGAGAAAGCTTATACAGCAGAGAATATAGCAAAGATCGTTGGTGCCAAAATGCATCGCTGTTTCACACCACTACAGATTTTAAAATTTAGATTGGTTACCATTGTACTGGATTGTAGCCTTTGTACCAGCATGGATGGATCAAATCAGACTGAGGAGGATTGGTTGGTGGGGGGTGGGGGGAGGGCAACCAGCTCTCTCCAGCAATTGGAAAAGGCCCTTTCTGCTGACTAGGTCAAAAGCATTTGTAAGATCTATAAAGGCCATGTAAAGAGGCTTTCCCTGCTCGTGACACTTTTCTTGCAGTTGCTTTAGTGCAAAGTCCATGTCGATTGTTGATTTAACAGCACGGAAGCTGCAGACTCTCTGGATAAACACGTTCAAACAAGTACTTGCAATCTTTTAAGAATGACCCATCCGAATGCCTTGCTAGCAACACTAAGGAGAGAAATTCCCTTACAGTTGTTGCAATCGCTCGATCTCCGAGCAAAAAGTAAAATCAAACATCTGTTGATAAAAGAACTTATTTTTGCTGATGATGCAAAGCTCATTGCACACAGTAAAGTGGAACTTAAACCACTTTGCAATAGCTTTCTGCTAGTTTGTAATGAATTTGGACGAACTGTCAGTCTAAAGATGATAGTGATCAACACGGTGTGTTGACTCCACGAGAAGTTTCAATAGCTAACACCATGCCAGAAGTTGTCCACAATTTCTGCTACCTAGGATCAATTGTATCAGATAACTTTTCTCTAGATGATGAGCTAAACTCATCAGAAAGGGAGCAACCACATTCGGCCAATTGACTAAGTGTTTGTGGAATAATAGGAAATTTACATTGAACAGCAAGATACGGGTCTACTAAATGTTCGTTCTGAGCATGCTGCTATATGGCAGCGAGACCTAGACCACCAACAACAGGCCTGAGAGAAGACTAAACTCTTTCCAAAGTCACTGTTTCCGTCGTATTCTAAAAATCAAGTGGGAAGACAAAATTCCTGACACCAAAATACTTGAGGAAGATAAGTTGCCAAGTCTATAACTTTTCTCAAACACAGACACCTCCAGTGGTCATCTATATCGGATGGAAGATGGGCGAATTCCAAAGGAGCTTTTGTATGGAGAATGTGCAGATGCTTCAAGACCGCTGGGCCGACCCAGGCTCAGGTGTAAAGACCTTGCAAGAGGAACTTGAAAACTTTTAACATCGATACTACAAGCTGGGAATATGTGGCTAACAACAGGCCACATTGGAGGGCTGCACTGCATCGAGGAGCCAAAGAGGCTAAAGACAGGCATAGAGAAAAGTGCAACAGGCTTCGAGATAATGCTGCATAGGCTTCATCATTGGCTCTGATTTACGTCTACACCATCTGTGGCAAGGACTGTCGCTCGAGAATTGGACTCTTCAGCCATTCATGATATTGCAGCAGGGCAAAGAAACTGAACTTCTTTTGCACCTACACCATAGTATTTCACAATGGACGGTTGTCATTTGACAAATGGAGCACCAACAGGACCAAGCAGCTGTAAATTGAATAAGTATCATCCTACTAGGTTGTGAACCCTCAAAGAAATGTTGCTGCCCACAAAGGTTGGTATATGCAGTTGCTCATTGTATCTTTCCCCAAGAGAAGCAATCCCATTTGTGCTAAGTATTCATTGCCCTAGTTTCCTTATGGTTCAGCAGACAAGAATTTAACATTTGGCATGGCTGACTTTTATGCATGCCCGTTTGCGGTAGATGCTTACTGTACATAACAGTAATGTTGACTTAGATTTCTTCAGATTTCATATCTTACTTAGATTTTTCCAGGTTCTGTGAGCTCTGGACATGGCATTGACCTTTTCTGCACCTTCTATCCATGTTAGCTGCATCAGGCACTTCTGAGGGAGGAACCTCCATTCCATGAGTTCTGTCTCTCCTATCTCACTCTTTCTAGTAGTGCTTCCAGCACTCTTGTCTGGAAGACTTTATTGTTGCGGAAAATTGTTGAATAAACAGCTGCACACCCCATCCCAGTGTTCCTGTTCCTGTGACTCCAATAGAAAGGATGTGTTCGTGTACACCATTTGAGGACAAGGTTGAGCTCAGCTTTTCCCTGTCATCGAATAGACTGCCAACACTCACTGTGTGGGCTCATACATGAGTCAGAGGGCCTCAGTTCTTGAGCAACTTTACCCCAGCATGAGCCAGTACCTTAAGTAGAGGAGGGGTGACAATTAAAAAGGAAAATTTATGTTTATAAATTTTTTCCATTATCAGATTTATTACGGTCATTGTGTGAGTAACCCATTTGCAATAGTAGTCCTTTTACACATCTATGAAAGATATGGGTAGTTTTATTCTATTACAACAAAAGTTAAATGCAGTTGAGTTCATATAACATTTAGTTGCCTATTGCTAAGCACAATGTTATACTGACAGCTGGTAGCTGGTTCCAGCTGTGCTTGGTATGTTTTATACATATTTGAGTTTGTGTATTGTTATAGCCGTATGATGTTATAATTTGTCTAATGTTATGCAGATTTGTGGTCCTGATTAACAAAAGATCGAATAATGTTATACCATATTTCAACCCTTCGAAGTTTTCAAAATAACTGATTTCGTTTCAAAAAATAACTTTTATTTCAGTGAATTGAAAGTAAAATATTGGATTTTTAATTTTTTTCCTTGAAATTGTAAATCCCTTCAAAACAGTCTGGAAGTGTTTGCAAGTGTTTATAAGGAAAGTTCCCCTATTGTTATAGTACATATAATGTTATAATTTTGTCTGGTCCAGGATTGTATTAGAATTATTAGATATTAAACATATCATCTGCAGCTTTCTCATTTATTCCTATCATTATCAAACAGGAAAGGCTGGTGAATTGTAATTTGGATATTGAACTCTGCACTTCCATGTCAATTACATTAGCCTGGTAAGCTTTTTAAATCATCAAAGAATAATTATCCCCTGCAAATATTTAGGTTTATTATTGACTCTGACTATAAACTACACAAAATATAGGAAGTCACAAAGAAAAGTTTGCCAGTAGTTTTGTAATGGAACTGTAAGATCACAAATCGTCCTACTATTTAAGTAGGTAAAGATCTGTACTTACTGCCCTTTTATAGTTGTTCATCTGTGTGTAATGTTAATTTTATCACTCTAATGTAAAACGCACATGCCTTACCAAAAGACACTGGTGCGATGACCAAATAAATTCAAACCTTTAGTGTGTAGTCATCTAATGCAAGAAAAAAAAATCATACTCCAGGGTATCCCTTAGACCACAGTTTGTGTAAGAGAACACAGTTTTTGACTAGAAATATGAAATAATGTCTGCTTTTTCTTCATGCCTCTAATTACTAATGACACTTGTATGAAAATCTGATAGTCTGTAATTTTTTTTCTTAGTGATATTGTAGATTGTCAGTATATATTAAGGCATGGAAGATTAACTCTGTTATGTACTTCTGCAGTTTTCAATTCATTTTATTTTGTATTTTATGTGATCCCCACTATAATTCTGTTGCATTCCCATAGATATTTGTTCGATGTGTAACATCTGGCCTCTGTACTATTTGAGCATTTTAAATAGAATAAGTTATTTAGGTCCATGTTCTCTGATTATTCTTTTTATTCATGTACAGGCCATAACTCCTAAGTGCTTGGTCAGTTTACTTGTGAAAGAAAATCATATCACACAAGTACCTATAAGTTATTCCTTATTCTCTATTCTTATATCTTTGGCTGAAAATTGGATAATGGTAAAAAGAAGCCCACAACACATCTTGAATGCTTCACACTGCTCTTCCTAAAGTCTCAACAAGAATCTTCTTCTGGCTGTGTTGGTCATTTCATTATTCTATCAATTGCAAATAACCAAGATCCATGTAAAATCAGTGGGACAGAAAGTGAATGGGAGTACCAATGTTGTACATTGTTAGTATAATAGTGAGTATCCCTGCTTGTCACATAGGGGACCAGGGTTCAATTCTCCGATAGGCAGGTGGTGCCTTTTATGTGTCAGCCTTGGCTCAGTGCCAGCATTCTCACCCGAGTCAGGAAGTCATGAGTTCAAGCCCTGCTCTGGAGACTTGAGCGCATAATCTAGGCTGACACTTCAGTTCAGTACTAAGAGAGCGCTGCACTCTTGAAGATGAGTTGTTAAACCAAGATCCCATCTATCCTTTCAGGTGGGTGTAAAGATCCTGTGGCATTATTCAGAGGAGAGCCGGGGAGTTCTCCTGGTGTCCTGGCCACAATTTATCCCTCAACCAACACCATTAAAACAAACTATCTGTTCGGTTTATCTTATTGCTCTTTGTGGGATCCTGCTGTGTGTAAATTGGCTGCTACGTTTACCACATTACCACTTTAAAAGTACTTCATTGGCAGTTAAGCACTTTGGGATGTCCTGAGATTGTGAAAGGTGCTATATAAATGCAAATTCTTTATTTATTGGATATCATGGAATTCCATTACAAGTAGTCTGGTTTGTAAGTGGCAAAACCCAGTGATAGTATGCTATTCTAGGAAGGTGCGAGCTAAGTTTGATTTGGTTGATTTGATTTGAGCTTGCCCAACAAACTAGAATGAGCATTTATAGAAATTGATCAGAAATGAATTAAAATTCCATTTGGTACAACTATTGCAAATTGTTGCTAAAATGTAATCCTAACTGGGTTCTTTTTGCCAACATTATATTACAGTTGAGTCTAACATGTATATATTTGTAAAATGAATGCATATTGCAATTCAGATGGTCACATTAGTACATGCTGTGATTTCAATTTTTCTGGATGGAAAGGAAGGCAGATTCTGATTCAGTATTCACACAGACTCATTTAAAACTTAAAACCTACATTTTGTACAATCAGGCAATTGAATGCTACACTTTTGAGAATAATTCAAAGCTTTAACTTCATAATCCAGGGTCATGACAGTAATTCTCAGCATAATTTGGAGAAAAAAAATGAAATTTACACTTCATATATTTAGTTACACTTGTAACATTGGGACAAGTATTACAGCATAGTGTCAACCTGACTACAGAGGAAAAATATAAACCTGCAATCTGCACAATTAGACCAATAGACAATATTATTTTTGTGAGTGGAAAATTCACAAAGAGTTTTACAGGTGGCTTATTTCCCACCACCTTTTTCTCTTACTCAAGCATTCCGCCAAACTGTTGCTGTTCTGTTATAACCACATAAAGCTATAGACCCTGAATTTCCTTGAGAATTCTGCCAAACTCCTGCCATAACTCTAGCGAGAGTCTAATGGAACCAACCGGGAAAAGGCAGGGACCTGACTGCACCAAGTCCCTGCTAACTTTGAGCGTTCCCAGACAGCCGTGTAAAGGACAGAGCCCCTGCCGATAACATTAAAGAGTCAGAGACAGCGGCTGGGACTCCCCATACTGGGAGTTCCCACTTCACCAGCACGAGAGAGATGAGGAGTACCGTCCTCCAGACGGACACAGATGGTCCTCACGGGAGACGACGGCGGGGGGCGGGGGGGCGGAGAAGGTTGTTCACGTGAGGGAAGTAGCCTGGACCCTCAAAGAAGAAGTTGCTAATGTTTTTATTTTAAGAAACTTGGATTAGCCCCCTTACAGGGGCTCAATGAGGAGCTGAAAGGGGACTTAGGAGGGGGAGAGCCCTGGGCACTTCCCCCTTCCATAGCTGGAAGTTATTGGACTTTCTGGCTGCATGGGGCTTGTAGTGACACCGGCCCCATGCATATGAGGTGCCCTCCCATTGACCCCGCAAATGCCAGCGGGGTTAACGCTGGAGGGCATTGGTGCACACAGCCCTGTCCTAACTGCTGGAATTGCGGCCCATGGATTTTCGGGGTCATACTTTCTGCTCTTAACCATGGTGTTCCAATGTTTGGTGCTTGTGATCACTTAACCTCATTATTTATCTAACTTATATGCACAAGTGGACAGTTGAAAATTAAAATATTCATAATTAATAAGTCTATCCAAACAAAACAGGATTACAGCCTGAATTCTGGCCCCAGTTTATGGTTATTGCTAATAGAGCTTCTAGAGGTTCAGGAGGAGGAGGCTCTGCAAACATCCCCATCCTCAATGATGGCGGAGTCCAGCATGTGAGTGCAAAAGACAAGGCTGAAGCGTTTGCAAGCATCTTCAGCCAGAAGTGCCGAGTGGATGATCCATCTCGGCCTCCTCCCGATATCCCCACCATCACGGAAGCCAGGCTTCGGCCAATTCGATTCACTCCACGTGATATCAAGAAACGGCTGAGTGTACTGGATACAGCAAAGGCTATGGGCCCCGACAACATCCCAGCTGTAGTACTGAAGACTTGTGCTCCAGAACTAGCTGCACCTCTAGCCAAGCTGTTCCAGTACAGCTACAACACTGGCATCTACCCGACAATGTGGAAGATTGCCCAGGTATGTCCTGTCTACAAAAAGCAGGACAAATCCAATCCGGCCAATTACCGCCCCATCAGTCTACTCTCCATGATCAGCAAAGTAATGGAAGGTGTCATCGACAGTGCTATCAAGCGGCACTTACTCACCAATAACCTGCTCACCGATGCTCAGTTTGGGTTCCGCCAGGACCATTCGGCTCCAGACCTCATTACAGCCTTGGTCCAAACATGGACAAAAGAGCTGAATTCCAGAGGTGAGGTGAGAGTGACTGCCCTTGACATCAAGGCAGCATTTGACCAAGTGTGGCACCAAGGAGCCCTAGTAAAATTGAAGTCAATGGGAATCAGGGGGAAAACTCTCCAGTGGCTGGAGTCATACCTAGCACAAAGGAAGATGGTAGTGGTTGTTGGATGCCAATCATCTCAGCCCCAGGACATTGCTGCAGGAGTTCCTCAGGGCAGTGTCTAGGCCCAACCATCTTCAGCTGCTTCATCAATGACCTTCCCTCCATCATAAGGTCAGAAATGAGGATGTTCGCTAATGATTGCACAGTGTTCAGTTCCATTCACAACCCCTCAAATAATGAAGCAGTCCGAGCCCGCATGCAGCAAGACCTGGACAACATCCAGGCTTGGGCTCATAAGTGGCAAGTAACATTCGCGCCAGATAAGTGCCAGGCAATGACCATCTCCAACAAGAGAGTGTCTAACCACCTCCCCTTGACATTCAACGGCATTACCATTGCCGAATCCCCCACCATCAACATCCTGGGGGTCACCATTGACCAGAAACTTAACTGGACCAGCCATATAAATACTGTGGCTACGAGAGCAGGTCAGAGGCTGGGTATTCTGCGGCGAGTGACTCACCTCCTGACTCCCCAAAGCCTTTCCACCATCTGCAAGGCACAAGTCAGGAGTGTGATGGAATACTCTCCACTTGATTGGATGAGTGCAGCTCCAACAACACTCAAGAAGCTCGACACCATTCAAGATAAAGCAGCCCGCTTGATTGGCACCCCATCCACCACCCTAAACATTCACTCCCTTCACCACCGGCGCACTGTGGCTGCAGTGTGTACCATCCACAGGATGCACTGCAGCAACTCGCCAAGGCTTCTTCGACAGCACCTCGATTTTCTTATGGGTCAACCATTTTAACACGGATGTTGATCGGTTGAAAATGAGTGGATTAATGCCAGTGTTAAAGTAACATTGATCAGAAAATATTAGGCTTTAAAATAATAAAATGGTCTACCTCTGTTATTCAGGCAAAAACTCTATCTTTACCCTAAACAATTAACTTTTCTGTTTACCAATCCCAATTATCCTCATTAATAAACACCGATATTTTAATGCATTTACTAAAATAATTTGTAACCCACACACTCAAAACATATCTCTACATTAGCTTTCAAACAGTAACCAACTATTCTAATATAAACAATGGCAGCCACTGAAAGCCTCTCTAGTTCAGTTGTTGCTCTTTCTGCGTCCCTATTCTCTTTTCAGAAATGACCTTCTCTATATGCCAGAGAGTACCCCCTTCTTGACACACTTCCTTTATTGAACATCAGATAATGTTGTTTGCCTCAATGCCACATAATTTTTGATTCCTGTTCAATGCTTCTTGAAGATCTATTTTCCATACATGTAGAATAGAGTTGAGTTACGCATCTATGAAGCATTTAATTTCCATTTGAAATAAATAACTTTTAACAAATACAGCTGTACTGTAATAGCAACAAACTGGTTTAGAGCCCATTGATAGTGAGGTATGCTTACTTAACCAATTTAGCATAATAGATTATTCACTATTGATGTTATAATTGGTTATTCTCTGTTGCTAAGATACTTATTTGGACCGTTATATTAATTACGTAAGAGCAAAACAATTTAACAGCATGATAAAAGTAATTTTAATATTTTTATATTAATTTTTGAATTTTATTTGAAAATGCCATTGAAGGTTAGAATTCTTTAAGTGATTGGATGAGTGCAGCTCCAACAACACTCAAGAAGCTCGACACCATTCAAGATAAAGCAGCCCGCTTGATTGGCACCCCATCCACCACCCTAAACATTCACTCCCTTCACCACCGGCGCACTGTGGCTGCAGTGTGTACCATCCACAGGATGCACTGCAGCAACTCGCCAAGGCTTCTTCGACAGCACCTCCCAAACCCGCGACCTCTACCACCTAGAAGGACAAGAGCAGCAGGCACATGGGAACAACACCACCTGCACGTTCCCCTCCAAGTCACACACTATCCCGACTTGGAAATATATCGCCGTTCCTTCATTGTCGCTGGGTCAAAATCCTGGAACTCCCTTCCTAACAGCACTGTGGGAGAACCGTCACCACACGGACTGCAGCGGTTCAAGAAGGCGGCTCACCACCACCTTCTCGAGGGCAATTAGGGATGGGCAATAAATGCTGGCCTCGCCAGCGACGCCCACATCCCGTGAACGAATAAAAAAAAAGTCTCTGATGTAGTAGTAAATTTGAGAAGTGACAAATTCTCAGAAGGTGTCCCATGGAAATTGATTCATATAAGTAACTTCCCTTATGAAATGTTGCCTTGGCAAACAAGGCAGCTCAGAATCTTCTTTAAGTAATGAAACAACTTTTGTAATTTGCAGAATATTGACTGTAACAAAGTAATTTGTACAAATGCAATAGCATTGTCACTTCAGCCTCGATTTTCTTATGGGTCAACCATTTTAACACGGATGTTGATCGGTTGAAAATGAGTGGATTAATGCCAGTGTTAAAGTAACATTGATCAGAAAATATTAGGCTTTAAAATAATAAAATGGTCTACCTCTGTTATTCAGGCAAAAACTCTATCTTTACCCTAAACAATTAACTTTTCTGTTTACCAATCCCAATTATCCTCATTAATAAACACCGATATTTTAATGCATTTACTAAAATAATTTGTAACCCACACACTCAAAACATATCTCTACATTAGCTTTCAAACAGTAACCAACTATTCTAATATAAACAATGGCAGCCACTGAAAGCCTCTCTAGTTCAGTTGTTGCTCTTTCTGCGTCCCTATTCTCTTTTCAGAAATGACCTTCTCTATATGCCAGAGAGTACCCCCTTCTTGACACACTTCCTTTATTGAACATCAGATAATGTTGTTTGCCTCAATGCCACATAATTTTTGATTCCTGTTCAATGCTTCTTGAAGATCTATTTTCCATACATGTAGAATAGAGTTGAGTTACGCATCTATGAAGCATTTAATTTCCATTTGAAATAAATAACTTTTAACAAATACAGCTGTACTGTAATAGCAACAAACTGGTTTAGAGCCCATTGATAGTGAGGTATGCTTACTTAACCAATTTAGCATAATAGATTATTCACTATTGATGTTATAATTGGTTATTCTCTGTTGCTAAGATACTTATTTGGACCGTTATATTAATTACGTAAGAGCAAAACAATTTAACAGCATGATAAAAGTAATTTTAATATTTTTATATTAATTTTTGAATTTTATTTGAAAATGCCATTGAAGGTTAGAATTCTTTAAGTGATTCATTAGATTTTTTGTTGATTTTTTTTGCAGTGCTGAGAAATTAAACATATTTCATTTTTTCACCCAGTGTGAATATCCCCAGATCAAAAATAGCACAGGTTACCCTATGTCCAAAAAATATGTACAAATGCTCCCCTCAGAAGAGTATCTCCAACTACACCAATGTGACATTACACCCCTGACGTGTGCATTGTAGGTGGGGGAGAGGCTTTGGGGAGTCAGGAGGTGAGCCACGCTGCAGAATACCCAGCCTCTAACGGAGCCTGTGCCCAGTGATGAATTCCTACACTATATAATTCCCTTCTTGTTGCAAGTATGAGAGAGAAAGCCTAACATTGAGACTGGAAGATCAGGATGGTGGGGGCCTGATAGCAGGGAGGCTGGGGACCTAGAAGGACTCAGAGTTGGTGGATCTGGGAGCAGCCATGACCGTAGGCTATTAAATTGAGATGTGGTATGGCAGCATTCGAGGAATTCAATGCTGGAGCTTGATCCTTTCCTGGGCAATGTGTCAACATCTCTCAGCTCTGCTCTGACATGGAAGAGGAAGGACAGCAGTCACAAAAAAATTGTTATTATTACTTATTTCCGCAGATGCAAAAGTTAGCCAGCCAGAAGGGGAAACAATGAATTCTGTGTGCACTTTCTTGCATTCATCGCTCAAGTTGGGCTCAAGGGAATTAGTTAAGCCAAGCCATGAAATATCAGAGGCGGGCATGCTCAAGTTCAGCCATGTTCATGAAGCCTGATGGGGTTTGTCAGGCTGTGCAGGAAAAATATTATCCTTTAAATAAAAAGTAACATAAAATAGAAATGAAAAATTTAATAAAATGTTTTGTCTGTATAGTGCACATCCTTCAAATTTTTTCCTTCTTCATTGCTTAGGTATGGTTATTTTCTACCTTCATGATCGCATCGATCATGTGGTACTAAACCTTTTTGCTCCCTCTCAAAAAAAATTCTTCCCAATCAGACAGCAACAAAAAAAATTTCTGCCCGATCATATAGCAGCAAAGAAACTTGCTGAGATACAGCCACTATGACCACTCCGCATCCATCCTACTGTGTACCCATAAAAATATATTCAACATAAAAAATCAAACAATTCAGAAAAAAATCATAAACATTACCCATCTTTCAGTCACTCCAACAACTCACAAATCTACATAGCCCAACAAACCCCAACTAGAGCTTCCCAGTCCTTATTCTGGCATACTGTGTCGAGAAGCAATCCTACATAAGCATCATTAAGTGAGCTCTCCTTTTTGGAAGATCTCATCTCCCATTTCATTTTAATTTGGTGTACTTCTAATTCACCATAATTATCAACCTTCCTTTCCAGGTCGCATTTTTCACAGTTGTGGAGGTCAGAGGTGCCCAATTATCAATGATTAATTTCTTTCATTTTGCATCTGTGAAAGCATTGTGATATGCTTATGTATCTTATTGGGTCACCTATAATCCACATTAATGATGGTATAGATGAATGTATTGTCGATGTGAACAGAAACAGTGATAGATCTGCCCATATGTTCAAGTTCAATGGGCAACATAGAAAGTTGTCTAATTTTCGAGGAGGTTGTTTAGCTTACTGGTGTTGCAGATACTGTACTAAACATTGTGAGCTACATGGATTGGTACCGTACAATCTTCCGTGACACATATTTTATCAGGGCTTGTTCTTGTTTGTTGGCTATTTGTTGTGATTTCCCATTTAGAATAACTGTCTGGATTTCACAGAAGTAGCACTCAAAAAAGTTATAACCAGTGTCCCTCACTACCATAGAACATTAATCTTTCTCTAAGACTGATATGTCACAGTATCTAACGTAACCTACATTGCTTACAGCTCCATCTGTAATACAGAAACCATATAAAATGCCTCAGTATAATATTCTCCTCTCTATAGTCTGTGTTTTAATGCCTGTCCAAAATACCCTTTGAGAGGATGTTAATATACTTGTGACCATTTGTATATGACAATAGTTGATAGAACATTCAGTGTTCAATCAACTGTTCAACACACCACTGTTAAATTGCTTGTTGTGTGATGTTCCTGGAAATAATATCTTGGCTATTTCTAAACTTCTGATATGGTGCCTCTCAATAACTGTTTTCAAAAAGTTAGCCGGATAGAGATGATGTTAATTGTTTTGGTGTATCTACAATAATCTTTACAGATATACCAAACCAAATGTTTCTGTACAGGCTCTCTTTTATGTTAATTTTATTTATTTCAATCCCAAGCAAAATAATTTTATCTAAGCATAATAATAATAAGCAAGCATTAATGATACTAAAGGATTGCTCTAATAAAGATAACTACATACACCTAATCCCAGAGAGCGAAACAGTTATTTCTGAATATTGTAAATGCAGTTGTGTGGTGTGAGTCTCCCAGTCATGATCCCTATGTAGATTGTACAGAGAAATAGCTGCAAAGTTCTGCTTAATCTGAGGTAAAGACCTTCTGTAAGATCTCAGTTGTAACACGATCAGTTCTAATTCTTCAGTCATAGTCACAAGAGGAAATGTTTCATATTGTTTGGAAGAAACAGCTGTCCTGATGGAGACTATTAGAAAGGATGAGATCCAGCTGTGGTGTGAACAAGAACCTCTAGTCTTCACCAAATGTTACTGAACAGCTTACCCTTTGAAACACAAGCTCAGCTGGGCATGCACTTTACCCGCTAGCCTTCAGCAACTATAAACTACAAAGCTTCTTTAATCTCTACCAATTGACTCTTTCTTCAATCCCACGATGCTTGTAGTCTGATAAAATGCAAATAGCTTCCTCTCTGTTGATAATGTGTTCAAACACATGTCTAGGATTGTCATTTGCAAACCAGTGAACCATATCGACTTTTTTTGGTTACTTCCTGATGTGAACCAAACGGAGGAAAATTGACAGTTTGACATGATTAGAAGGCAGTAATCTCATCAAAGGATACAGATGGCATCACAAATGTCAAAGCAAAGCTTGAGTGGCTTATGGCCATCATTTGAAATCTGAGATGAAATTATTCCTGTACATCCTTATTTCTTTATCATGGATTTTGAACAGATACTGCTGTGTCATTTCATGTTGTTATATGTCCATTTTTTGCCAGTAGTGATATCATAGTAGATGCTAGTGAATAATTTATTCCATAATACTGATTTGTGCCTTTAAGCGTTCCCATTGAAAGAACAACAAATAGGACATAGCTACTCTAAATTTATCATTGTATTATTTTCTGAAAATCATTTGATTATTCAATCAAAAATTACTACAAAGCATAGAACTTTTACATTATTATTTCAAATATAAGACACTTTATTGGATAAACATTTGAAGTAAATGACAATATAGGACTATGGAGAGAGAGCAAGGTAGTGGGATTAGTTTTGGATGCTCTAGAAAAGTCCAGCAGACACGATAGACTGAAGTGGCCTCCTTCAGTGTTATGTTCTGTATACACAGCAGTTTCAGTTATTGGACAAATGCAGTGGAAATGTTAAAGAATTTACTTTATGCTACATGAATTAGAATTAGAACAAGTAAATTGTTTCTAACCTTCCAGTAACTCTACAATCTTCCAGTGTCTACAAAGACTACACAAGGGTCTTGTGATATTGTGGATCTTCAAATTGTGAAAGTAATAGTACAGATTATTACTTCACAAATTTTCAGATGCAGATGGGAGATTTATTTGAGTGGATTTTTGAAACTGGGTTGATTCCAAAGAGCTTCAAAATCTGAATTAAACTTTATTTCTTCAATTTGAATTGTGTACACAGCCAATTGAGGAACATTCAGCCTTATTATTTTTGAGCACAGGTGTAGTAGCTCAATAAATATTGAAACTACAGTTTAAAGTTGGGGAAGGAATGCTCAGATCTGAAAAACACAGATCTGAATTCAGTTTAATCCTACTGTTCCCATTTCAGCTGCTAAGTACTCTGTCCTGTAAAAGTGTTGTTGCATTGTGAAGGAGCAAAACAGCCAGTAAACTGTGATGTCACGTAACACTGCTGTGCCTTCTATTAATTTCATTTGTATTTTAAAGAAGTGTGTGCAGTGCCAAGCAGACGTACTCTATGATAAAAGAGGTCAAGGCTAAAATGACTGCCAGATCGAGCTTGATTTGCTCCATGCGCTATCACTTCCTTAACTTATTAGCAGTGCTACTAATGTGGATCCTAAGTGGATTAAAAATAATTATTAATGTTGATAAGTTAACTGAAATAAAATTAACAAATATTTTTGAATGCATATTGGTGAAATTTCAGATCTTTTTTTTGGCACAGCCATATTTTATCTTTTTTTGTTGTAGTTTTAAGCTATGCTACATTAGTATGATTGCCATTAATAAGAGCTTCTGATTATGAAACACATAGTTGGCTAATTATGTCAATGGACAGCAAATTTTAGGATCAATTTTCAAGGAAGGCATAGTGCAAAGCAGTTTGCCTTTGTTCTGTGTTGCTTTGCCACCATGGTGCAAAGTCTCTACTTCTCTGTGCTGACTATACAAACGGTTTAAGTGCCTTCTATTTGCATTGTACCTGCTACCATCTGGAAAACGAAAATAAAGGATAGATTTTACGTATCAGGAATTCAGTTGTGGAGGTCAGAGGAGCCCCAGAGGATTTTTCAGAAACCTAAAATTAATGAACATAAAATTCTGCGAGGCCCGTTCACCTCTGTGCCTGAATTCCCGACATATACTCCTAGCTCACAAAGCTTTGCACCAGGTGCACTAATTGCTCAAATTGATTCTAAATATCATTATGTATCCCATAACTTTGCATTTTTGTAAAGTTAAAAATGCATGACTGTTTGACCAGAACTTGTTTATCAGTAAGTACTTTAAAAAGATTGTGCCACCTGTACACCATATTTTTCATATCATGAACAAAGTAGCACCAAGTGCACATTTTGCAACAGTGCGTTTATAAAGCACACTCATGCCATTATTGACATCTTTCAAACTCGAATCTGTAATGTGTTTCTGAAATATTCAAATTTTGTTCTGGCCAAGGTGCCTGATTTAAGCACTGAAATGTTGAACATTTTCTGATTTTGGGCACCTAGTTTCAGCACCATGCAATGCAAGGCCAGGTATAGACAGCTGCATACAGGGCAAAATTTCCCCTACCCTGCCCCAGTAAAGCCCATGGAAGGCGTCACAGTCAAGCCTTAAGCCTTATCCTGTCCTCCTTCCATACTCATCTTCCTGGGTAATGATCAGGAGTGGGAGCTACATAACTGTATGTCACTTCTAATTATCTACCCTGTTACTTTTCCTTCTCTAGGCTAACACTTTACTAATAAAATAAGTCAAATGAAATTTTCTATTTACAATGATCAAAAGGTTTTAACTTTACCTTTACATATTTGTCCTTCAGATGGAATAATTAATGTAACTGGGATTTTGTCATCCTGTATAATTCAAGTAATGCCAAATTCACTAGATGTTCAATTACTGTGGTCTTTCAAAAATAATTTGTGTCCATATCAGATAAAAATGACCTGCGCATAGAAATTTAGGAAATAGCAGTATTATATAATCAGAGATCAACTTATTCAATTAATTTCTTGTACTCATCGAGGTGAGGGAAGTTAGTGCTAGGGAATGGAACTCTTCCCATTTCAAGAATCAGCGCCAGCATCAAGTACTCCCAGATCAGGTATAGCAAAGCCAAATACTCTATTCAGCCCCAACAATGGACCTCAGCCCAACTTCAAGAAGAGCCCCTACTACAGAGATATGGCACTTTTTCCATTTCCCGTTGCCAATTAGTGCCAAAGTAGGGACAGTTTCTGCCCACCATGCACCGAATTGAGACTGCCCAAACTCCAGAGTCAATTCGCGTTACCCTGATCCGTATAGGCATAGATGAGTGCAGTCTGCCAAAGAGAATGTGATAATTCCTGTGGCATCTGTGACTGGGTCCTCAGTGCAACATCTTTCATGAATGCTTACAAAGTTGCTTTAGAGGCCCTGGCTCTCACCTTATAGTTGCACTTTTGGCTGGCTTCAACGTACTTGGAAATTAGATACAGGCAACCTTGACTCAGTGATTCACATAGATGCCCAAAGTTCTGCTCTCAGACAGATCAGCGGACATGCTGAGGGAGTGCTGAGCAGCAGTGAAATCCCAGCAGTAGTCATGGATGAGATGGCTAGCTCCCAATTTGATGTCACAACTTGAAAGCCCATTGACTTTAGTAGCCACTGGCAGTGTCATACAAATGGCTGTCACCAAACATCACAAACAACCCTTTCCTGCTCTTGCTGGTTCTTTTCAGTCACTTTCGGTACTAGTGGAAAGTTACATCCAATGTCCATTCTAGTCAAGATACTGTAGGTTACAACTCATCTATGTAGCTGATAATATGTCAATATACCCAAGCATCTACAGGATCTACTCAAACACTAAATTGACTAGCAATGTACATGCAATTTGAGAAATTTGGAAAATGGGACAAGTACTTATCAAGCCAGCAATAAATACCTCAACAAGCTAATCTTAAGTGCTACAGTGCTGATAAACCATTTTCTCCCAAAAGTAATATTCTCCTCTTGCCCCTGCTCCATTGAAGGTAATGACTCATGCTTGATGTAGTGTTCCAGAAGTGCCAGAAACTTTCCAATACATCAGTGTTCCTGTGTGAGTCTGGCTAATGAGTATTAATAAATTATTCATGTTAAATAAAAAGATACATTTGCTTTAATTCCTGGGAAGATTCTGAAAAAGTGAAGAGAAAATTAAGTTGTTCAGCTGAAGTCTGACATTGTCTTTCTCCTCCAAAAGAGATTTCTGACAAACAAGTAGCAAAGTAGGAGTAACTTTGATGTTAAAATTGCCTGCCTAAAATCCTCAGCTTTGTGTTTAAATTCTTCTGTGCACTGTTTCTCAATGGCACTGCAATATATCACTTGCAAAACACAGGAAATTGCTGCACACATTTCTAGAACTATTTCTTAAAGTTTGCAATATTGTTTCAAAAGGTGCACAATTGAATTTAATTGGATTCATGTCCAGTAGCATGATTGACATGCCATTAAGGCCCGCATGAATCTGAATGACATTCTACAATATCATGACTATATATAGAGTGCAATTTTGCTATACAAACAGAATTTGTCCTCAAAGAATAATTTGTGTAAAAATACTGTGGGTAAAATGTTAACCAACTTTCCTTGCAAATGGGAAAAGGAGTTTGAAAAATCTTTTCAAAGGAGAAGTTTTTGACTTTTAGATACTTTGGCCAAGATTTCTCATTGGGAAACATTTTATTAGTACCTGATTACAACAAGCAGGGAGGGAAGTTTCCTCTGCAACGTAATCAGTTTTATTTGACAATAGGAAAGCAAATCAGAGATTTGCCAGAAGGGTTCAGTTTAAATAAAGGAAAACAAAGTGGCAAGAGCATTTTCAGTAACCAAAAAGGCAAAATCTTGCAATTTTAAATTTCACCAGAATTTACAATTTTGACAAAAGTAGTGTCCAATAATTTTATTAGATCTATCTTTTTAAAATATATTCCTTTATGAGCCAAGTCTTTTGAAAGTTACATAACAAAACTAAAGAGTGCATTGTACTCTCTTATAAACATTCTCAACTTCCCTAAATATCTCAAATTTCACTTACTGCCACTTTGAGGCTCGATTTCTCAAATGCTGTCCTAGCCAGCCTCCCATTTCCACCCTCCATAAATTGTAACTCATTCAGTCCATGTCCTTATCCACTCAAAGTCCTGAAATTCCATCAACCTGCTTCTCTATGCCATTTGGAATCAATTTCAAAATCCTTCTACTTTCCTTCAGAGGCATCTCTGACATTGCCAACCCTACTTCAGCCCTAAGACCTCCCACACTGGTCTACTCCTTGTTCCCTAGCCTCTTCTTTCCAACATTGGCAGCCACTCTTTCAGCCACCATGCCCCCTGCCCTCTGGAGCTCCTTCCCAAAACCCCTCTGCTTTAGCTCGTCCATTCTGTTTTCAAAAGCTTACTAAAAACATTTCTTTTTCACTTTCAGCCCCATTCCCTGTTCTTAACACCTTGCTCTGTTCTGTAAGGATTCTGTAATGTGCAGATTGCTATATAAATGCATTGGAGGAAATCATGACATATTATCCATTGCAGAATGTTACCCAGAATACACTAGGAGAGACAATGGTGTCCCACAGATACCATTAAAACCTAATTTTCTCCACTACATTTTTGTTTTACATGTGGCTCAAAAGGGCCTCTTTCCTTAGTTTGTTCATTTTAGTGAAAACGTAATAACAAAATGGAGGAAAATATGCCCCTAAAAGGAGGGCACTTATGAGCAAACTATTAAATTTTAGACTCTTAGCTTACTTAGTGGCAAATGGTACTGCTTAGTGTAGTTCTAAATCATACAGAGCATTCAATTCCTGCTTTGAGCTGAGTTAGCTGATCTCAGCTAAGATAGAAGTAACAAACCTAAACAAGGAAGTACAAAAGCAAGCCAGGGTTTCACTGATCACCATTCGGTGACTTTTGCTGAAATGTGTGTATGCATAGACTTTGAATGAAGACAAGATTCGGTGTGGCTGTGAGGTCTCCATGAAAAAAAACCTGCCGCCACTCACTATTTGGCTTTCCTTTGAGAATGGCTAATTGGTAAGGAATCAGAGGTTGCCAATGCCTATGGAAGCATATCCAATCAAGGAGTCAACAACTTCAAGAGCCAAGGGGGAAAAGCTGGGAGATAAATAGCAATCTTTTAACCAAAATTGCTTGTGTTTTAATTTTCAGAATGGTGGTACTGAATCAAAGCTAAAAAAGCCATGAACCCATAAGAACCATAACCTAATCTCAATTTCAGACAATATGTTTAAAATTAAAGATAAATGATTGCCTGTAATCTAACAATATAAAATGAATCAGAACCATGCATAACCATATGCTCTCAGGTTTGCAAGCTGTGAATTTTCAGAATTACTGAGACGATCAGTAAACTGACTCCTAATATTTAATCCTTGATTCTAAAACAAGAAAGAACGAAATTTGACAGTTAAGCAATTTCAATGTTCAAGACTTAATTCAAAGGGTACTAAAATTTTGTTAATTTCAAGGTGTGCTAAACTGCCAGAAAAATGCACCTAATTAGCACATTGGATAATCTACATGATTCATGGTGACCTCTTCTTGACTTTGGTTGTCCCATCAATATTTTAATCACAAAAAAATTCCCAAACATTTAAGCAAATGGATGGCCACAAATTTTAATTCCTTTTTAGATTTGTACTTTTTATACATATTTCAGTTACATATAAAGACTAGAGAAGCTGGGAATGTTCAACTTGGAGTAGAGAAGGTTAAGGGGAGAGTTAATGGAGGTGTTCAAAATTATGAAGGGCTTTGATAGAGTGAATAAGGAGAAATTATTTCTAGTGGCAGAAGGGTCGGTAACCAGAGGACACAGATTTAAAGTAATTGACAAAAGAACCAGAGGCAAGATGAGGAGAATTTTTTTTAACGCAGCAAGTTGTTATGATCTGGAATGCACTGCCTGAAGGGATGGTGGAAGCAGATTCAATAATAACTTTCAAAAGGGAATTGGATAAATACTTGAAGGGGAAACATTTGCAGGGCTATGGGGAAAGGGCAGGAATGTAAAACTAACTGGATAACTCTTTCCATGAGCCAGCATAGGCACGATGGGCCTAATGGCCTTCTTCTGTGCTGCATCATTCTATGATTCTATATTTGTTCTTGGGGTATGGATGGCAAGGTCCCATTTATTACCAATCCCTGGTTATCCTGAGAAGGTGGTGAAAATCTCTAGTGATTTTTTTTTTACAACTGATTTTGATAAATCTCTTCAAAGAGTGTAAAGAGTCAGCCATATTGTGTGGGGACTGGAGTCACATGTAGGCCAGATCAGGTGTGGCAGGTTCCCTTCCCTGAAGGACATTAGTGAACCAGTTGCGTTTTTAATGACAATCTGCCAGCTTTCATGGTTAATTTTTCCAGCCCACAAATCACCACATTTATTGAATTCAGTAAACCTCTGAGTTGCTAGTTTAGTACCATAACCACTGTGCTACTGTAGCCGTCATGTGATAATCACATGAAGTTTTGTTACCATATTTGTAACAAGCTAGCATATCACAAGGCTTGTAAAAGCAGAGGGAGTATTTTGAGTGCAAGGAATTTAGGCATCATGTGTGTCATTCAGAAAATAATTGGCATGAGGGATTTATCAAGTTTCCTCTCCCCTCCCCTCTCCCTCCCCAACAGCCCTGACAAGTCTTATGGAATTTTCTTAATGTGTCTGGATGATGGTGGGTACAGTTACTTCTGAAATATAAACAGGAATTTCAGATGTTTAGTCTGTTCTGTGAGCAGTCTTGTCCGCAGGTATTTCTGCCAATGACAATCTCTTGGTTACAAAAACATAAGCTGAAAGTCATATTTTTTGGTCTACTTATCTTAGTAAAAGGGATTTTATCAACAGTTTCATTCTGGTTCTTAGAATCTTTCATGTTATAGTGTCTATTTCTGTAATCAGATCTTAATTTTGAGGAAGATCTCACCTTTCTCAAACTGGTTGAATTGCGTACACTTGAGTTCTATTCAAGTTCTGAAGAAGGGTCTGCACCCCAAGCGTAAACATGTCTCTTCTCTCCATGGATGCTGACTGACAGCTGTGTGTTTCCAGCATTTTCTCTTTTTGTTTCAGATTTCGGGCCTCTGCAGTGTTTTGCTTTTTACTTCAGTTAAAGTTGATTTGGAGATGTTTTATTCCTCAAGTAGCAACAGAATTCCCAGGTTGCGTCAATCGTTGATAACCTTTCACAAAATGGAAATGAATGTAATTAAGCACAAATTAATAGCAGGAAACAGGAAAACAAAATTATTGGACTGATTTTAACTGGAGATTAGTCTGCTAAAGTAACCAGTGAATCACACATTTACTTACTTCCACATACTGTGTGTAAGTTTTTACATACTACATCTCTCTCTGGTCAATCACATAAAGTATTTGTTGAAGTTGTTTTACTGACACTAGCTAAATTTTACCTTTATTTTTCCCTAATGCTTTGTGGGCTTTTTGAGTTTTACTGCACATATCACAAACTAACACTGTCAATGAGTTAACTATGTGAATTTCTTGAGGAATATTGTACCTTTTGATTTTGTAGCTTACCTCATCATCCATTAATGAATCATGACCACAAAGCAAAAGCCTCAAAACATGTTAATACTGGCAAACTATTCATGAAAGATGAGAAGATACTGCAATCTTTGTTCACTATATATGTTGTTGTTCTAAGCATTTTCTGCACTCAGCTGTCTAACAGTTTGGTTTGCTTTTGTTTAAAACTTTCACTTAATGCTGAAGAACCAGGATAATGCATTTAATTAGCATGTTAAGCAATTCTAAATTATTCCTGGTGTGTTCTTTCTGACTTTGGTTGATGTGGGCTGTGACAAAAATAGAAATATTGTCTTGGATTTTATGGTACTAGATCTATACAGTACAGAAAATACGAAGATGCAAAAAATATGGGACAGGAAAAGACCTACTGGTCCATCCAGCCTGTCCCATACAGTTGTGATGCCTTATCCACCACAATACATACACACCTCACCATACCTGGAGCCATGTATAATTGGTCAGAACTGACAATATCAATTTGATACCAATCAAAACCCTAAAAGCCTTGGTTATATTTATATCGCTTGGTTAACTTGTATATCTATTTATTGTTTCGTTTTTTTAAAAATACTATGGTAACCCAGATTAAAGTTTCTTTTCCCATATTTAAAATGGATGTCCATCTACAAGAATGTAGGAGGATTCTTTTGATCAGGGATGAATTCATATAAAGGTTTTCTTTGTTCCCAATCACACTGTGGATCAATCACATCCTGCATAAAATGCAAATAAAGATTGCAAACTGTTAGAACCTGAACAGACACTCTAACACTACTGTCAGGTACACCTCAGCACTATATAGTGTGTGGTTATCCCCACTGGGGTAGATTTGTGTCTTCACCATATGGGCGGTAACATGGTGGAACAGATCGCCAGCTCGTTGTCGACACCACTGATTTTCATTCATTGATTTCACTATAAAGGACGGTGACCCGCTCCGCCAGATCACCACCCAGGTGGTCACGATGGAAATCTACCCCATTGTATTTTCAACACATCCACTTCATCCCTCCACAACAGTTTATTCCTATAATACTGTATTTTAATTTTACAGTCTGCATTATTGTCATATATCAAAATTGATACATTGATATTTTATTCAAACAAATTTGACTGGCAGTGATATCTCGAAAGAGGAAAGTGTCCTTAAAGTGGGACTGTATTTACAGCTTTGACGTTCATAGCCTAGAAATTCTGGAAGCCCGGCTCTACCATCAGAAGTGTGGCCAGATGTGATTTCAGCCTGCACATCTATCCTTGCCCTGACCTTGTTCGAAATGCCAGGGACAGGGTCTTTGAATAATAGGGGCAGGTGCCCATGTCATTAATGCCACTGGGGTGCCTGCCCTGCAGGGACAGTGGAATTTCAGAACAGCACCTTTATAAGCTTGAAACTGTTACCTCACCTGTGGCTGCCAGATTCACCATTTCAATTTTTCCACAGCAGTTGTGAGGCCTAATATTAGTTTGTGAAACCGAGCCAGGCTCACCAAGCCTGCAGTGTGGTCATCCTTTCACATGGAACAACTCTCAACCATGGAGCAACGGTTGGTGCAATAAATTTAAGGAAACTTCAGCATCAGGATTTCATCCAGGTTATATATGAAATTCTGACCTTGGAAATTGTTTAAAGTTTTTTAAAAAAGTATTCAGTGAATAACAAACAATATTTTTCTGTTATGGGGTGTACTCACGCTTGACTGGAATGGATTTAATTGTAGTTTACTTTATTGCCTGTGAGAAACATTCTGTTAAGTTTAAAATCATTTTCCAAATAGTAATGTAATATTGTTTTAGAGTACAGCTATAAGTGTTCCAAAATCTATATCATGACAAATGATTGGTGTATTTGGAATAATGTATTTATCGGCCTTCGGATTTTTGAGTTTTATTTTTCCAGAATTTGTGTCAAAAATCAGTTGAAATCAGCAGTGAACGGATGAAAATGTTGTTAATCAGAACATTTGGGGGTTTAATCAGAAAAGCAATTTTAGAAGGAACAAATAAAGTAATAAACACTTTTAGCTGTCTTCACAAAGTGCAATGCTAAAAGGAGTTGGTGTGCATCATTAACTGCATCTTCAGCCTGCCTTCTATAGAACTTCTTGCAGCTGTGTTAGTGTCATGAACAGAGTATGTGTTTAGTGAAGGTGCATGATAGGTCAATACTGCTTGCCAGAATGGAGAGATGATGAAATGTTCCCGGTGCTAAGAGGGAAAGTGCCTGTGTGTATCACACCAGAACTGCAATATGCTGCCACTGACATTTTGGTGCTTTATTCGGATTAACCCTAATTTTGGAATTCATTGGGCAGTGCATTTAACAGGTTTAATCAGGTTCAACCCTAAAATCAGAACCTAGTTGTTTGATCCATTGCCTTTCTGTTTTCTTTTGCTTTATGTTCCTTCTGCTAAAATACTTCAAAAATGTATCTCTCAATGTATCCTAGTCACATAACATACTATTCACTGAGTAAGCATAAGCCATAAATTTTCTAACTCTGCACAGGTGGACCCAATTCAGGTTTCTCGTTTAGAGTTTGGGGAAATTAAGTTCTCTCCCCTCACTTTGTACAAATGGACAAGTGTTCTTATTTCCAACGTTACATGCGTGTTGGAAATTAAGTTTCTCTGTTCACAACAGCACTAGTGCAGTCTTGAATGATGTTTCCCACCAACAGGACAGACCCACCGGAGGTGGTGGTACAGTGATATACAGTCAGGAGGGAGGGAGAGGCCCTGGGAGTCCTCAACATTGACTCCGGACCCCATGAAATCTCATGGCATCAGGTCAAACATGAGCAAGGAAACCTCCTGCTGATTACCACCTACCGCCCTCCCTCAGCTGATGAATCAGTACTCCTCCATGTTGAACATCACTTGGAGGAAGCACTGAGGGTGGCAAGGGCACAGAATGTATTCTGGGTGGGGGACTTCAATGTTCATCCCCAAGAGTGGCTCGGTAGCACCACTACTGATCAAGCTGGCCGAGTCCTGAGGACATAGCTGCCAGACTGGGCCTACAGCAGGTGGTGAGCGAACCAACATGAGGGAAAAACCTACTCGACCTCGTCCTCACCAATTTACCTGTCACAGATGCATCTGTCCATGACAGTATTGGTAGGAGCGACCACCGCACAGTCCTTGTGGAGATGAAGTCCTGTCTTCACACTGAGGACACCATCCAACTTGTTGTGTGGCACTACCACCGTGCTAAATGGGATAGATTCAGAACAGATCTCGCAGCTCAAAACTGGGCATCCGTGAGGTGCTATGGGCCATCAGCAGCAGCAGAATTATATTCCAGCACAATCTGTAACCTCATGGCCCGACATATTCCTCACTCTACCATTACCAACGAGCCAGGGGATCAACCCTGGTTCAATGAGTGTAGAAGAGCATGCCAGGAGCAGCACCAGGCGTACCTAAAAATGAGGTGCCAATCTGGTGAAGCTATAACACAGGACTCCATGCATGCTAAACAGCGGAAGCAACATGCTATAGACAGAGCTAAGCAATTCCACAACCAACGGATCAGATCAAAGCTCTACAGTCCTGCCACATCCAGTTGTGAATGGTGGTGGACAATTAAACAACTAACGGGAGGAGGAGGCTCTGTAAACATCCCCATCCTCAATGATGGCAGAGTCCACCACATGAGTGCAAAAGACAAGGCTGAAGTGTTTGCAACCATCTTCAGCCAGAAGTGCTGAGTAGATGATCCATCTCGGTCTCCTCCCGATATCCCCACCATCACAGAAGCCAGTCTTCAGCCAATTCGATTCACTCCACGTGATATCAAGAAACGGCTGAGTGCACTGGATACAACAAAGGCTGTGGGCCCCGACAACATCCTGCCTGTAGTGCTGAAGACTTGTGCTCCAGAACTAGCCGCGCCTCTAGTCAAGCTGTTCCAGTACAGCTACAACACTGGCATCTACCCAACAATGTGGAAAATTGCCCAGGTAATTTTGTCCACAAAAGCAGGACAAATCCAATCTGGCCAATTACCGCCCCATCAGCCTACTCTCAATCATCAGCAAAGTGATGGAAGGTGTCGTCGACAATGCTGTCAAGCGGCACTTACTCACCAATAACCTGCTCACCAATGTTCAGTTTGGGTTCCGCCAGGACCCCTGGACTCCAAACCACATTACAGCCTTGGTCCAAACATGGACAAAAGAGCTGAATTTCAGAGGTGAGGTGAGAGCGTCTGCCTTTGACATCAAGGCAGCATTTGACCGCGTGTGGCACCAAGGAGCCCTAATAAAATTGAAGTCAATGGGAATCGGGGAAAACTCTCCAGTGGTTGGTGTCATACCTAGCACAAAGGAAGATGGTAGTGATTGTTGGAGCCCAATCCTCTAGCCCCAGGACATTGCTGCAGGAGTTCCTCAGGGCATTGTCCTAGGCCCAACCATCTTCAGCTGCTTCATCAATGACCTTCCCTCCATCATAAGGTCAGAAATGGGGATGTGAGTGACTCACCTCCTGACTCCCCAAAGCTTTCCACCATCTACAAGGCACAAGTCAGGAGTGTGATGGAATACTCTCCACTTGCCTGGATGAGTGCAGCTCCAACAACACTCAAGAAGCTCGACACTGTCCAGGACAAAGCAGCCCACTTGGTTGGCACCACATCCACCACCCTAAACATTCACTCCCTTCACCACTGGCACACTGTGGCTGCAGTGTGTACTATCCACAGGATGCACTGCAGCAACTCACCAAGGTTTCTTCGACAGTACCTCCCAAACCCGCGACATCTATCATCTAGAAGGACAAGGGCAGCAGGCACATGGGAACAACATCACCTGCACATTCCCCCTCCAAGTCACACACCATCCCGACTTGGAAATATATCGCCGTTCCTTCATCATCGCTGGGTCAAAATCCTGGAACTCCCTACCTAACAACACTGGGAGAACCTTCACCACTCGGACTGCAGAGGTTCAAGAAGGCGGCTCACCACCACCTTCTCAAGGGCAATTAGGGATGGGCAATAAATGCTGGCCTTGCCAGCGATGCCCACATCCCATGAACGAATTTTTTAAAAAACGTGGTCTTTCTGTCCAGGGCAAGATTGCCAGTCTTGACCGGGTCATCTAGACTGGCTGGAACCCTTCTTAAAAACAAATCTCAGAGTCATTTCATGTTACCTCCGTCTTTTTGTACAACTAGTTACTTAACATATGCTGTTATGTTCTTTCATTGGCTCTTGAATTTATTGTCCAGGTTTTGTGGTGGAATTTTTTTTTAAGACATATGCTTGCAGCTGTCTTCTACGACAATACTGCTTTTCATAGCCTGAGATGACTTGGAACAGGGTAGAGACTAGTTGGCAGTCAGAACCTCTCCATATGCAAATGGATATTTGCTACTGGAAAAGCCTCACATTTCCCTTTCTAAGGTGAGAACTTTCTTGCCCCCAACCTGGACCAATGCATTCTCACATGACATATGGGGATTCAGTTACCTGAAGTAACTCTTAAATCTCAGAGGAACCTACCACTCAGAGTTTCAGCAGATTCTCACAGAGTCACTGAGAACTGGCACTATAAAAAGGAAGAATCAGCTTCTTATGGGAGGCCAGGCTCTCCACTCTGTCATAATTTGGGTCGCTGAAGCTAGTGGAGGAAGAATATTTTCTGGATTTAGAGACTTCATCTAAGCCATGGAATATGAGGTTAAGCCACAGTAGCATACAGGAAAATACAGGTGCATTTCTGAGAGAAGCCAACCGTTTATTGTCCCATGAGCCAGAAAGACTGATTTTCTTGGGGTATTTCCTGAGTGTAACGGTCATGAAAAAGTGGGCAGAGACCCAAAGTGCTATGCCTCTGCCCGCTTTTGCATGGATTTCCAGGGCTTCCCCCGAGGAGTGGAGCAGAGTCTATGTCCACAGTGGGTGCAGGCAAAACATGGATGTTTGAATGAGGTGGGAAGAAATGTCCCCAACCCTCCCGTTCATTTTTCTGTACTATGACTGGATGGGTACCCAGCCACAGGGGCACCCTGGAGAAACTGGCAATGGGCCTTCTGCCTGAACCCTCCTCAGTTCAAAGGTTTTTGTACAACAGCCAAAAGGCTTTGACCATGGCAGCCATTAGTGCTGCTGACATGACTTTTCTGCCCAATTTCCAACGACAAGGCCCTGCCAGGAGGTTGGCCTGTACTGAGGGTGCAACTGGGCCATTAAATTCAGATATTCCGAGACATAGTCAGGTGCAGTGCACTTTGGGATGTTGAGCCTGTCCAGCATCCGGATTCAGGACCCCCAAGAAAATCATCCCTCTACTATCTAGAACAATGAGGGCTGGAGACAGGAAAGTTTCTGGTTTCTGAAAATAGATGAAATTCCAGCCAATTTCAGTTCTCAAGAAGAATAGAGAACAGGAAAGGAATACTTCCTGAAAATTCTGGCCCTGCCTCCCGTAATACTAAGTCATACAGACCAGAGGGTCCCAGGTTTGTGCTGAGGTAATCGGCCTCAGTCGAAGCAGCAGTTGAATGCTGGAACTGCAATTGCTGCCCCTGGACTAGAGGAGGGGGAAATCAGTCTGTTGCTGTCCAGTTACTCCTGCTGGGAAGGTGCAGGTGCTTTGAGATTAGCATTGGGCTCAGTTGTGTTGCCTTTCATGGTAAAAAAGCCTGTCAATACTCAATATCTAGGCTCAATTATAAAGAATGGCCACTTGGACAAAGTACCCAAAGGTCTCTGACACCTGTGGAACCCAATAAGAGTTAGATTTGAATGACCTAGACCAATTTCACTCTCATAGAAATTTCAGCACAGATAAAGGCCATTTGGCCGCGTTGGAGCTACCTACTCTAATCCCATTTCCTTGCACCTTTCCTGTACCATTTAATATTTTTCTGCTTCAAGCCTTTATCTAATTTACTCTTAAGTTCAATGATAGACCTTGTTTCAATAACCCCCGTGCTAATGCACTCTATATTCTAATAACCCTTTGTACGAAAACATTTCTTTTAGCCTTCCCCTTTGGGCTTTTAGTACTAATCCTAAATTTAAGCCCTCTTTTTAACAATATACTAGCCAGTGTAAATAATCTTTCACGCTTTGCTTTATCAAATCCTTTCAATTAACACTTAATCATCTCTGCTCTAATGAATACAACTCTACTTTTTTCATGTCTCTCACCATAATTATAGGGCTCGATTTTCAAAGGGCAGCGGGAAGGCAGTGGGGGGGTCATTGGGTGCGAGGGTAACCCGGCTAATAATATCTTACCATTTCCCACGCAATCGCGGGTTAATTGGTGGCCCATAACGTGGCTTCCGGGTTTGCCGTCCAAAAGCTGCGCAGTGGGCGGACTGCGCACCTGCATCACAGGCTGTCAGCTGCAGCGGTTCTATTTAAAGGGCCATTGCTCCAAAGGCTTTTGCTGCAGCAAAGACCAAAAAGGCACAATAGAGCAGCACAGGGGCAAGGCTGCTCCAAGATTTAATGATGCCTCGCTGCAACAGCTACTGGCTGGGGTGAGGAGGAGGAGGGAAGTGTTTTACCTCGCGGAAGGAAGTGCCCTGCCTCTGCCACCAAGAAGGCCTGGCTCGAGGTGGCAGAGGAGGTCACCAGCAGCAGCAACTTCTCCCACACCTGGGTCCAGTGCAGGAAGCGCATCAATGACCTAACTAGGTGAGCAAAAGTGAGTACACTTATTGATTCTCCTGCATTCCGTCTTCCACATCACCCACCACCCCCCCCCAACTCATTCTGCCAAAACTACTCCATCACATCACTCCTCACACCCACTTAAGGCTCATCCTCAACTTACCTGCACTCACTGAGCACTTCCTCACCTCCCCATTAGTCACCCCACCACTACCACTCACCCCAATCCTCGTCCAGTGTGATGTCTCTGTCTCTTACTCACCCTCTAATGCATCTCTTTCACGGTCAGCCTCACCCAAAGCAATGCATTCACATCAGCTGGCTACTTTACCATCACTCACTCACACATCTGTACTTTCTCCCCTTCAAGGAGAAGAGAGCGCAAAATGCACGCGAGAGGGCGAGGACTGGAGGGTGGCCACAACAAATAGTGGTTCTCAAAGACGCAGAACAGGAAGCGTGGAGATCAGCCATACCCTCGAGTGCCTGTACGTCGGGGACGCCAAGACTGGCACCCGACAAATGTCTGGTGACACAACTTTAACATTCATCACACACAACATGAATTGATGTTAACAGTGCTTGCCATGTTGAACACCTCAGTATGCTCATCGCAACATGATACATCTGTGATGATGCTTAATATTGCCTTCTGTTCTTGTACAGGCCCTTCAACGACCACGGTGACAGCAGAGGGCGATTCCTCAGAGGAGCTCCCGGCATCTGAAGGTGCACCGTCACATTATAGCGAGCCATCCACCAGCGCAGATACTCACACTTTGGTGGGTCATAGTAGTCAGTTAGTTGGGTTGGCACCTGGTGAGTATGAGCAGACACTGGTGGCAGGGGCAGCTGCAGAGAGTTTGCGTCGGTGGGCGCATTTCTGTCCAGGCTCTGTTCAGCTGGATGCAGATGCTGAACCCCGGGGGCCATCCTTTAAAAGGAGAATTGTAAACAATTTTACAACACCAAGTTATAGTCCAGCAATTTTATTTTAAATAAAATCTCCACATCTTAAAAGGAGAATGATCAAGGAACAGCAGCACATTTGCAATGTACTGGAACAGGTACCACGCACACTCTCCACAATAGTGCAGAGGATAGAGGAGTCCACTCCTGTATTAGTAGAATAGTGGCACAGGTAAGTGCAGGAATGTCTTCGATGGAGAGAATGGTAGCCTCCATTGAGCTTCAAGCACGGCTCACAAATGAGTCCATTCAGGCCCTGACAACAGTCGTTCGGACTCAGGGTGAACAACATTCTGCCGCCTTAAACAGGCTGACAGATACTTTAGAAGTGGCCTTACAAGGCACCACACATGTAGAACCATAGAACTATAGAAAAGATACAGCACAGAAGGGGGCAATTCAGCCCATCGTGTCCGCGCCGGCACGAAGAACAACCAGGTTCCCATTCTAATCCCACCTTCCAGCACCCGGTCTGTAGCCCTGTAGCTCACAGCACTTTAGGTGCAGGTCCAGGTACTTTTTAAAAGAGTTGAGGGTCCCTGCCTCTACCACCAATTCGGGCAACGAATTCCATACACCCACCACCCTCTGGGTAAAAAAGTTTTTCCTCGTGTCCCCTCTAATCCTTCCGCCAATCAGCTTAAATCTATGTCCTCTAGTTCTTGAACTCTCCACTAGGGGAAACAGGTACTTCCTGTCTACTCTATCTGGGCCCCTCATAATTTTGTACACCTCAATCAAGTCACCCCCCAGCCTCCTCTGCTCCAAGGAAAACAACCCCAGCCTATCCAATCTCTCCTCGTAGCTGCAATTTTCAAGCCCTGGCAACATTCTTGTAAATCTTCTCTGCACTCTCTCCAGAGCAATTACATCCTTCCTGTAATGTGGTGACCAGAACCGCGCACAATACTCCAGCTGTGGCCTTACCAGCGTTTTATATAGTTCCATCATTACATCCCTGCTTTTGTATTCTATACCTCAGCTAATAACGGAGAGCATTCCGTTTGCCTTCTTCACAACCTTATCTACCTGTACTGCCACTTTTAAGGACCTGTGCACATGCACTCCAAGATCTCTCACTTCCTCTACCCCTCTCAATATATTCCCGTTTACTGCGTATTCCCTTTTACTGTTTGCCCTCCCTAAGTGCATTACCTCACACTTCTCCGGGTTGAACTCCATTTGCCACTTTTCCGCCCACTCCACCAACCCATGGATATCTTCTTGGAGTTTACATCTATCCTCTTCACTATCAACTACATGGCCAATTTTTGTGGTTGTCTGCAAATTTGCCAATCATGCCCCCTACATTCAAGTCCAAATCATTAATATATATCACAAACAGCAAGGTACCCAACACTGAGCCCTGTGGCACACCACTGGAAACAGATTTCCATTCGCAAAGACATCCATTGACTTTTACCCTTTGTTTCCTGTTACTGAGCCAATTTTGGATCCAATTCGCCACATTTCCCTGTATCCCATGGGCTTTTACCTTTCTGACCAGTCTGCCATGTGGGACCTTGTCAAATGCCTTACTAAAATCCATGTAGACAACATCCACTGCACTACCCTCTTCAATCCTCCTGGTCACTTCCTCAAAGAATTTAATCAGATTTGTAAGGCATGACCTTCCCTGAACAAATCCATGCTGACTATCCCTGATTAAACCATGCCTTTCCAAGTGACAGTTTATCCTATCTCTCAGTATTGATTCTAATAGTTTGTCCACCACCGAGGTAAGAGTGACTGGCCTACAATTGTTCGGCCTTTCCCTCGAACCCTTTTTAAACAATGGTATTACGTTTGCAGTCTTCCAGTCTTCTGGTACCTCCCCTGTATCTAGTGAGGATTGGAAAATGATCCTCAGAGCATCCGCTATTTCCTCCCTGACTTCCTTCAATAGCCTAGGAAACAATCCATCCGGCCCTGGTGACTTATCAACTTTCAAGGATTCCAGTCCCTCTCGTACTTCCTCTCTCATTATGTTTACCTTATCCAATATTTCACACCTCTCCTCTTTAACTACTACGTCTGGATCATCCCTTTCCTTTGTGAGTACAGAGACAAAATATTCATTAAAAACCCTACCCACATCCTCTGCTTCTACACACAAGTTACCCTTATCATCCCTGATAGACCCCACCTTTTCCTTAACTATCCTCTTGTTCTTAATGTACTGATAAAACATCTTTGGGTTTTCTTTAATCTTACTAGCTCATATTTTTTCATGCCCTCTCTTTGCTCTCCTTATTTCCTTTTTTAAGTCATCCCTGTACTTTCTATACTCCTCTAGGCTTTCTGCAGTATTTCGTTTTCTGTGACAATCATAAGCTGTCTTCCAAACTGTTCTCCAGCAGGCTGGTAGGAGTGATGTGGGCCTGGCCCAGAAGAGGGATGATGGCAAAGGGGGACATGGAAGTGGGGACGCCACTCAAAGCGCTCCCACGTCTCACCCATTGCCCCCCTTTCAACCAGTACCCGCAATGCTGCCTCCTCTCCAGGTGGCTGAATCTGCCCCTGCACAGGTGCAGGTGGAGCAGTCTTTGGAGGGGCCCCCACGAACTCCAAACCCCAGAGGATGTAGGCCGAAAGCATCTAAGCAGTCAGGGCATGAACATGAGCCACTACCTCTGCTGCAGCCACAGGGGATGTACCACATAGAAGCGTTAGGAAGAGGAAGGCTAAGGATTTGTGAGCATAAAGGGTATGCACAAGGGTGTCTGACAGACTGTCATGTTTTCCATTTACATTTAGTTTTTGTTATATTCACATTAAATGTTGTTATTCTCACCACTACTATCACGTCTTGCCCATTCTTGACTGGCTTTTGTGCTAGCGCTCGTTCATGAGCTTCACCATGAACGGCGTCACTTGATGCCACCCATTGGGTCACTTTACAGTGGGTGTACTTGCAGGACTGTTTTGTGCAGGGTGTTGGCGCTGCTCTTTCCAGGTGGTCTGAGGACTGGATTCTTCACACTGTCTGATGTTGGGAGAACTGTTCACATATCAGTGACTCCCTGGCCTCATGAACAGCCAGGTGAGCCGCTGCTCTAGCCATGGGTTCCTCCGCCGCCGCCTCCTCAATGTGGATGGCGGATGTGGATGGGCCCTCCTCAAGCGGCACCCCTCTGTGTTGTGCCATGTTGTGCAGGACACAACACACCACTATAATGTGTCCCACTCTGTCTGGTATGTACTGAAGCCCTCCCCCAGAACGATCAAGGCACCTAAATCGCATCTTGAGCAGCCCCGTAGCATGCTCAATTGTAGACCTGGTGGCGATGTGACTGTCGTTGTATCGATGCTGTTGCTTGGTGATGGGGTTCCTCAGAGGTGTCATGAGCCACGTGTGCAGGGGTATCCCTTGTCCCCGAGGAGCCAGCCCTTAAGGGTGTTTGGTGCGTGGAAGAGCCCCGGGATGTTGGATTCCCTCAGAATGAAGGAATCGCGGCAGCTGCCAGGGAATCTGGCGCACACGTGAAGGAATCTTTAGCAATGGTCACAAACGAGCTGAGCATTGATGGAGTCATACCCCCTTTCTGTGATTGAACTGCCCTGGCTCATGCCGAGGTGCTCAGATTGCTATATGGGTACAATTGATTGCACCCTGCACCCGTGGGAAGCCAGCCACAGAGTGCAATCCCGCTGCCCTCTCTGTCTGGCTGAGGTCATCCATGGGGAAGTTGACGTATTGCGAGGCCCTGTGAAATAAGCTGTCAGTGACCTGGGTTATGCACTTGTGTGCAGATGACTGAGAGACCCCAGCGATGTCACCGGTGGCACCCTGGAATGATACGGAGGTGAAGAGGGCAGTGGTGACTTTAACAGCGATGGATAATGAGATGCCGCCAGACCCAGCCGGGAGCAATTTGGCTTTCCCGATTTTTGCAGCACACCCGCCCCCACAATTGCAAGTTAAAATCGGCCCCATAGTCTCTCATCCCCGGCGTCATCCTAATAAATCTAAGTTGCACCTTTTCCATGACTGCAATATCCTTTCTAAAATGGGGTTTCGAAAACTGTACACCATAAGTGCAACCACCAACAAAACGATAGTAAGGACACGACGTGTACCACCCACACACACATGCTGTTTAACTTTGCATTAACATCATTAATCCCAGGTATTAAGCCCTGTGCTCTGTGCGTAGGTCTCTGTTTGAAAGTGCAGTACATGGCTGGCTTTGAACAGCAAACACTGAAAAGAGGCATGTCCCTAAATAGTATGTTGACTGCTGGCGAAACACTGCTGCTACTAACCACCTGCAGCAGAATGAAAGTGGGGGTGGGGGAGGGGGAAGCTCAGGCAGAAGGGGGCTCCAGGACTAGGGGCTAGGCAGTAGCACTGGTTTCTGAGTTAACATGGAGGTGTTGTGGGAGCAGGAGAAATGACACAACAGCTTGATGCGGGCTTAAAAACTTACTGTATAAGCACTGTGCCTCCTTCTCCCAATTCTAGCAGCATGTGTTGGTCAGGACTTTGTTGGCCATTGGCTGCATCTCGCACTTCACCTGTAGTCTAAGCAATGTCTTGTATAGATTCATCATCACTTCCTTTTGTATTCAGTGCCCCTAGATATAAAACTCAAAATACAATTTGCTCTTTTATGGCATTTTTTGCATCTTCAGCATCTGAGAAAAGAATATTTTTAAAAGACTGAGGCATAAAATACCAATGATACAATTTCTTAGCAGATTTTATGGAATGCAGATACAAGTCAACAATGTGTTATGTACTTGTAGGCGGTGTAATTTTTTTTAGCATTTAGGTTATACCAGCCTAAATTGGCACAAACAGGAATCCTGTGTGCTGATCTTTTTAAACAGTGAGCGATATAATATGACAAAAAAAAACACAATAATTCATTAATGTGCTCTTCCCCTCACTATAAAGGTAAAATATCTAAGCATTTCTGAACCCAGGTTTTCCTTTCCCAATTTCTACCATTTCCCCGAGCCTCCCACTTCCTTGGTTATTTGCACACCCTTTATCTCTTTAACGTCTTCATACTTCTATTACTTGACTGAGGTTACATCATAGCACTCATGATTTCTCTCTGGGTTTGTTTGTATTTTAGAAATGTATATTTCCCCCCCTGCCCTTTTTCTGACTATTAATACGACTGTCCACCTCTTATTTTTCAGTTTTGAAAAAGGGTTCACCCTCAAAACATTAACTTGTCTGCTCTCCCCACTGATGTTGTTTGATTAGCTGAGTGTTTCCTGCATTTTCTGTTTTGTCTCAGTTTTCTTTATTTTTACTTAAACACTTCTCCTTTTGCTGGAGAAAGTATTTTTGACTTGATGCATCTTCAGGCTTGCTGTTGCTTTGCAAAAATTTTACTATGTGCCACTTTCAGCCTTGCCAGGCTTTTGGGGTCATTTTGCCACTCCTGCAATTTTCTACATCCCTTTTTGGGAATGTATTTAATTTTGAATCGTTTTAGCTAAAAACCCATTTGCTTTGTCCACATGGCTTTTTTGAGCCAAGAGTTGCCACTTTCTTTAGAATCTTTAACTAAAATATGAAACTCATAATCTCTAAAGCATGCCTTACTGAGTTTTTGTTTGCTCCCAAGTCTGCGTGATTAATGAAGGTCAACTGGTTGATTACCAGTTTTAATTTGCATGATTGCATCCGGCATTCTGTGGGATGGTGTAAATTACTGCCAGGGATAAATTAAGATACAAAAACATTGCTCATTAGTGCTTCAGGGGTAAATACCACTAATTACCCCTGTTCAGTGCTTGGGCAGTTAATAGCAGTAATTACCCCAAGTTTACTTTTTAAAATACTCTTAAATGGCTGCAGACTGGGTGATTCAGCTGATTGTTTTTCAAAAACATCTATCCCATACAGTTCATTTAAGTTAATGCTATACGCAGCAAATATAAAATTCCACACATTTCTTCCAAATGCTGTTTTCCCAACCCATCCTTCTTGCAAGCAGCACCATACATAAACTTAGGATGGTCTGAGAGTATGACCCCCTCTAGACAATTGTATATTAAAAGTGATGTATTCTGATTAATTGTAATACACATTTCTACTTCACAGTTGATAAATTATTAATATAAAGAAACATTGAGTCAATTTAAATGAAGTTAAAGAAAAAACCTGTATTGATATAACGCCTTTCACATTATCAGGATATCCCAAACTGCTTCACAGTCAATGAAGTACTCTTGAAGTGTGGTCACTGTTGTTATGTAAGAAACATGGAAGCCAATGTGCACACAGTAAAGTCTTACGAACACCAATGCGGTAATTGGCCAGATAAACTGTGTTGGTTGAGGGATAAATGTTGGCCAGACCACTACAAGTCAGTCCCCTTCTCTTCAAATAATGCCATGGGTTCTTTTATGTCCACTTAAGGGGGCAGATTGGGCTTCAGTTTAACATCTCTTCCAAAAGGCAGCACCTTTGACAGTGAAGCACTCCCTCAGTACTGCACTGAAATCTCAGCCTAGATAATGTGCACAAGTCTCAAGAGTGGGGCTTGAACTCATTACCTTCTGACTTAGAGGCAAGAGTGTTACCACCGAGCCATGGCTAATACCCTAGGTTAGTTACCATAGGTAATTTGAATCAGACATTAGAGGGGAATTTTAACTACCCCGTCTGGCAGCTAAAATGGAACGGGCACTTTCCCACCCCAATCTGGCCGACAGGGTCCTCTTTAAATAAGCAAATCAGGCTCCAATGATGCAATTGGGGCCTGATTTACTATTTTGAACTTAGGCCTGAACTGTGGCGGCCAAACTTGTTGAGAGCTGCAGCCACGGCCAGAAGAGGCCCATCAAAGTAAGTTTTTAAAACATTTCTTTTTCGTTTCCTTGTGGTCCAGGAGGAGCAGGAGCTCTCCCAGGCCACACAAGGAAGCCAAGGGCTTCCCCTACCCTGGGCTTCCCCCCTCCCCCAACTGGGATTCCCCCCAATGGACTTACCTTGTGCTAGGTACCGTTCCCGCGGGTCCCTGGCGGCGGCCTCCAAGCCGCTTAATTTTAACGGCCGGGCAGCCACTTCACGCCAACTTCCCAAGCCATTTGGTCAGGAAGTTGGTTTGCGGTATGCTAATGAGGCCTAGCCATTAAAATCGTCCGAGCCTCCCTCCTGCATCTTCTGGCACTCAGTTCGCATTCCCACCTGGGAGTAAAAATCGACCCCTCAGAGTTGTAAGAGCAGGGGGTACTTTTATCAATAGACTGAAAATGGCCAGGGACATGACACACACTGTAGGCACAGAGTTTATTGCAAAGTTGACCGAAGTGCCTACAGAAGAGAGACACCTTAATGACAGACCAGGGATTCAATCGTATTGATTTTGGGTATCCTTGAAGTTTGAATCACCCATTTGCCATTAATGGGTTCAAAAATAATCAAATTAAATTATCTTCCAAGGATATCTCCCAGCAATTATAAATAATTACCACAAAAGGAACTTTTGACTTGGAAAACTAGTAAACAGCACCTCAATTGAAAAAAACCCTTTATCAATGATAGGATTACATACAAGGTTCTGATCCAGAATGTGTTTCCTTTAAATTTTAAACCACCTTTACCAATTGCAAAATTTGCAAGATTTCTTTAAACCAAGAATCCCTATTTGAGAAATTGGGAATCTAGGTCTGTCAGATTTTGGTTCCCTCTCAATTGTTTCAGCATCAACTGATTTTCCACCCCCACAGGAAAATAATGTACACATTTGCGTGACTAATGACTAAATGTACACATTTGCCTGACTAAGCCAGTGATTCGAATATGTGCCCCCAAGATCATTACCGCAGTCCGTATATTCATTCTCGTGAAACAGGGAATTGCACAGCTTTTTTTTTACAAAGAAAACAAGTCAAGGAGATTTGGTGCAAAACATTTAATAATTTACTCTCTTGTACTACAAAATTAAGCAGTGTGAATTTTTTTGCAGTTCACAGAAAGTACAGTACTCTTTAAATTTAAACACATTACAAACAAATTGCTCTCTGCAAACAAAAAGGTTTACAATAGTTAAACATTAAAGCTACTAAATAGTACCCCAGCAGCACGCTGCTATTTCAACTCAGCACTGAAATCCTTTGGGATAATATTCAATACTTTGTTTGTAAAAGTTTTTCTTTCCTTCCTCCTTTGAAAAATAGTATTCACAGATTTGTTTCTATCTTAGCACAGCAACAGTATGCATATTAAAAAAAACACTTAATGTCATTAAAATAAGGCAAAAAACCCTCTTATGTACACTGAAAAAGTTAATTGAACAAGTAATTTACATTTTTCAAAATGTGAATCGAGAGAAATTGGCAGTCATCAGAAAGCATTTTTAAAAAATCAAATAAATTGTGATTTTTTAAAACTTTTTTTTCCGACCTATTAAATTTCCTTTCTGATTATTAAACAAGCACACCATACTAATATGCATAAGGCACAGTCTCACATTTTGGCAGCATGTCGGCCATTTGCCAGAACCATCAACTGAATGATAAAGGCATTACACGTGATAAACTACACGTGAAACTGTATGAAAGTTAAATGTATTTCATTTTTACCATGTTCTTCCAAAATGACAGGTCTGTAATTAGGAGGCATTGGATTTATACAGGTCTGAAATAGCCTAATTCAATAACCAAAATGAGGATAAATTCAATGAGGCTGCATTCCCAGGCAGTCTTGCTAGACACAATTGAAAGAAAGAATCTCCATTTAAAAACGCCTTTCACAACCTCAGGCTGTACAAAGCGCTTTACAGCCAAAGAAGTACTTTAGAGGTGTAGTCACCGTTACAAAGCCTCTCTAAAGGGTGTTGGTTAGAGATAGGGCTAGAACAGTATAACACTAATAGGGAACCGTGACAGCCAATTTGCGTACAGCAAGGTCCCACAAACAGCGATGAGATAATCTGTTTTAGCAACGTTGGTTGAGGGATAAATGTAGGCCAGGACATCAGGTGAACTCCCCTGCTCTTCTTCAAATGGGACCTTTTACATTACCAAGAAAGGGCAGACGGGGCCTCAGTTTAACTTCTCATCCGAAAAATGCCACCTCCAACAGTACAGCACTCCCTCAGGACTAGATTATGTACTCAAATCGCTTGAGTGAGATTTTAACTCTCAATCTTCTGACACCTTGGCAGAGTGTGGGTCGAAGAACTAGCGTTATACTGTTCTAGCCCTATCTCTAACCAACACTCTTGTCTAGAGAGGCTTTGTAACAGGAGCGAAGTATCACTGAATTTATCCTACAATTTGAAACACATTTTCCATATTTCAGTGTAACCTGTACTTAGTGATATATTAACTGGAACAAATGTGACCTTGGTATTTTTCTTCCTTTTTTAAAAATGTATTTTTCCCCATCACCACAGACATGCCTGTAGTTTCTTTCCATACTACTAGGAGGCCAGCTGATACAGGTTCTTGAGGCACATCCAGTATCAAACTCCAGATGATTATATTTCCCTTCTGTTGTCTAAGGATCTCACTTTCACTCCAATTCACATCTAATGAGGTGGACTTCCCAGCCAGTAAATATTACTGGGAGAAACATTGGTCTCTCAGTCTAACATGTTGCAACACTGGACTGACACACTCATTTCTATTTAATTAACAGCAGTCAATATCTAACTAAAAAGCATAAAACAATAAATTAAATCCTTAACAAGTCAAATGGACTCTCTACTGATTGATTCTCCCATTTTTAGGATTAAGAAGATCGAATTGTTTGCTTTGGTTCTAACCAGTGCATCACGCCACATGGGAAAGGCTGGTGTTGACGAACTCAAGTAGGTTGTGCAATTTAACTCAAGTAGGTTTTCTTCTATTATGGGCCTATGGGTTAACAGAAAAACAATTGTGACGTTCCTTTAACCGATGTACTTAAATGTGAATGCATTATTGCATTCACATTTAAAAACTTTTATTATTATGAATTTCTTTAAAAACTATTTTACTCTAATTCTTATTGTGAATAATTAATCTACACTCCTAGAACAAAGTTATATAAACAGAAAAATGTATCATAGTTTATCATTTTGTAACACAGAATATTGTAACAAACAAAAATATCCTGTTGCCCTGTTTATTAATCTAATTGTTCGCAGCTGAACTTGCTGATCTGAATGATGCATTCTCTGCTCTTCAGGTACATGTAATGCGTAGACAGTTTGACAGTGATTGGGAATATCTCCAATAAAAACATAAGAAACAACCACATTTACAAAGCCAGCTGCAATATTATTCCCGAATCTTGGTTGAGAAACAGTGATGCATCTAAATGGTCTGCAGTTTTTTGAAAGCACTCGCCATCAGGTGAAAATGTGGCAGCCACTGCCTTTCATATAAAACATAAGAAAGCATAAAGAGGACAAAAGGAAAATATAATTGAAGCATAAGGTGCCTTATGCTAGATTTGGGGGCAGGTTGCACATGAACATTCACCTGTCTTAATGATGAATTCTCCAATTTGCCATAGCCCACCATCTAGCCTGGCACCAAGGGTGCTGGGTGCATTTTTGCTTCGCTAGCATGCAACATATATATTCAGCCCAGACATCACTTTCTTCTCCCCCCGCCCCGCCTCACAGCACCACACATCTGCTTCCCATTCCCCAGCAGAGCCTCTGTGCCTCCATTTAATTCCTAACTGAACCAGTTGCCTGTGGCAGGACTCAGCGTTGGTCCCTCTCCAGCTGGAAAGCAAAGGGATGTTATTTGCCGGGACTCAAACCTCGAGCGCGACTGAAATGTCTGCATGAAAACCATGATACTATATATGTTAATAGTCCTTTAAGTGCTGTTGAATAGGATTTTTTTCATTTCTTTTACTGGAGACTGAGCTTGAGTAGCACTGAATCCAGGAAAGACAACTGGCAACAACAGATGAGTGGAAGAAAAAAGTGCCAAACCCTTGCAGAGTATGGGAGCACAGTAGGCTATAAAAACAGCACAAGAACAAACTGTGGCCACTGCTCTCGATGCCAGACTTGATACTCATTATGGTTTCAATATACAGTTGAAGTAAATTGCTGTTTGAATGTTAATTTTCTGTAGATCAGGAAGAAAACCTTACCTGTGACTATTAGCTTGTTATAAAGTAGCCGACAGAACAGTGAAGATAATTAAACCAGCAGCAGGTAGATTCTATCTTTTGGGAGGGAAAGACACCAAAAAGGTGTAATCCCCCTCATTAAGGTTATTCGTGATACAAGGTTTTAAATACATAAATTCTCTAAGAGTAAAAATCAAATATTCCCTTTATTTACAAATACTTTTCAGCATTAACAGAATCCTCATTAACTGCCTGATTAAACGTTTTTGTCCTCGAGAGGATACTCAGATGTACAGCCCTTTTATTTTGAAATAAGCTACATTATCTATCCTATGCAGTGTTTACAATATCTTATTGTAATAATTATAAAAGTATTCGCAACTGTTGCAAATATTTTGATTAAAATGTATACTTGGCAAAAGCCCAAACTGAGACTCCTTTAACAGTCTATCTCCATTTTAAAAGGCACGACAGAGATAAGCTTTGCATTATTTGTGATAACACTCTTGATTTTAACAGCAGTGGCACAAAAATATGTCAGATCTACCAAAACAACCTGTAACTCAGTGGAGTTGACTTGAGAGGAAGATAGTGCATCTGGAATCTAAGTAGAAAACTTAACCAATACATTTCACTTCAATTATTTCTTGTGCCAAATGAATGCAGCGTATTCCAACAGAAATGAATGTACCACATTTAATACACAACGGAAATACTTTGAATTTGACATGACGTTCAAGATCCAAAAATGCTAAATGACCACATGAGCTGGTGTGATATGACATGACTTATTATAATATTTAACAAATGCTCAACAGTATATTCGCACTGTAATTCTGAAAAGTAAAGAGACAGAGGATATACGGCTTTGGGTCACTGAAAAATATTCAGTGAGTGAAAGGTTGTAATACCACAAGTTGCTGTTTTCCTATTCAGTGGCCCACAATTATACACTCTACGTATACTATGGAAGCGCTATTGAATACTTTCACCCCATATTTATTTCATTTATTTAACCTTTTGTAGTAGTGCTCATTTCTGTGAAGGCAGTGTAGTGCCTAATGATGATGTGTTATTGGGGTTGGAGTTGGTTATTAAATGGATCGTTGCCAACTTTCAAGTCACTGCAGGTCTCAGCAGAATTACTAAGTCTTGTTCTATTTTTTCGGTTGAGGGGGCCCCTCTGATAAATTTCATGGTATAAATGTATATACAAAAGTACTCAACAACAACCTGGCCTTTTCACATAAAACCATAGAAGTTAGCACAGAAGACCATTCGGCCCATCATATCTGTGACAGCTCTTTTCTAGAGGAATCCAAAACTAATCCCACTGCCCTGCTGTCTCTCCACAGCGCTGTCACTTGTTTTGCTTCAAATGTTTATCCATTTGTCACTTTACTTTTCCATTGTTATTCCGCTAGGATGTACGTAAAACAAGCAGTTCTAAAGACTTAGGAAAGTCAAAGTTGTACAACCACTGACCAAGCAGTAGGTATCTGGCAGCTCATAGGGCAAAAGAAACTAAATGAACTCCCCTCGGAATGGAAGTGAGTTTGTATTTTGCTGCAGCCAGCGGTGACATAGTCTAGAAAGTGGTGTGTCCTCAGGGTCTTCAAATTCAAGGAACCCTAAGCGATTCAGGATCTCATAGACTCCAGCCTTGGCTGCTACCTGGATGAATGCATACAAAGAAGATGGTTTAATCAAGACAAAATTCCAAAGCTCCTTTTGACATCAATTTGATTTGCAGCATGTTAAAACAAAGAACCTTATTGGAAATATCAAAGGAAAAAACATGTCTATTGCAATTTATGTTAGTTGTACAGTAGGAACCAGTGCTTGAAATAGAGCTAATATTTCTAAAAAGCTGAAGATAAATTTAAAAAACAAAGATATTTAACCCCTGAATGTGACCTTGCATTGATGCAAACAGTATGTATACATAAAATTTTACCCCACAATTGGCAAGTGTGGGTGCCAAAGTACATTTGGCACCGCATCACAGACATTGAAAACTACAGCACATGCACACTATCCCTTTGGACACCATTCACCTTACTTAAAGCAATTTTAACCACTGCAAAATGAATTCACGTGGGTCTGACAATACATACTGTAAACAGAAATCCAAGTTATTAAAAATGAGTACAATTGTCTGAGGCCCATTAGTTGAAGTTGATAATGGAGCCTAGAAGCCAACTTTGAAGCCTCAAATTTTATGTGATCTGAATGGTCCATTAGCTAAAGCTAGTGCTGATATGGTAATTGTTGTTTTGCAGAACTTCTATTAAAGAGATGGTTCTTAAAGACATTGCCCCAAGGCAAATTTTTAAAAATGACCAGAATGACAAAAAGAAACTGTTCAGAAAGCAAGGATCAGAAAATGTGAATATATTCCGATACAAGATTTACTTATATCATGTTTTTCATGCTTGCTAATTATCTTTTTCCATTCGTGGTGGCAGTACACTGATTCCATTATCCCAAAATACACAGAATTATCCAAGAGAATGTGGAAGGGTTAGGGTTAAGCTTATTCCTGCTAGGACTGGAGATGGGGCAAATTAATGCTGGATGTAACCTGCATCTGTCACTAATTCCAATTCACCAGTAGCAGTGTTGATCAAAATTACCACCATCAGCAAGAAAATCCAGCTCAATGTACGTTAAATCAAAGCCAAAGATAAAACTCGGGAAATTAGTTTACAATGCGCACTACCAACAGGGATCTTCGCCCGCTACACACAACAGGAAACATAGGCACGCTGCCTACCGTTTTCTGTTCATTAAGATAGTGGCACGTGCCTGCAATTTCCCAATAAGCATAGCTGACCAGTACAGCACATTCATGAATTGCCATTTTGGTGTACCAGCATGTTTCTGTGTTCCATATTAGCTATAGTTATTGCTAGACAAGTTTGCCCAAATTGTAGCAGATTGTGAGATGTTTAACTTAAAGACACAACTCTCAGATAGCAAAGATTGTATTCACAGCCCTCTCATTCCCTTCAGTTTCCGGACATTTACAGGAACAGTTGGTAAGATGTAGTTCTCTCACAGTAGTGTCAATTTCCTGCTTCTCTTTCTAGTGGGCCACCATTTCTTTACTAACAGTTGCTTAAGCCTTATTGTGATCAGGATAAATACAAATTATAAAGCAAAATATGTACCAGAAACTACTTAGAAACAGTAGATTGATTGTTGATTATTGCAACAATGTTACTTCACGTCACAAATTAAATTCTTGTGTTCATATATTTAAAATCTCCATACAAACACATTAAATTTATCATTACAAATATCACACAATATGATTTCAACCACTTATGTTTTTCATCTCAAATCGCAGTTTGAAATAAACAATCACTAATGCATGAATGTAATCAGCAAATTCATTACATAAATTTCTAAATGTAGAAAATGTACTTTTGAAGCAACAGTTGGAAAAACATGGTCTATTAGTAAGCAAAGAAATGACAATTACTGCCAGATAAGATTATAAGTGGCATATCTGCTTAAAATTTTCTTTTGATATGTTGCAAGATGTTCGGAAAGGCATTGATCCTGATGTTACTGGACTACTACAGTGTTTAAAGGGGAAGATAAGTCTTGGATGAGTACCTCTATTAAATGTATCTCCCATTTAGAGGAAAAGATAGATTTCCTAGAAAACCTAGACCAGATTTGATAAATCTACCTTATTCCAGCTTAAAATGGGCGAGTATTTTGAATAAAAAGTCCTTCTCCTAGACTTGCTTTCCTCTTTAATTTTTTGCAGATTGTTTAAGTAAATCCAAGATGACGGGTTTGTTGGTTAAAGGACTTGTTTTCAATTAAATCACCACATGCAGTCAAATAATTATTTTAAATAATTTGGAGAGTAATATTTACAATTCACAGGAGACATAAAAATATGATGCCACGATTTCACAACAGATTTTACTACTGCTGTTTAAGTCATGGTTAACCCCTTGAGTACTGTTCAGCACTGGTACCTTTAAAAATATGATGTAGTTGCCACCCTACATAAACTAGAACTCATTCAGAATGCTTTTGCTTATAACCTTTCCAGCTAAAAGCCCCACACTTCCGTTACCCTGGTGTGGTACACTGGCTCCACATGTCCCAAGTTCCACACCTGTTACTCTGGTCTAGTCCATTGGCTCCCCATGTCCTTAACAAATCAATTTCAAGCTCCTTATCTTCCCCTTTAAATGCTGTAAGTGCCTGTTTTCTTTATACCTGTCCCAGGAGATTGGGGAAGGGTTGGTACACAGGGATGAAACTGCCGAAAGATAAGAGTGATTGGGGCCTCAGGGCCTTTTCTCTTCCTGCACACATAAACATTAGCAAAATTTGAAATAGATAACATCTATATTAGGAAATATCGGGGGTTCACGAGCACAGATGCGGGAAAATTTTCTTGGAAGAAAGAAACTTTTAGGTTTGTTGCTAAGGGAATCAGAATTGCAATAAACACACATTGTGTTTTTGATGCTTTGTCAAATATTTCATTTTTTAAAAATTCATTCATGGCATGTGGGTGTCGCGAGCAAGGCCAGCATTTATTGCCCATCCCTAATTGCCCTCGAGAAGGTGGTGGTGAGCCGCATTCTTGAACCACTGTAGTCCGTATGGTGAAGGTACTCTCACAGTGCTGTTAGGTAGGGAGTTCCAGGATTTTGACCCAGCGACAATGAAGGAACAGCGATATATTTCCAAGTCGGGATGGTGTGTGACTTGGAGGGGAACGTGCAGGTGATGGTGTTTCCGTGCGCCTGCTGCCCTTGACCTTCTAGGTGGTAGAGGTCGTGGGTTTGGGAGGTGCTGTCAAAGAAGCCTTGGCAAATTGCTGCAGTGCATCTTGTAAATGGTACACACTGCAGCCACGGTGCGCCAGTGGTGGAGGGAGTGAATGTTTAAGATGGTGGATGGGGTGCCAATCAAGCGGGCTGTTTTGTCCTGGATGGGGTCGAGCTTCTTGAGTGTTGTTGGAGCTGCACTCATCCAGGCAAGTATAGAGTATTCCATCACACTCCTGACTTGTGTCTTGTGGAAGGTGGAAAGGATTTGTGGAGTCAGGAGGTGAGTCACTCGCCACAGAATACCCAGCCTCTGACCTGCTCTTGTAGCCACACTATTTATGTGGCTGGTCCAGTTAAGTTTCTGGTCAATGGTGACCCCCAGGATGTTGATGTTGGGGGATTTGGCGATGGTAATGCTATTGAATGTCATGGGGAGATGGTTAGACTCTCTCTTGTTGGAGATGGTCATTGCCTGGCACTTGTCTGGTGTGAATGTTACTTGCCACTTATCAGTCCAAGCCTGGATGTTGTCCAGGTCTTGCTGCATGCGGGCATGGGCTATTTCATTATCTGAGGGGTTGAGAATGGAACTGAACACTGTGCAATCATGAGCAAACATCTCCACTTTTGACCTTATGATGGAGGGAAGATCATTGATGAAGCAGATGAAGATGGTTGGCCTAGGACACTGCCCTGAGGAACGCCTGCAGCGATGTCCTGGGGCTGAAATGATTGGCCTCCAACAATCACTAGCATCTTTTGCCAGGTATGACTCCAGCCACTGAAGAGTTTTCTCCCTGATTCCCATTGACTTCAATTTTACTAGGGCTCCTTGGTGCCACACTCGGTCAAATGCTGCCTTGATGCCAAGGGCAGTTACTCTCACCTCACCTCTGGAATTCAGCTCTTCTGTCCATGTTTGGACCAAGGCTGTAATGAGGTCTGGTGCCGAGTGGTCCTGGCGGAACCCAAACTGAGCAGGTTATTAGTGAGTAAGTGCTGCTTGACAGCACTGTCGACGACACCTTCCATCACTTTGCTGATGATTGAGAGTAGGCTGATGGGGCGATAATTGGCCGGATTGGATTTATCCTTCTTTTAGTGGACATGACATAAACAGAATACGTGCTCTGCACAATTCAATACTATTTAACATGAAAGCAAAGTGTAGGATTCAAAGCAACATAAAAACTTTTCAAACTGTGGAGCAAAAATACTTGTTCTGTGACTGAAATAACTTAATGAATGGGTGCACACAGGTCGATCAGCTAAATTATCATCGAGAGATAACAGAAGTCAGAATGGAAGTTTTACCAACATTTATTACATAAAACTGCTCACTATGATGCCAGAAGATATTCAGAAACTATCAATTGCTGTTGTACATGAACAATCTGGAAGTAATGATATACTGGCATGTTTTGGTAAATTGGGGAACTGAGTTGATTGAAGTGGGGTGTGGGCAAGTGCTTTATTCAACTTGAGGTCTCCAATTCCAACACAATACAACACTGAAAGTTCATTATTGTATTTGCAGGTAGTAAAATATTGAAACTAACTAACCTTTATTTAAATTCTATTGAAAATAGTGGACTTCATAATCTGACCATTATAACATCTCATCTGTATGTCAGGTCCTGTGGATTGTACTGAAACCAGACCCAAGCTCTGTGCAGTTGCAAGGAGGTGCAGTCTCATCTTCATTACTTGCTTCTCTTCCATAGTCCTCTAAAGAAATTGAATTGAAAATTTGACTCTGGGCCCAGATTGCAATTTTAAGACTATGAGTGACTTGCCCGTGGCCTTGCTCACACTTAGCCAGAGGAAATGGTATGTTTGTTGTAACACGACAAAATGGCAGGCTGACTGAGGCAACTTGTGATGGAAGAACTGAATAGTAGGAATTAAAGGTAATAGAAGCAGATGTTACCTCTCATTGTTACCAATGTAACAACAGGGATTAGGGGTGACAAACAGGAAGTCTGAAGAATTTTTTATATTGCAAGACGATTATGGACAAAGGAAGCCATTCAGCCCATCTTAATTAATCCATCTGGAATAAGGTTGCTAACTCTGGTTGGACATATTCCTGGAGGGTTCATCACCTGACCTCTCGTTTCCAACCACCCCACCCAGTGAAAGAGACTTTTTTGACATCTTCAATATTTTTATAGCCAATAAACAAAAACGTTCAAAGAAAATGAAAAAAAAATCACAATTTTTAAAGCCCCTATCGTTTTTCTCTTGGGTTGCTCGCAGCAATGTTCAGGAGATTAATCTTTAATTGCTGGAGACTCCAGGACAATTCTGAAGCGTTGGTAACCCTAATCCAGAAAGACTCTACAGTTCCTCTATTGCTGTATCTAATTTATTTCTAAAGACTCCAGGGGCTCAATTTCAAAACCGAGCCAGGATGGGGGCGGAGGGGTCAAATTGAGGATAGCAAACCCATTAGTACGGGTTTCCCGGAAGTCCTTACGATTTTGACTTAAGGACGTCTTTTATTTTTTTTTGTCGGTTTCCTGTCTGACTGACCGGCCTGAGTGACAGGCTGGTCTCAGTCGGACAGGAGACCAGCCAGGGAGAGTTCAGGTAAGTCTGTAGGTAAGTTTTTGTTTGTGTGGATGGGGGGGCATGGGTGGACATTGGTTGGCACGGGGGTCGGGATCAGGGGTCTGCGATCATTGAAGGGAAGGGTCGGGGGTTGAAGGATCGGAGTTTGGGAGGAGGATCGGGGTTGGTGGGGGAAGATCGTGGTCGGGGATCGTTGGTCTGCGCGATCGGGGGGTGGGGGGTTGCGCGATCGGGGGTTGGGTGTCCGCAATCGTTGGGGGGTCGGTGCAGGTAGGCTTGTTGGGCCTGGAGGAAACACTCCTGCTCCTCCGGGCCCACAACCTGTGCCTTTCTAGGCATCTACCTGTTAGTCTCGGGCCTTTTTGCATCCTTTCACGAGGCGTAAAACAGAAGGCCTTGGAATCCCGGTCCCTCGGGGTTGAAATCGGGAATTCCAGAAAAATGGTGGCCCAAAGCCTCCTTGAAAGATTTTATGGCCCGACCTGCCTTCTGGGAGCGGGTTGGTCGCCTGCCCTGGTGAAAACCGGAAATGGGCGGGTCTGAAATGGTGGCAATTTTCAATGCCTCTCCCCGCCCCCAACCCCCCCCCCCCCCCCCTCCCCGGTTTTTCACTTTGAAAATTGAACCCCAGAGCCTTCACTTTGGCTACTCTATCTGAAAATACATTCCAAATGTTGATCACTCTGTGTGTAAAGAAGAACTTCCTGATATCAGTCCTAAACTTACCTTTTACTAGTTTGAACTAGTCCTACTCTTGCAATTTAACGTAAAGTGCTACTCCAGATTTACCTTCTCCATTCCCTTAACCATCTTATATATCTTTACACAATCACCTCTCAGACACCTCCTTTTAGGCTGAAAAGCCCAAGTTTATCCAGTTTTTCCTCATATCTTAGTCCTTTGACACTAAAGATCAGTTTGGTTGTACTGCCTCTGGATTGAATGTCTCCCTTGTGTCTAGACAACCAGAACTGAACACAGTATTCAAGGTGCGGTCTGACCATAGTACTGTACATTTTTACCACAACTTTCTCTGACTTATATTCCACTATTTTGTCCACATAGTTCAACATTTTATTGTTTTTGTTCATTGCTGCTCTTCATTGGTTAGACATGCTGAGCTAATAAGGCTCCTAGGACTCGATTTTCCTGGGAAATTGCGGGTGCATTGGGGGCTCCAAAAATTGGGGAAATACTATTCGGGTTTGGAGCCTGGCTCCAACCCACAGAATTCCGGGATCCCCACTGACCCGTCCGGGTGCGGGTGCGCGTGCGCCTCCCGAATGCGGATGTCCCATCGGCAATTAAAGCTGGCCAGATGATCATTTACATAGTTGTTGAGCTAGTTTAAGTACTTGAAGTACTTCATTTTCTCCACATATTGGCAGGTGTGCGATTTTGAAGCATCCTCGGCATGTTTCCTGTGCTGTGGGAAATACTCCATGATGCAACAGACGTGTTTCAGCCAGCAGCCAGTGGGACATTCAAATGCTTATTTGACAGATGGGGAGAAAAGGTCACTTATTGCAGCAGGGCACTCTGTTATTTCAGGTAAAGTTTTGGCTGCAAGATCTTTGTGTTTTCACTGAAAATTCTTACTTTCCACTCAAAATTCTGCTGTTCAAACATATTGAACTACTTTGTGGACTCCCTCAAACTCACACCGTCAGGATGGGGGGGGCCATGGCTGCATTCACCACTACATCCGAGGACGAGCAACATCATCAGCCTTGCCAGGCACGGCGTCCACCTCCGCCACGTGGAGCTCTACAACACAGTGCTGCACCACAGGCACCTGCATAAAAGCACAGCAGGCAACAACAGAGAGAGCGCCATCGCAGGAGGCACTACCCTCGCCACAGGGTCTACAGACTGAGGCTCAGCTTCCTGGACCTCTCTGAGGAGAAGTGCATACGGAAACTCAGAGTCAGTCGCCAGGTAGTCGCAGACATCTGCGGCCTCCTTCATGCCGAGCTGCTCCCAGCTGGGCCGAGCAGCATCTCCTTACCTGTCACTGTCAAAGTCACCACTGCCCTCAACATCTTCGCCTCCGGATTATTCCAGGGTGCCACCGGGTACATCGCCAGGGTGTCTCAGTCGTCTGCACACAAGAGCATAAGGCAGGTCACCGACGGCTTGTTTCACAGGGCCTCGCAATGCATCAGCTTCCCCATGGATGACCTCAGCCAGACGGAGAGGACAATGGGATTTCAATCTGTGGCTGGCTTCCCACGGGTTCAGGGTGCAATCGAGCACCTCCACATGAGCCAGGACTGTTCATCAACAGGAAGGGGTATCACTCCATCAACACTCAGCTCGTTTGTGACCACCGCAAAAGATTCCTTCACGTGTGCGCTAGATTCCCTGCCAGCTGCCACGATTCCTAGCAGCAATGTGGCGCGATTTCTTCATCCTCCGGGAATCCAACATCCCGCCCCTCTTCCACAAACCGAACACCCTTAAGGGCTGGCTCCTCGGGGACAAGGGATAACCCCTGCACACGTGGCTCATGACACCTCTGAGGAACCCCATCACTGAGCAACAGCATCGATATAACAACAGCCACATCGCTACCAGGTCCACAATTGAGCATGCTATCGGGCTGCTCAAGATGCGATTTAGATGCCTTGATCGTTCTGAGGGAGTGCTTCAATACACACCAGACAGAGTGGGACGCATTATAGTAGTGTGTTGTGCCCTGCACAACAGAGCACAACAGAGTGGGGTGCCGCTTGAGGAGGCCCCATCAACATCTGCCACCCACATTGAGGAGGAGGCAGTGGAGGAGCAGGAGCAGGAGCAAACCATGGGCAGAGCAGCGGCTCACCTGGCTGCTCGTGAAGCCAGGGAGTCACTGATATGTGGTGCATCCCCTGTGGCTGCAGCAGAGGTAGTGGCAGGTTGCTCATGATCATGCCCTGACCGATTAGATGCTTTGGGCCTACGGCCTCTAGGTTTTGGTCCACGTGAGAGCCCCTCCAAAGACTGCTCCACCTCCACCTGTGCAGGGGCAGACTCGGCCATCTGGAGAGGAGGCAGCATTGCGGGTACTGGTTGAGAGGGGGGCAACGGGTGAGACGTGGGAGCACTTTGAGTGGTGTCCCCACTTCCAGTCCCCTTTCACCATTATCCCCACCACCCCCCCACCCCCACACCAAGCCAGGCCCACATCACTCCTACCGCCCTGCTGGTGAAGCCTTGCAAGTCCAGTGCTAGTGTACCTGCCTGTCTGTTTAAGGCGGCAGAATGTTGATCATTGTGAGTCCAAACGGCCGTTGTCAGGGCCTGCATGGACTCATTTGTGAGCCTTGCTTGAAGCTCAATGGAGGCTAGCCTTCTCTCCATTGCAGACATTCCCGCACTTACCCATGACAGTATCTCTGAGAGTTGCTCATGTCCCTGTGACACTATCTCAGAGATGCCCTCACGTCCCTGTGACAGTATCTCAGGGAGTTGCTCACGTCCCTGTGACACTATCTCAGAGATGCTCTCACGTCCCTGTGACACTATCTCAGAGAGTTGCTCGTGTCCCTGTGACACTATCTCAGAGATTCCCTCCTGTACCTGTGCCGCCATTCCACTAATGCAGGAGTTGGACTCCTTCATCCTCTGCGCTATTGTGGAGAGTGTGCGTGGCACCTGCTCCAGCACCTCGCAAATGTGCTGCTGTCCCTCGATCATTCTCCTTTTAAAGGATGGCCCCCAGGGTTCAGCATCTGCGTCCAGCTGAGCAGAGCCTGGATAGGAGTGTTCCCACCAACCCAGACTCTCCTCAGCTGCCCTGCCACCAGTATCTGTTCGTGCTCACGTGTGTGGTAACTCATCAGGTGCCAACCCAACTAACTGTGGACTAGGACCCACCGAGTTGTGAGTATATGCGCTGGTGGATGGCTCGCTCAGATGTGACGGCGCACCCTCAGAGGCCGGCAATTCCTCTGGGGAATCGCCCTCTGCCGTCACAGCGGTCGCTGAAGGCCTTGTAAGAGAACAGAAGGCAATATTAAGCATCATCACAGATGTGTCATGTTGCGATGAGCATACTGAGATGCTGAAGATGGCAAGGCATGTTAACATCAATTCATATTGTGTGTGATGAATGTTAAAGTTATGTCACCAGACGTTTGTCAGGTGCCAGTCTCAACGTCCCCGACGGACAGGCACTTGAGGGTTCGGCTGAGCTCCAGCGCCTCCTGCTCCACGTCTGTGAGGATGACTATTTGTTGTGGCCCCCCTCCGGTCCTTGCCCTTTGCCATGATTTCTGAGCTCTCTTCTCCTATAAGGGGAGAAAGCACAGACGTGTGAGTGAGTGATGGTGACGTGGCCAACCGATGAATGCATTGGCTTGGGTGCAGCTGACCGTGAAAGAGATGCATCAAAGGGTGAGTATGAGACGGAGCCATGACATTGTATGAGGATTGGGTTGAGTAGTATTGTTGGGGTGACGAATGGGGACGTGAGGAAGTGCAGGTAAGTTGAGGATGAGCCTTAAGTGGGTGTGAGGAGTGATGTGATAGAGAAGTGTTGGCAGTGCAGAATGAGTTGGGGTGTGGGGGCGGTGATGTGGAAGACGGAATGTAGGAGAATCAGTAAGTGTACTCACTTTGGCTGACCTAGTTAGGTCATTGAAGAGCTTCCTCCACTGGATCCAGGTTCGGGAGATTTTGCTGCTGACAGGTGACCACCTTTGCTGCTGGTGACCACCTTTGCCACCTCGAGCCAGGCCATCTTGGTGATAGAGGCAGGTCACTTCCTCCCGTCCGTGGGGTAGAACACATCCCTCCTCCTCCTCACCCCATCCAGTAGCACCTCGAGTAAGGCATCGTTGAATCTTGAAGCAGCCTTGCCACTGTGCTACTCCACTGGTGTGTGGGTGTTTGCTCCAGGAGAGCCATTGGAGGACTGCCCCTTTAAATAGAGCTGACGGCCTGTGATGTGGGTGCGCAGTCCGCCCGCTGCGTAGATTTTGGATGGCAAACCCGGAAGCCACGTTAAATGGCTCCAATTGACTCGTGATCGCGTGCGAAACGGACATTTTTTATTGGGCAGGTTACCCATGTGCCCAGTCACCCCCCTTGCTGCCATCCCGCTTCCTCGCTAATATCGGGGCCCTAATTTCTTTCAACTTTGTCCTCAGTTACTTCAACACCATTCATAGAGTATATGTGTTGCCCATTTTTCTTTCCTATATGCAATACTTTACATTTGTCTGCATTACACTTAATCTGCCATTCTTCTTATTCGTTCATGGGATGTGGGCGTCACTGGCGAGGCCAGCATTTATTGCCCATCCCTAATTGCCCTTGAGAAGGTGGTGGTGAGCCGCCTTCTTGAACCGCTGCAGTCCGTGTGGTGACGGTTCTCCCACAGTGCAGTTAGGAAGGGAGTTCCAGGATTTTGACCCAGCGACAATGAAGGAACGGCGATATATTTCCAAGTCGGGCTGGTGTGTGACTTGGAGGGGAACGTGCAGGTGGTGTTGTTCCCATGTGCCTGCTTGTCTTGTCCTTCTAGGTGGTAGAGGTCGCGGGTTTGGGAGGTGCTGTCGAAGAAGCCTTGGCGAGTTGCTGCAGTGCATTCTGTGGATGGTACACACTGCAGCCACTGTGCGCCGGTGGTGAAGGGAGTGAATGTTAAGGGTGGTGGATGGGGTGCCAATCAAGCGGGCTGCTTTATCTTGGATGGTGTCGAGCTTCTTGAGTGTTGTTGGAGCTGCGCTCATCCAAGCAAGTGGACAGTATTCCATCACCCTCCTGACTTTTGCTCATTCAAATTTTGTCCAACTCATTCTGTAATTTCTGAGCTGCTTGCTTTGATTCCACTGCTGTTCCTGGTTTAGTATCATAGATTCCTCACTAATTTATATTTATCTCCTCTGGTGCTATTTTATGACTTAATTTGAATTAATATTCTGGATTTACTTTACCTGTACCATTTAATATTTTATATTCCTGCTTAACTTCTTTCTTTCTGGACCTTAGAGCTTAATCTCTAACCTTTCCTCATAGCTCAGGCCCTTTGCACTTGAGGTCAATCTTGTTGCTCTTCTCTATGCCCTCACCACTGCTTGTATGTGCTTTTGGTGCAGTGGCAACTAGAACAGAACACAGTTCTACCTTGTGGTCTGACCATTGCTTCTTAGAGCCCCAGCATAGCCTGTGAAGACTTGTACCCTACTGTTCTGGCTTTAGATCACCACATTCTATTTGCTTTACTTGTACTTTTGATCTGAATTACATATCATTTTTTAAAAATCGGTTACATGCCTCCTTCTATAATGCATTTCTTTCACTGTGGAGTGTTGCTATGACAACAAAATACTTTTGTAATCTAATACGTATAGTTGTTATAGGCCTAGATTTGAGACCCAGTTTGGGTGACATACCAGTCAGGTCAGGTGCCACCGTAATGGCAGTAGACGGTATTACCTGTGACTGGTCAATGCCGAGTGCCGGGCGGAGGTTAAGTAATCTGGCCACCACCAGAAAGTGCCAACGGTTTCAGGCAGATGAGCGCCTAGAGGAAGGAGTGGGACCCTTGATGGAGGAAACGCCATCAACAAGTGGATGAGCTAACCCTACAATTAGCCAATGGCATCCACAACCTGCAAGCTGTGATGCAGCTGCAGTACAGAACAAATCAACGAAAGAGCGATAGTCGGAATGCATGATAAATATAGAGGTGTGGAGGACAGTCACAGGTAGTCCAACGATAGTCAGCCGATGATGATGATTATGTGGGTGATATACAAATAACCAAGGTAGTTAAGAGAACTAAGAGAAGAAAATAATCAAGATATGGAACTATTACATTAGCTGGGTAGGTGCTTCTCCCACTGCATTTGAGTAGAAGCAGTTCCTGGAATAGTTAATATTAATGCTGGAATGCGGCTAACATTGCAGCTGACACTTTGGGGTGAATTTTTGTTTTCACTGCATGGGCGGTAATCTGGTGGATTTCATTCAGATGGAATGAGGATCGGATGGTGATCGGGGTTCACTGATGGCCGGTGATCCCATTGCCAGATTATCAGGCAGGTAGTGAAAACAGAAATTTACCCCTTTGTGTAAAGCAATCTAGTTCTTCCTTAGCTGTTTCCTAAAAAAAATTAAAGCTTTGTTTTGTCTGCATTTTAAAAATATAATGCAGATACCTTGTAGTAACAACAACTTGCATTTATGTAACACCTTTAACATAGAAAAATGTTCCAAAGTGCTTCACAGAGGCATAACCAAAAGCCTCTTGACATGTTAAAATGTTACTTAGGAGTCTGAGTTGGCTTTTAAAATTCAAACAAATACCTCCATGATGTCTATGCCCATTTGAAATCTCTGTCCTGACAACAGAACAGTTGGCTTGCACTAACCTAGTATGAAAAGAAAAAGGGTAGAAGAAGCACAATGTTTGGGATCATTTGGCAGAGCAACTTTATTGTGCTTAAATGGAACTCTCTGATAAACTGCCGTGTAATGTAGGTTAATAATTAATGCGTGTAGTGTACTTACTGTTCTTACAAATGAGCTTGCAACGTACAAGGTTGTATATTATAACAAATATTCTGAGCTTATTTAATAGGAGAAAACATTAGCTTGCTGTTCAGTGCATTCCAAGAGCAATACTGCACTCATCTCTTCCACTTTGTGGGTGATGCTTTAACGCCCCATACCAGTATTTATATTTTAAGAACTAAAAGTTCTATATTTCCATAAAGAATCATTCTTATGCATGAGGATAAAAGGTTCCTTGTGCGGGGGGATCATTAGGATTTTTCTGCATGCCCAACACACAAGGTCAACTGCCCATTAAATCATTAAATGTGGAGGAAAAATGATATCACTGCACCCTTAAACAGCTAATTAAAAGGAGCTATATGTGTACACACTTCCTTATTCTGAAAGTATGGCACAATTACATTTACTTTAACATCCTGTTAGAATACAAACATTGATTTTTTTTCTGCTAAAGAAAGAAAGAACTAATAAAGTTACTGTGCTTCAAGCTACATCTGGAAGCAGGTTCCCACAACTGAAGATGTATTGAGAAGTATTGTGGTATTCTGTGTTCATATCCTTACACTGAGTAGTTAGCTTGCATTGTAATATCCATATTTAAAAACCACTAAATTATTTCTAGCGTAATTCTTCCAGTTTCTTTTAATGTTTGTGAAGTGTATGATTTATATTAAAATGGAACCTCATTTACCTCCCTCTAAGAGTAAGGTCGATTCATTATTACAGATATTTGTTCTAAATAGTCACAAAGAGCTCACTCTTAATTTCAAAACCATTGGTTTCATACTTTTATATATAATTTTACTCCTCTTTCTCCATCCCTGCTTTCAAAGTGTATTCCTTCAGTTAGGAAAGCAGCGTAGATCACACACATATCACTGGCCACCATCATTGCCGATCCCTATTATACAGTAGGTAGGTCATCTTAAATGATTTTCCTGTCTCTGCCCCTGAAGACTTAGATCCAGTGTAGTGAAATGCTCCATCCAGTAGCCCAACTGAGATCCAGGAAAACTCACAGATAGAGAGAACCAGGCTTCAAATTAGAGTAAAGACTCAAACTTGAAGCTGGGACTTGTAAATATTGGTTCAGCTCTCCACTGTTACAGCTTTTAGGCTGCCCAGTCTCAAAATGTTTTCATTTTCCTGATGGTTCTCAAAGATCCTTTGGAACTTCTGGGAGAGGGAAAAATGTTTCCTTTGTATGATTACTGAGACACACAAGGGACATGTGTATACTCAATAGTTTCATATATAATTCTTTTGTGGATTACATACAAGTAAGGAAAAATAGTTTCACTGTGCTGAGATCAATGTTAATATGAATAAAGCATTCATAGCATGGACATATAAGCTTCCACAGACTTCTGCATATCCTTCAATTTAGATAGCAGCTCTCTTATGGTAGACTTCAAATGATGTCTCTCTAAGCCAGCTTACATTGAACACAACAGGCACACTCTCCCGTGCTGATTGATACATGATTTGTCCCTAGTCATACATCTAGCAACAATGAAGTGAAGTATTAAAAGTGGGTAAATGGACACATAGTAATATCTCATTTGCATTATTGATCAAAAGATTTATTACTTTACTTTAATTTAGGATCCTTGATGTCAATGATCATTCAACTATTCTCTCTGAAGCTGTGCCAAAGACAATCGATTATGTGCGTTCCTGTATGTTTCCTGCTTTTCTCTTCCAATCACTGTTTTATCAAAATAGTTAATTTCACAATCAATAAGGAGAGAAAGTGATGAAAAGAGTTAGTCAGACTGCTACATTTATGTGAATATAAAGTGAGACTATGTATGCCAATGTCACCATGGATCAAGCCTAGTCATTAGGGACTCGACAAAGTGGTGCAGTAGAAGCATGTCAGGCCCATAACCCAGCAGTTGATAGATTAAAACCATTCTGGTGTTTTAGGAGATTAAATGGGTCTGATAGATTCCACGGTGGAGGAGTTTGTACATCGTCTGTGGAAAAAACATGCTTGATATGCTAAATGGTCTTTTCTCTATATGCTTACATTCTCTCATACTCAGGTTACCAGCATTTGAGGAGATATTGTCAGATCTTACTAGAATCTGGAAAGATACCTTGAATAGCTAACTTTTTAAACCCCTCTTGCCATTCATTGGAATAATGTCTGATCAATGCCGCCAGAGGAGCAAACAGGATGTTTATCTTAGATGATAGAATCTAGGGATATTATGCAGAGGACTTATTAGGGATTTTTGCACCAGCTTTTAACAATATAGAGTGGATAAGTATTGTGACAATATTGGTACAGTTGTATAATGATATTATGGAATTGTTAATTCCAATCAGGTAGAATAGGTTTGTTAAGTACAAGTTCTGGGAGATACAGTGCTGAAGTGTCTGGCTTTGTAAGAAGAATGCAAAAAATAGAAACTGAGCAGTAAAGAAGCCGCTGAGTGTACTGTGAATAAGAAACGTTACACAAAATGCTTTTCTTCATCCTCCATTAGGGCATAAACCATTTTCCTGCTTCTTCAAACTGAGGAATATCTTCATTTCATTAAAGTTCGAAGCTAGGCACCAGACTCCTGGGAATCTTTAGGATATGACACAATGGTGCCAGATGTAAGGTCAGAAAGTGTCAAGGCTTGTTTCATGACTCAGTAAGAAAGAAACTGCCAGTACTTAAAACATCAGCTCCTTTTCCTTCAACAAGTGGAAACATTTCTGAGTGTCTGCTGTTTGATCTCTACAGACGGCAACTATCCTCTTGACGACAGTTAATCCATAAGGAAACTTAATAAGCAGGGTAATATATTATAACTCAAACATTACCTATATGTATAATCTCTGAGAATTGGTGTAAATTAAACTTATATGCATGCGCCTGAATTTCAGACTTTCTGCTGCTGCACCACTGTAACCTCGCTGGAAATGCAGTGGAATCCCTGATTACGCATGTGAACGTCGTCTCCGCTGCATTTCTGGCAACATTACGGCGACGCAGTGGCAGAAAGTACAAAGAAATTCAGGGACACGGTATCCTTGTTTACTGTACAGCTGTTAACCAGATAGAGTTCCTGTCTGCTTGACAGAGAGTGCACTCTTTCCCCATAGGGATATATCCCACTTGCCTAAAGCTCAGCTGCAGGTTGGCAACAGCCAAGGTTTATGTTTGCCAGATATACATAGGAGTATTTCTGGAGTGTAGACAGTTGAAGGGCATACTTTACTGATACAGTGCGCTGGGAAACCTCCTGCTGCTTGTCCAGCTAGGACCACTCTATCTTCAGCTTTCTCTTTCAAGGTTATCTGTTGCCTAATCTGAAAAATCCTAGCCTCCTCCTTTCTCCCGTAACAGGTTCCCCCCCCCACACCCCGATCCCAATAATGAGCCAGACTAGCTAGTCAATCATCAGAGTGCCCTGGAGTACTTGCATACCTACCTAGTTCAGGTATCACATTACCAAGGCTGCCACAGTAGGTTGAGTGAGTTGTATTCTTCCATCATCAGGCAGGCAGTCTTGGAGCCAACTCAACTACAAAGAGACCCCGCTACCTGCTTTCCTTCAAATAGTGCCACAGGATCTTTTGCCTGAGAGGGCAAACGGACCTCGGTTTAACGTCTCATCCGAAAGACGGCACCTCCGACAGTGCAGCGCTCCCTCAGTACTGCACTGGAATGTCAGCCTGGATTATGTGCTCAAGCCTCTGGCTCAGAGGTGAGAGTGCTACCCACTTAGCCAATTACACAATTGCGAAGAATGGGTTTCAGCCTTTGCTTGGCAGACAAAGAAGCCCTCACAAGCACCATAAAAAGTGTGGGTGCATTGCCACCGTTCTCCTGACCACAGCATGGACACACACCATATCCCATTGAACAATGTTTCTACTAGTTGAAGGTGTGGAGATCAGCTGCAATCATTTGCATCTCTGAAACCCAACTGTGGTAGGCCCCGAACTCTGGGTATGAACCCAAGCACTCATATACCCAATCTCCATGCCCAAGCCTCAAAGTTTCCTCATCAACTAAACAAGCGACATCTGGCTTCAATGTGGTGGAAGGACCTATGCAGGACAGCTTGCAATATGCCAGGCACATTGATGTTCTAAATGTCTAAAGTCCAGTGATGCACACCAAACTTAGCCATCACCAACTGTCTAATCCAGGTCCTCTATGGCAAAGAGATAAGATGAAGCTGACTATTCCTCCAGAGTACTTTTTCTTTTGAGAGTCAGGACTTGATTATTATTTTTTTTTCTTGTGTCACTTCCAGAGAGGAGGATGGGGTGGGGGGTACAGGTAACCTGATCCCAACCATCTGCCACAGCCACTCACAACTGGGTACTAAGAGCCAGCCTTAGGAAAGCATTTCTATTTCCCCATGGAGATGCAACTGTAGACTAGCGTATGGGATTACAGACACCATACCAGGCCTCAGCATCAACACGCTGCATCACCACAGCATCTATGTTGCAGCCTGTTTTATCGATTACCATTCTCACTGTGTCAGCAAAGTAATCACTGGTTGAGGCTATTGATCATAGAAAATTTATGGCACAGAAAGAGGCCATTCGGCCCACTGTGTCCACGCCAGCTGAGAAACGAGCCACCCAGCCTAATCCCACTTTCCCTCATTTGGTCCGTAGCCCTGCAGGTCATGGCTCTTCAGGTGCACATCCAGGTATTTTTTAAATGAGTTGAGGGTTTCTGCCTCTACCACCCTCTCAGGCAATGAGTTCCAGACCCTCACCACCCTCTGGGTGAAAAAAGTTTTCCTCATTTCCACTCTAATCCTTCTACCAATCACTTCAAATCTATGCCCCCGGGTTATTGACCTCTCTGCCAAGGGAAATAGGTCCTTCCTATCCACTCTATCTAGGCCCCTCATAATTTTGCACACCTCAATCAAATCACCCCTCAGCCTCCTCTGTTCCACGGAAAACAACCCCAGCCTATCCATTCTGTCATCATAGCTAAAATTCTCCAGTCCTGGCAACATCCTCATAAATCTCCTCTGCACCCTCTCTAGTGCAAATACATCCTTCCTGTAATGTGGTGACCAGAACTGTGCGCAGTACTCAAGCTGTGGCCTAACTAATGTTTTATACAGTTCCAGCATAACATCCCTGCTTTTATATTCTATGCCTCGGCTAATAAAGGAAAGTATTCCATATGCATTCTTAACCACCTTATCTACCTGTCCTGCTACCTTCAGAGATCTGTGGACATGCACTCCAAGGTCCCTTACTTCCTCTACATCTCTCAGTATCCTCCCATTTATTGTGTATACCCTTGCCTTGTTTGCTCTCCCCAAATGGGTTACCTCACACTTCTCTGGATTGAACTCCACTTGCCACTTTTCTGCCCATCTGACCAGTCCATTGATATCTTCCTGCAGTCTACAGCTTTCCTCCTCACTATCAACCACACGGCCTATCTTTGTGTCATCCGCAAATTTCTTAATCATGCCTCCTACGTTTAAGTCCAAATCGTTAATGTATACCATGAAAAGCAAAGGACCTAGTACTGAGCCCTGCGGCACCCCACTGGAAACAGCCCTCTAGTCGCAAAAACACCCATCGACCATTACCCTTTGCTTCCTGCCACTGAGCCAATTTTGGATCCAATTTGCCACATTCCCTTGGATCCCATGGGCCTTTACTTTTTTGACCAATCTGCCATGTGGGACCTTGTCAAAAGCCTTGCTAAAATTGATCTATTAGGAATTTCTTAATCCCACAATATTATCGATTTTTTTGTTTGCTTTCTGCATTTAATTTATCTTTGAAAAAGTAAGCAGCATTTCTCGATGTGCAGGAGGCAGACGAGTTAAACAATCTGGTATCATTTTCACGTCAGCCAAACTTACTGAACCAGTTATTTAATACTCAGTAGGAAGCACCAGTTTTGGCTGGAAGCCCAATACCAATCAATTCAAACGCAATGCCGTAAGGATAATTTTACAAAATCTCATTCCTGGCACGACGTTTCGCCTGCGAAGAGCGCCTGACAGGAATTCAGGCGCACATCAACCAGGATTTTCTGACCTTTAAAATTAATAGACAACACCACATTAATGAATGGAAAATCGTGTGGGGCACGCCCAACATGTTCTCCCCATGGGTACAAATTCGGAAAATTACCCCTCATTTATTTTTAAGCTTGCATTCCTACAATTGCCCTTCATTAAACGTGCAGATTTCTACAGTATTATTTAACCAGGAATTTTCTCGCATATGGTATTGTACACTGCTTACTGATGTTGTTTGTATATATTTTTCCTATGAATGTTACAGACTTTGACAATTTTTCAGAAGAAATAAATACAAAGTAAATATCCAGCACCCTGAGTCTTATAGTCTTTTGGTTTATAAAACCCATGCTTGCCATTACCTAGTCTGGGCCTGCGGCAGGTGGTGAGCGAACCAACACGAGGGAAAAACTTACTTGACCTCGTCCTCACCAATCTACCTGTCGCAAATGCATCTGTCCGTGACAGTATTGGTAGGAGTGACCACCGCACAGTCCTCGTGGAGATGAAGTCCCGTCTTCGCACTGAGGACACCATCCAACGTGTTGTGTGGCACTACCACCGTGCTAAATGGCATAGATTCAGAACAGATCTAGCAGCTCAAAACTGGACATCCATGAGGCGCTGTGGGCCATCAGCAGCAGTAGAATTGTATTCCACCACAATCTGTAACCTCATGGCCCGGCATATTCCTCACTCTACCATTACCAACAAGCCAGGGGATCAACCCTGGTTCTATGAGGAGTGTAAAAGAGCATGCCAGGAGCAGCACCAGGAGTACCTAAAAATGAGGTGCCAACCTGGTGAAGCTACAACTCAGGACTACATGCATGCTAAACAGCGGAAGCAACATGCTATAGACAGAGCTAAGCGATTCCACAACCAACGCATCAGATCAAAGCTCTGCAGTCCTGCAACATCCAGTCGTGGACAATTAAACAACTAACGGGAGGAGGAGGCTCTGCAAACATCCCCATCAATGATGGCGGAGTCCAGCACGTGAGTGCAAAAGACAAGGCTGAAGCGTTTGCAACCATCTTCAGCCAGAAGTGCCGAGTGGATGATCCATCTCGGCCTCCTCCCAATATCCCCACCATCACAGAAGCCAGTCTTCGGCCAATTCGATTCACTCCACGTGATATCAAGAAATGGCTGAGTGCACTGGATACAGCAAAGGCTATGGGCCCCGACAACATCCCAGCTGTAGTGCTGAAGACTTGTGCTCCAGAACTAGCTGCGCCTCTGGCCAAGCTGTTCCAGTACAGCTACAACACTGGCATCTACCCAACAATGTGGAAAATTGCCCAGGTATGTCCTGTCCACAAAAAGCAGGACAAATTCAATCCGGCCAATTACCGCCCCAGCAGTCTACTCTCAATCATCAGCAAAGTGATGGAAGGTGTCATCGACAGTGCTATCAAGCGGCACTTACACACCAATAACCTGCTCACCGATGCTCAGTTTGGGTTCCGCCAGGGCCACTCGGCTCCAGACCTCATTACAGCGTTGGTCCAAACATGGACAAAAGAGCTGAATTCCAGAGGTGAGATGAGAGTGACTGCCCTTGACATCAAGGCAGCATTTGACCGAGTGTGGCACCAAGGAGCCCTAGTAAAATTGAAGTCAATGGGAATCAGGGGGAAAACTCTCCAGTGGCTGGAGTCATACCTAGCACAAAGGAAGATGGTAGTGGTTGTTGGAGGCCAATCATCTCAGCCACAGGACATTGCTGCAGGAGTTCCTCAGGGTAGTGTCCTAGGCCCAACCATCTTCAGCTGCTTCATCACTGACCTTCCCTCCATCATAAGGTCAGAAATGGGGATGTTCGCTGATGACTGCACAGTGTTCAGTTCCATTCGCAACCCCTCAAGTAATGAAGCAGTCCGAGCCCGCATGCAGCAAGACCTGGACAACATCCAGGCTTGGGCTGATAAGTGGCAAGTAACATTCGCGCCAGATAAGTGCCAGGCAATGACCATCTCCAACAAGAGAGAGTCCAACCACCTCCCCTTGACATTCAACGGCATTACCATCACCGAATCCCCCACCATCAACATCCTGGGGGGTCACCATTGACCAGAAACTTAACTGGACCAGCCATATAAATACTGTGGCTACGAGAGCAGGTCAGAGGCTGGGTATTCTGCGGCGAGTGACTCACCTCCTGACTCCCCAAAGCCTTTCCATCATCTACAAGGCACAAGTCAGGAGTGTGATGGAATACTCTCCACTTGCTTGGATGAGTGCAGCTCCAACAACACTCAAGAAGCTCGACACCATCCAAGATAAAGCAGCCCGCTTGATTGGCACCCCATCCACCACACTAAACATTCACTCCCTTCACCACCGGCGCACTGTGGCTGCAGTGTGTACCATCCACAGGATGCACTGCAGCAACTCGCCAAGGCTTCTTCGACAGCACCTCCCAAACCCGCGACCTCCACCACCTAGAAGGACAAGAGCAGCAGGCACATGGGAACAACACCACCTGCACGTTCCCCTCCAAGTCACACACCATCCCGACTTGGAAATATATCGCCGTTCCTTCATTGTCGCTGGGTCAAAATCCTGAAACTCCCTTCCGAACAGCACTGTGGGAGAACCGTCACCACACGGACTGCAGCGGTTCAAGAAGGCGGCTCACCACCACCTTCTCGAGGGCAATTAGGGATGGGCAATAAATGCCGGCCTCGCCAGCGACACCCACATCCCGTGAATGAATAATAAAAAAAAAAATTCTCACCTACTCTTTAAAACTTTCCCAATGAGCCCTTCACCTAGATTTCTCAATTTTAAAAAAATCAAAAGCAGTACCGAATCATTTTTTGCTGTCAATTTCCAGCTTTCATTCATTTTAATGACACAAACTACAGCTGAATTATTAATACTTAAAGCAGAGATAGAACAGATACGTTTGGAAATAATAGTCCAGACTCAACTATTCCAATGCTCTCCTGGCATCTTCCACCCTCCATAAACTTCAGTTAATCCAAATCTCTGTTGCCCGTATCCTAACTCGAACCACGCCCCATTCACCCATTACCCCCGTGCTCGCTGACCTACACTGGCTCCTTACATTTGATCCAGCAATGACTCGAATCCCTCCATGGCCTCGTCCCTCCCTATCTCTGTAACCTTTCCCAGCCCTACAACCCTCCAAGAACTCTACATTTCTCCAATTCTGGCCTCTTGTTGGCATCCCCAAATTCCTTTGCCCCACCATTGGTGGCCATGCCTTCAGCTGTCTAGGCCCTAAGCTCTGGAATTCCCTCCCTAAACCTCTCTGCCTCTCTCTCCTCCTTTAAGATGCTCCTTAAAACTTACGTCTTTGACCAAGCTTTTGGTCACCTGTCCTAATATCTCCTCATGTGGCTCGGTGTCAAATTTTGTCTGATAATGCTGCTGTGAAGCGCCTTGGGAGGTTTTACTACATTATTGGCACTACATATATGCAAGTTAATGTTGTGGCTGCATCATATCTTACACAATGACCTGGAAATTTCTCTGAGCTGTTCCCCCTTCTACAGGTGAACAGGATTTCCACCGCACTACCGGCAAAGTCATGCCAGCAGAGTGAGAGCAGCTCCAAGGAAATTCTGGGCTGATATCTTTTTACAACTCAAAACCCAACTGGACACTTTGGGGCTGAAACTGCTCTCAAAGAAAAATGGAAGAAAGCCTAATTTTCTCAGTAAATTAAAATTCCTGGAACTGCATGCTTTGAAACGCATGATTTCTGAATAAATAGTTTCATCTACAGATCATTAATTACAAAGGAAAGCAGGCATTGTCCTGCTTTTCATTAGGAGAAATGTCAACCAATTTATGTTTGTAGTAAAGAGTACTTTCAAGCTGTACAAGAACAAATCCTTAATCTAACCTTTACTCACACATATTCTAAAATCTATCACAAGTATATCAGTAAAAAAATTGTTAAAAGCAAGGTGGGACCCCTGAGAGGACAGGAATGTCAATTTGTAGATGATGATCAAAAAAGTCATTAATAAGTACTCTCCATCGGCCTTTACTAAAGAGAAGGATATCGGAGAAGAGGTGAATCCTGCAATAGTTGAGAGCAAGCTTGGCAACGTTATGATGGATAACAGAAAAAGTTTAGATAAGTTAGTTCGGCTAAAGGAAGACAAAGCACCAGGGCCTGATGGGATACATCGTAGGATCCTGAGGGAGGAAATTGCTGAGGCCCTAGAAATTAGGAGGGTAATTTTTACCTAACCTGCCTGGTGCAAAATTGGCAAGATCAAATCAGCTACCTGTTTTCCACCCATTGAATGGAAAGTAAAATCAGGCAGGGTATAATACAACCAGCCAATCCGATCCTATCAGTATCCCGCCGGGCGGGTTAGGTTAAAATTACCCCCTACATTTCCGGGCTCTATTGAGTGTAGATGTGTGACAAAGACCTGGAGAGTGGCCAATGTAATAACCATTTATAAAAAGGGAGACAGAACTAATCTGGGTAGTTACAAGGTAGTTAGCTTAACATCTATAGTAGGGGAAATTTTAGAGTCTTTAATTAAGAATGAAATTACTATGTTTCTAGATAAAGAGAAAATAGTTATGAAATTGGCTAAGTGAGTACTGATGAACGGTTGTTTTTCGGACTGGAGGAAGGTATACAGTCATGTTCCCCAGGGGTCGGTACTAGGACCACTGCTTTTTTGATATATATTAATGACTTCGGCTTGGGTGTACAGGGCACAATTTCAAAATTTTCAGATGACACAAAACTTGAAAGTGTAGTAAACAATGAGGAGGATAGTAATAGACTTCAAGAGGACATCGATTGGTGGAATGGGCGGACACATGGCAGATGAAATTTAACGCAGAGAAGTGCGAAGTGATACATTTTGTCGGGAAGAATGAGGAGAGGCAATATAAATTAAATGGTACAATTCTACAAATGGTACAATAAAGGGATTGCAGGAACAGACAGACCTAGGGGTATATGTGGCACAGCACAAATCTTTGAAGGTGGCAGGACAGGTTGAGAAAGCGGTTAAAAAAGCATACGGGATCCTGGGCTTTATAAATAGAGGGATAGAGTACAAAAGCAAGGAAGTTATGTTGAACCTTTTCTAAAACACTGGTCTCTCTGTTTCTGCACCCCTTTAGAATTGTACCCTTTAGTTTATATTGCCTCTCCTCGTTCTTCCTACCAAAATGTATCACTTCGCAATTTTCTGCGTTAAATTTCATCTGCCACGTGTCCGCCCATGCCACCAGCCTGTCTATATCCTCTTGAAGTCTATCACTGTTCACTAGCCTTCCAAGTTTCGTGCATCTGCAAATTTTGAAATTATGATTGAATAGGTCAGGGTAGATAGATGCAGAGTGTTTCCAGTAGTTGAGGGGTCAAGAATGAGGGGCCATAGAGGCAAAATTAAATGTACGAGATTTAGAATTCAGGGCAAGAGGAATTTTTATACACAGAGGGTTGGGGTTGTGAAATGTTTAGTGGTTGAGGCAGAAACTGTCAATGTTCAAGATTAGATTGGATAGGTGGATGAAAGAAAGGAGAATAAATAGATATGGCAACTGGGCAGGTAAATATGATTAGCATTATATGCTCACGAGGAGTGTAAATGTTGACACAGACTGGTTGAGCCAAATGGCCTGTTTCCATGTTGTAACTTGTGTGTATTATGAATTATCTTTTTTCTACTGTTGAATAAAAGAAAAAATGTTGAATTTATATAATGCTTTTCATGTCCTGAGGACGTCGTGAAGCACTTCACAAGCAATTAAGTACTTCTGAATTGTAATGCAGGGAAACACAACAGCCAATTTGCACACAGCAAGGTCCAACAAACAATGATCAGATGATCTGTTTTGGTGGTATTGGTTGAGGGATAAATGTTGGCCAGGACACCGGGAGAACTCCCCTGCTCTACTTTGATTGTGCCAGGAGATCTTTTGTGTCCAGTAATTTATGGTGATTTCTTTTGCTGATCAGGGTAAGGAATATTGATGGGGAAAACTGGAAATCTTTTCCACTCTTGATACTCACTGTTAGTAGGAAATACTTTCAGGGCAACTATCTGACAGCAATACGCAGAGTAAAACTCCCATTCCTGCCAGTGGCTCAGTAACTACAACTTCATAAAAGTATCCCTTGCTACATCATTGTATTTTTTCTCCACTTCACTCAGTAGTCTCCCTAAGGCCTCTCTGATTGAGATTGCCAATTTATGGATGCTTTGGTATTCAGAGCCCATGCCTGCTATAAAATGGGTTTAAACTGGCCAAATTGATTTCACTTGAGACTCAGGCACGGAGAGGAGACTTTTGTGCCATTAGTTTGGATTGAGTGCAAACTGTCGTTGTCTCATAACTGATTTTCACTAGTCTTGCTCGGTTTTTAAAAAAATTGCCACCAGCTGTCAGTTGAAAGTTTTAACTAGCAATACAGTAGCCAGATTTTCTGCCCTAAAATATTTTAAAATGTGGTCATTGGTTATAACTGTCAACCAATTACTACTGTCAATTTGAAAAAGTCAGCCAGGCTAGCAAAAATTGACCAGTTGCCAACTGTAGTTCAAACCCAGCTCCCAAGACAGTGGGTTAACTCCATGGTCTATAGAGTCTCCTTGAGACATTCTGAGCACTGCAAAGCTTGAGAATGCAATTCTGCAAAACGTCCCAAACACACTACATCAGAATTACCATATACTTTTCATTACCTCCAAAAAATTACAGGAGAGAAACAAATATATTTACAGTGCCACTATCTTATATATTAAGCATTACACTTAACTCACTCCACCCCACAGGCCTTCACGATCTTAATTATATTGTTGCTATAATTTGTCAATGTTAGTTATAACTTTAATTTTGATGTACTTTGTACAATCTTGCAGTGACCAAGTGCTCATTATAACAGTGCTGCACTTAATTTCTAAAACTGCTTTAACAATGCAATCCATCACCTCAGATACATTTCTAGGCAAAAGATAAACCACACAATTAGAACAAAATGAAATAAATACAAGGGAAGCAAGAACTGGCTTACAGTAATTACAGTGCTTAGATGGTATTGACTCCAATGAACCTTTTAAGTGAACTTAGTACACTCTGAATTCATTAGCAATGATTGTGACTGAACTTGGCAGGTGTCTCTTTCATGTGCCATTGAGTAGATCAAACATGCCAATATGAATTATCAGGGCTAATGGAGATGCAGAAGGTGAATCTTTCCCACAGCACATAGTCGTGGGCTATTCATGTGCTATATAGATGATGGGAATAGGCCATTTACAACACCCCACATGCCAGGAAGTCCTTCATAATCCTTTTGTGTTTCATTTCATTCTGCAGCATGCTCTCCAAACTCTGGGATTGAAATTTCTGGTCAGATCTTGGACAGATACACTACTAGTTACAGAGACTATGCTATACCACGCCTGATATTTTCAAACACTTCTTTATTCTATGATTTATCCTTTTATCAAATACAATTTCTTATATTATTTTGCCAAAGATCACAAATAATTGTAGTAAAGAAACTGAGTATTACTTTTAGAAAGAAAACTTTGCCATACTTTCAAACTGTCTTTCTCTGTGTAGATCACTGACCTCTTTGCTTCTTATAAAACAAAGCTCTATGTATGCTAAGCTGAAAATGGAAAACTGGATACTTGTTATCAGAGGAGAGTAAACCTGCATCACACAACAATATCGCATAACACAACCAAAAGAAGTCACTGTGCATCTGTGGCCCATCAGCATCAAAACCTATTTTACACAAATGACTAACATTGACTAGTTAAACATGAGGATGGATATTAGTACGATGCAGTTAGATGATGTAGGTACTTGTTAGAATTAGCTGCTGGATGTTTGTCAACAGCATGGGACTGTATTGGTTGTGTAGCAGGAGAACAGGATGTTTGAACAATTAAATGGTTTTAAGCAAAAGAAATGACCATTGCAGAAAGGAAACATGTCCAATGTTTGCCAGTGGAAGTAAACCATAATGCACCCATCCCATCAATGGAATTGTGATACTGAATAATAAGGAAGGGAAATGTGCACTTGGATGACAACGCTGTTTGAAGCACACAGGCAACAGATAAAATCAAAATGTGCAACTATATTCAGATTAAACCAAAAGTTAAACCAAGACCACTTGATAAAGTTATCTTTGAAGAACATGAAGTCAGCACTTTTGGTTTCTTAATTAATCAATGGATTTATTGAAGGAAGCCTCAACTAATTCTTACATTTCCTGACATCCGAAGGGTAACTTTATGAACTTGTGATCCAGGCATGGAGCTTTGAAGCACATGGGCAGCAGCTACAACCAAAGCGTGTAACAGTATTCAAAAGGAAAACCAACTCTACTCGTGGATTTGCAAAGTTTCTTGAATGAAACCCCAACCAGAATAATTTCTGAAGAAAATAATCAGTGTTCTAGGCCAGTTATACTCCACAATTTCTGTTCCATTTCCTGAGTTGCCAAGAGTTGCCAGAGCTCCCCAGGATATGGTCTCATACCTGTTCCGGCCCATGCAAACTCGTTAAAAGAAAAGGCAGCCCATTGGCTTTTTTAATGTTTACTTTTTCGCAGTGAGTATTGACACCATTGTGTCAGCTAATAAGTTGTACTGTGTCAGCCAATGAGTTTGAGGCAGGGCGGGATTTATGGCAGGACTTACAGCAAACAGAATCTATTTTACAGCAAACAGTCTATTTAAACAGAGGTTTTACGCACTACAGCAAACAGAACTCATGACCAAAACTACAGCAATGTCTCCCGATTGAAGTAGGATTATTTATCCAGCAAAGTGCAGTGAGTGGAGAATAGTTACATAATATAAATTATGTGCGTAAAGTCGATCCCAGTCAGTTACAGCAGTGCGGTCTCCAGGCATGATTAACGGGGGAATTACCCAATCATCTCCATTCTGGCCAGGACTTGTGGTGTCACTATATGCAGCCATACTTTTTACCACTATCACAAAGCTAACTGACCTTTCAACTCTCTGCTAACATTAACATTTAATTAGCATTCAGACTCTGGTGAGTGGAGCTCTGCATTTATGTGCAAGAAATGCCTACACAGAGTTGTGTTTTGTCTGCCCAGAGAGCAATGTGAAGCTGGCAGTGTAATTCATGTCTGCCTCCACCCATTAACCTCATCAAAGATTGGCCTGAAACTAGTACCTATATTGTAATAAACATTATTATATCAATTTAAGCTTTCGTCTTGGACTTTATAAACTCTGGTGCACTGATATTTTCACAAATATTTTTCTAAAATGTATAACACATATCTATAGAGCCAAGGGACTTATACAATCCTTGCATTTAACAAATAAAACAACAACTTGCACTTGTTGAATGCTTATAACAAAGTGAAATGTTGCAAGGTGCTTCATAAAAGGGAAAGGGAACAGGCAGTAAACATGTGAGAGATGAAAAGTTTGGAGAGGCGACTGCAGACTTGGTCGAAGAGATAGGTTTTGAGGAGGCTTTTGAAGATGGGAAGAAATGTAGCAAGGCACAGGGGTTTAGGAATTGAATTCTAGAGCGCAGGATATGATAGAACATCGGGAGGCAGGAGTGCACAGTGGGCCAGAGGTTTCAGATTAGCTGGGATTGGAAGGATTTATGGGTCAACGCAGTCTTCTGGATCTTTGTTTGATTGCCTTAGGGAGTTGGGGAAGAATTTCCCAGAGCGTTTCCTAAATTAGCCCCTGATTTTTTGCCTCTCCTAGGAGACTGCATGACTAGAGGGTGGGGGTGGGTCAATAGTGTGCATATCTGCACCATATCTGGATAGAGTAGGCTTAATGGACTGGATGGTAATTTCCAATCCTTGTTCTATGTTCTTATGTTAACCTGTCAGGCCTCAGCAAATGTAGCTTGAGATAACTGCTTACAATTTCACTTAAATAGTAGGGATTTTGCACTCCCCAGAGTGGCTATCCACTGCCCTAATGGGATTGCCAAGATCAAGCCTGTATGGTGTGCAGAATTCCAGTTATGAAAATTCATCCCATCATTCTGTGTATTGTACCACCATGCTGTATGTGTTAGATTCTTAATGGATTAAGGAATCTAATGAACAGTTACAAACTTATAATAAATTATAATTATAATAAATCAAACTAAAATTACACATTTTCCAGAAGTCATGCAATACATTATATAATATGCACATTTTTATTTTTAGTTACAAAAATAAAACCACCTGCATTAAACTGTAATTGTTTTTTTGCTTCATGCTGGACCTCTGCCAACTTTCTTTGTCATCTTAATGTCACCTTTATAGCTGGTATCATCATACATGGTAACTTAGAAAACTAGAAAGCTGACACAGCCTTGAAATATTGGCTTTCTGATTCATGAAGACAGGTAGTTACTCTGAAAGTGTAGTGGGACATAGGTTGCCATAACTTAAACTGCAGTTTACTCATCAATTTTAATGCAAGGGAAAAAAGCTTAATGTATACACAAATGCATGTTCCAGCATTTGCAGTCCTTTTTTTCTTTTTGTACCAAATAAACACAATTGTAACTGTGATTCTCAGAAACCATCAGCTCATCTTAAAACGTTTCAGCCTCAAGTTCATGTACAACCAAGTGAGAGAAAGTAATGTCCAATTAATTAGTTCTAGCAGCTTCCAGTCTCACTTTGCAAGTGATCTGACTGGTTCCAAAAGTCATCAGTCATGCCCTTCAAACAGTCTGAATGCTTAATATTGACGACCTCCAATTTCAGTGATAAAAGCTAATTTTTCTCATGGAACACTAACAAGTTGACATAGATTGAAACACTGTCTCAGTTTAAAACATTGATATTGGTATCATTAATAGAAATGTACACCTGAAAAGGAAGCATGTGCAAATTTGCATGTTCATCTTTAATTGGTGTTCAACAAGCCCAAAAATAATTAATGTGGTTAAACCAATGTGGTAGAATCTGTGTTTATGTGTGCAAAATCAGATTGGGCTTGGAATGAATTTAGGCATAGCATGGGTAAAAATGATGTAATATTCCATTGATAAACATGCACTAAATTACTGCACACTTAGCTCTAATGCACGAAGTGATCTCACCCCAAGTGAGATTGCCAATTTTGTGCAAAATTAGAGGCAATTGTTTTTGCTGTGGGCCCCAAGCTGATTTTGCATTCGGACCTTGTACAGACAGCACTCAGAGACTATCATTGCCTCAGTCTGGCTGGGTATACCCAGGTCCCAGAAGTGAAAGGTCACTGTCTACCCCACAGTGCCTGCTCTCATTTTCATTGTAATGTTTTCTATTAAGTTCAATGACATGATTAAAATTAAACTGTGAAGCTACAAAAACAATGTTATTGATGCTGCTGTTATGCTGCATCCTGTGTCACTGAAACTCCAGTGAGATTTTTTGGTGCACTGATGCAAAAAGTCCATCATAGTGCTACTGGTCACAGCCAGCATAAGTGTACATCAGACCATCTCCAAGATGCCTTAAATGGTCTTTCACTGCTTTTGCTTTGGTGTGAAGCCTTCCTTTTACTTAAACTTCTTTTCATGGAACATTTCCTACAACTTCACCAATTTTCTCCCTTCCCATCCTGAAGGTGCTATCTCCTTACTGAGGTACAATTCCAAGGGCACCCTCCAGTACCACACCCAGTGACCAATATGACAGTGAGTGTCAGTACTGTAGTTGATTGTAGGGCACATTAAGCAAGTCAACTTACAAATACTTCCAGCACAAGTAACTGGAGAGTAATCAGCAGTGGAAATACTTGCTGAGCTCAGCTAAATCAGCAGAGACCAGGGACTGAACCCAGGCCTACCATGTCTGATAAACCTGCTGAGTCATCAGGGCAGGTTTTAGAAATGTTGATGGCCTCCTGTGGTACCAATCAGTTTCTTGGTTGAGAAGGACAGACAGGAGAGTAAATGCTTTTCAATCCATAGAAATCCCACCAAGTCAGAGACCAGAAATCTGCACTGAACAGATGCGTTAAAGGGTGGGGCTTTAGAGCTATGTCAGTCCTCCACTGTTCCATCATAGTGCACCTGATTTTGATTGCAGCCCCCTATTCACATTAGTGCTCAAATACTGGCAGTACTGTATCAGCAAGCACAATGTATAAAAAAATCACCCACAGTCAATAGCCACCACACTGTCTGATAGCTTCAATTTGACCCGTGAGATTTTGCCTTGCAACACAATGCTATTTAAACATTCTTAAGGTAAGAGTGCTTTGCATAGACCTGATACACAATCAAAATACGAAAAGAGGAGGAATAAAGTCAAATTTAGGGAGAAAAACTACACCACGGTGGATTGATTGGAGAGGGCAATCCATACAGAGAGTGCTTCTGTGAAGATTGAAAGCTTTTGTAAACAATGAGAGAATAGCTCTGCTTGTGCTGTGTTGTGTACCAGCCAACAGGGTTCTTTCATACCCCTTGATAGCTGATTGATTACTGTGTCCCTCATTTCCTGAACATGACCTCATCCCCTCAAGTGATGATGAACTTTGCCCTTGCTTGTTTCAAGGGAGGCATTGTTACTGACCCACTAGTTGGTCTGAAGATGTACAAACTCTTAGAGGCATTAGAAATCAGCAGATCTGTTGTAATAGTGCTATTGTATTGTTTGTTTGTGGAAAGTTTGTTTTCCTGGTTGTTGAAAGAGGCAATGCTACAGAAAACAGGAGATCTGCAGTAAGGAGACACAGTTCACAGTAAAGCAATCAACATGCCATTAATTCAACACCATAGCCAACAGACAGCTATTATTTGGGGGAAACAAGTCACTGCAGATTATATCATTGCCAAACAAAAACAGCTGCTCCACTATACAGTATAACAGCTGTTTCTGCACAAGTTGAAATTCCTATTTTTAATCCAATTATATGTATTGAATAAGCTGTAAACTGAATGGCCAGAAGGCATCGCACGATCTCTGAAACGATATTATTGTTCAGGAAAGTAACTTAAAAAATGTTTAACATTTAGCAATAGCTAGAAAATTGGCCATGGTTTTCTGATCATAACATTGGCAGTAACCCATTCATTTAGGTATGTTACCATCAGCATTATGATTAGAATGTCATGACTATTATCATGCAGTTTTCTAAAATCGTGCACAATCTCACTTTTTACCCTCATGTTGCCTATGTTTCAACAGTGACTGCACTTCAAAAGTAATTTATTGGTTGTGAATTGCTTAATGGAAGTCCTGAGAAGGTGCTATCCATACATGCCTGCTTTTACAACTCTGAAGTTTCAGTCTGTTAAAGTTATCTTTCAACAACATGAAGTCAGAGCTTTCAGTTTCTTAATTAACCAATGAATTTACTTAAGAAAACCTCAACTGTTTCTTAAACTTCCAGAGATCTGAGGGGTAATTTTATGAATTTGCAACCAGGCGTGGAGCTTTGCATGCCATGAGCATGTCTCTGGAATTTGGGCGTGCAACCCCGATTATTCATCCATAACACACTCAAGTTCCCAGTGTGCAATCTTGGCAGTCAAAGGTCCATATCAGGAGGGCAGATTCATGTCATTATCCCTCTGAGGTATACATGAGAAAAGCTGACGACAAATGACATAAACAAAATCTGCCAATTTAACAGCTGGTTTCTAGAATTTGCGAACACTGTGCATACACAAACTACATGGCACACATATTGTCATTTTATCACCAAATTGTTTTCTGCTACTGCACACAGGCTACTCCGTCCTGCTAGGTAATACCCAACATCCTCCTTACACAGTGTGTTCCAAAAGCAACCAGCTTCTGCTTCCATGCTTTTATTGGCATCTAAGCCTTCATCACCATACAGAAGCTTCAACTGGACACCAGCCTCATGCACTCTTATTCACATCCCATAATATATCTCTCCTCCCCTAGAACATTTTCCATATACTGCTCCCAGCTACAATGTATCTCTTCACCTCTTTGTCAGACCTACGACTTCCCAGCTCCTCACCTTCAATGTCTACTTTTCTAGTCTTCCTTTGTCTTCGTACTATGGGCACAATTTTGTTTTTTGGGAAGATGTTGCTGAATCCCATTTCATTTCTTCCTTAGTGATGGCAATTACAAAGAATCAAAAACTGGATTTACTGTGATGAACTGTGGCATTGACATAGCCAAAAACCTTAGCCTTATGATTTTTTTCAGGGGAAGAAGTAAATTTTGAACTCATCAAGAAAATAATAATCAGTACTAGACACCTTGAGGCCAGGTGTCCAATGATCAGGCCCAGTGTGAAACTCTCTCTACACTGCTTCATCAGTAAACCGTAACTCCCTAATGCACCGCTGTGATATTTTCGTTTCCTACCTCAACTCTTGTGGCCTCCGAGAGTGAAACTAACAATTTTGTGTCACTTCATGATCAATTATTGCTAGTTTTGGGCTGCGTAGTCATGCCTGGAAGGAGCTCGGCTAAGGTTGCTCAAATTCAATTAATTTGGAATTATTCCAAACCCAGGTCTCAGAAGTATTCTAACTACTGCCACCTCCAGTGCTAAAATGGATTTGCACAAAGGACAAGTGGGTAAAGATGCCAGGAACAAATAAATCTGGCATTAGGAAGAAGTAAATAGATATCTATGATCTGGTATTCCCTCTTAGGATGCCTTTACATTGATAGTTATGAGTGTAGTAACTTAATCCCATCCACCTTGCAGAAATCTTGTATTAGTATTTGATCTGTACATAATTATTAATACAGTAGTGGCCTTTCTGTTTGTGGTTGTAATGTATGCCTCGTCATTGGAGAGCTGTAAGTAATGAGCCTCGGTTTGCACATTATACTGGATTTGAAATGACCACAGGCGTTCATGCATTTAAATTATCCTAACTATCCTCACATGACTTCTAATACTCAATACTGTACATGGTTTAATATATCTCTAAAAGGTTAATATGCAGATAAATAAATGTACAAGTACCAATAGGGCAATTATATTATACACACAATGTGTGATATGCAGTTCTCAGCTACAAAGTCACCAAAATAACAGCGTTTCATTGAACAGTATGAGACCACATCATTGAGGTAGTCTCTCCTGCTTCGTAAAACCATAGAATGTTACAGCACAGAAACAAACCATTCGGCCCATCATGAGCAACCCAGTCAAATCCCACTCAAATATTCCTTTTTTTTAAGTGATTATCTAATCTTTTAAACAGTCATGGACTCTGCTTCAATAACAGTTTGTAGCAGCAAATTCCACACTTGAACCGCTCTCAATGTAATTATATTTTGCTAAACTCCGCTTTAATTCTTTTTGTAATTATCTTAAATTTGTGTCCTCTCATCACAGTCCTTGACCAGTAAAAACAATTTATCACTATTTACCTTATTGAGACACTTCTTGAAGACCTCTATCAAGTCACCACTTTCTCTTCTCATCTTTAGTTGAAAAAGCCCTAACCTCTCTTCATAACTGTAACCCCTCATCCTTAGTAACATCATAGTGAATCTATGCTGAACCTTTTCCACTGCTTTTATATTCTTCCTATAATGGAATGTCCAAACTTGTACACAATAAGTGCAGCCTAACTAAGGTCTTGTACCAGTTTAACATTACCCCTTGCTTTTGATTTCTTAACCTAAAACCAGCTACAGCAGAACTTCATTTGTACCATTAGAGAGCCAACTAACTAGTCAGCTCTAACATTAAAATTTAGACCTCCCCTTTTTGCTGACTAGTTCTGCCAGCTCAGCACTATTCTAAGCAGGTATCAGATTCAATCCAGTGCCTGTACAACAGTGCCCCAAAATAATTAGATGCAAGACTGAAGAGAACAGTCTTAGAAACATAATTGCAATAAGAAGTAAGCAGTATAGAACAAGGCAAACTGGAGACTTATATTTCTCCATAATTTCCAAGAATATTGGATTAGAATACGACCTGCCACAATAAAGCATTATTACTACAAACTCTCAAGGCTTGGCAAAATGGTCCTCATCCAGGCTTCATCCTATTGGCATTTGAACTCTCCTCCTGAATATAATGCTACCTGGTAAACTAAAATCCAGTAGAAGTCTTGCTAGATGCCTATCTTTATGAAAGCCATCATTCCTGCATTTTAAATTGCTACTTTAAAAAAAATGTAGAATTAAGCTTCTAATGTGAAAGAAATGTTTCCAACTCACGAAAAATGAGTTGATAGGATGTATTATTACAATAATAGACACAAAGTTAGTGTCAAGTTTGAACATCTGGGGTTGGTGGGGGACTTGACAGCTGGACAGTAATTTGTAAAGAATGTGCATAAATTCCAGTCTTTGCTATACGAGTACAGCTGACCAAACCACAAATAGCGATTAATGCAACAACGAAAACAAGAAACCCAGACTTCATTAAGGTTAACATGTGAAACAAGCAGTGACAAAAGAAGCGGAATAAGCTTGTAAATTCCAGCTGAAAACCTTTTGAAACTGCAGTTACGGATCAGAGCGCAGAAAAACCCAGACAGTTAAACACATCTCACAAACAAACAAACTACAATATCTATATCATTTATGAACTGGTTTCAGCTTTATGCAACATTGACTGCATTCCTGTAGATCCTATTCATTGGTCTATTTGAACTAAATTTACAAATACTTATTTTAATGAAATACCAAAATTGTGCAACATGTGTAAAGTACAGCTTACAAAACCTTTCTGCCATTTCCATGGGAATAAGGATATTTTAATAAATCTATTTCAGTTTTGGATGCTTTACTTATTTAGTTTATTAAAATATATCTTCTTTATGCAAGACATCCGATGAAATTGCCTTTCCAATTAAAGTTAAAATTCCTGCATCAGTGACAGGGACAAGCGAATTGGAAGATTATATTCAGTATGCAAAGTTTAGATTTTCCAAAACCAAACCAAAGTTGTTTTCGGAAAGAGTGATCAGCACATGGAATGGAATCCTGGACAGAGTAGTGAAGGCAAAAACCCTGGAATCATTTAAAAATCAATTGGATGCTGCAATGAGGGGGACTGCAGGGTGTTTATGGATGGATGAATTAAGATGGGATTGATAGACCTCCCCATCCATAATAGTCTTGTGATCTTTAAAAAAATAGGAAGCAAGGAGAAGAATCTAAATATCATGGAAAAGATTGGAATTTGACTCATTCACAGCCACAAACTTGTGTGAAACATTGGGGGAGCAGAACCAAGGCACACCTCACGGTGGAGACTATCAACTGCCCACCACCCGCTTCTCGCCTGAAAAACCTAGAATATGGGAAATTTTGAAGGGGTTACAGTAGCATAGTGGTTATGTTACTCAAATAGTAATCTAGAGACCTGGACTAATAATCTAGATTAACATGGGTTCAAATCCCACTGCAACAGTTTGAGAATTTGAATTCAGCATAAAATAAAATCTGGAAATAATAAAAAGCTGGTAACTGTAAAAGTGACCATGAAAAATGACCATTTTGTCATAAAAACCCAACTGGTTCACTAATATCCTTTAGGGAAAGAAACCTATCATCTTTACCTGGTTTGGCCTATATGTAACTCCAGTCCCACACCAACCTGGTTGACTCTTGACTGCCCTCTGAAGCCACTCAATTTGGGCAACTAGGGATGGGCAATAAATGCTGGCCTTGCCATTTATACTCACATCCCAAGAATGAATTAAAAAAAGCAAGTAACTTTACTACAAATGTAGTCAAACATTTGTAGCTGACTGTCAAGTTCTAGTAAAAAGCCCATGCTCTCCGAGCAAAGAAAAGGTAACCGTCTCAGATTGACCATCTTAACCCTGGGGGAACAGTTGCTCCCTCTAAGTTGGTGCACTTGGATTCGTTTCAACCCATTTAGATAAATTCAGATGTGTTTGGTTGTCTAGCCTGGCTCAATGCTTACTTTCAGTGAATAAAGTATTAGAAGATGAATGAAGCGTGCCCTTGGTTGTATTTCACACAGGGGCACAAACATCATTGGCCTTTTGGAAATATTAAGGTTAAGAAATAGAAACATTGTGTGGAATTTGAGAGTAAAGGTTCAAAATCGTCAGCCATGGCTCAGTTGGTAGCACTCTTGTTTCTGAGTCAGAAGGTCGTGGGTTCATAGACCCACTCCAGTGACTTGAGCACAAAATCTAGGCTGACACTCCAGTGCATTGTTGGAGGTGCCACCTTTCAGATGAGATGTTAAACTGAGAGGGCCCCGTGTGTCCTCTCAGGTGAATGTAAAAGATCCCACGGCGCTATTTCAAAGAAAAGCAGGGGAATTCTCTCCGGTGTCCTGGCCAATATTTATTCCTCAACCAACATCACTAAAAACAGATAATCTGGTCATTATCACATTGCTGTTTGTGGGAGCTTGCTGTGCACAAATTGGCTGCCACATTTCCTACATTACAACAGTGATTACACTTCAAAAATACTTAATTGGTTGTAAAGCACTTTGGGACATCCTGAGGTTGTGAAAAGCGCTATATAAATGTAAGTCTTTCTTTTTAAAAAAAATTGGTGGCATCTGGATTCCTTACGGTGCTGGCAGGCAAAACGGGCAGAATTAGCAAAATTACTGACACTTTCAACGGGTAGATTGAATAGTGGTGCCTAAAAAATAAATTACATGAAATGAATTTGCCGATGGTGGAAATACTAGCAGTTTGTATTCTCCATGTGCATTAATCAAGGATCATGGGATAATTAGTAAGCAGCAAATAAGAGAAAGACAACTGGAAAACTTTCAAATACAGTTACAATTCCCAGTGTTAATAACACCAAGATAATAGAAAGATCCCACTGAAATCACATATGCAACATTAAAAGCACAGAAGAGGAGCAGAGAGCATTAATGCCCACTCCCCCCTCCCACTTTGGAACTATTTGGATCTCAGCAACAGCCAATGCCCAAGGTGTTTTAGGCTCAATGGAGCACTTCTGAGTTAAGTAAGTTACCCATAAGTGTAAGAACAAATGTCTATCTTTTCTAGTGTGGTTCTCTATGCCCTTATTGAACAGTACTTCAACAACTTTTTGCACTACCGGTAATGCTAAAACCAGAGGATTGGCAAACAGTATATTTAAGAAATGAAGTGTGTTTAAAAGGTACAGACCTATTAAAAGTGAAACGATGAATTGCATTACCAGTTAAAGATGATATGATAATCAACTGAGGCTGGGGTTATACTGCACTCGGTGAGAGAGAGCCTCCTGGATGGAGTCTGTACCTCATGATTTTAGTGCACTGGACAGTCTCCTGAATTACACCGTTCCTTCTGTGGTTTTGTGTACCCAAAACTATTCTATAATGATTCAAAAATGGCAGTATAACTGTACCTTTAGTGGTTATATAATCCAAATCAATTTGCGTTGGGTGGTTCTGCATAGTGGACTTCAATACGTTCTGCGTCAAAAAGGTTGGACTCAGATTTTGTACAGGGTTAGTGCCTGATTTCAGTCGCGCAGTTACCGAGAAGCACCAGAGGCACATTAGACATGTATGAGTGTGCATATAGGGAGAGGCCAGGTATTTCCCCAGAGGGAGGGAAGAATATTTAAGCAAAGAGTAACCCTGGGCGCCCTCTCCTCCAAAAACATAATCAGAAGAGCACTGAAGATGGGCTGGAGCTGACTGTCTGCCTGTACCTCATTGGGTGTGTGATAGTGAGAAGAAGGGAAGAAAATATTTGTTAAAAGCTTAACCTGAGTTCAAGTTAGAATAGGTAAGAGGCCAAGAGTAGCAAACTACTAATTGCCACACTGAGCTGGCTGCCATGAAAATGGACACATAATGGAGATTGCTGGAAAAAGAGTCAATGACCTTAAATAAATGGACTGCAGGTCAGCAACTATAGGAAAGGAATGGGGAGTGTAGAGCAAAGGAACAAAACAGATAAATGAAGCAATCAGAGAAGGCATTTGGTCACTACACGCAAATCAAATTTGCAAAGTTGATGTTGTATTATGTCTGGTGTTCAGCAACAAGCTACCAATAACAAAGCAGCTTTGTGGCAGGAAAGCATGTAACTTTTGAGAATCAGATTCAGATTCAACATATTATTAGGGCAAGTGCCAAACATGGGGAGGAAAAATAAATTTAATGCCGGACTTTAACAAGAGTAGAATTTTGAGATGAGACTAGAGTTCAGGAAAATCTTCTGGAAAACTTTGCTAAAAGGCAGAAAAACAGATGAGAAATGGAATTTCTTTTTAACCAAAGATCTGAAGCTAAAATCTATTCCAGTGAAGGGAAAAAACATGTAGGGTTATGGGGAAAGAGCAGGGGAGTGGAGCTAATTGGATAGCTCTTTTAAAGAGCCGGCACAGGCATGACAGGCTGAATGGCCTCCTTCTGTGCTGCAACATACTATGATACTAAGAGATTACTGTCTTGACCAAGGTCGAAGTGATAATGGGGGCTAGAGAGGTACAAGGGAAATACAATGGCGGTTCGCAAGATTAAGGACTGGCAACAGATGAAAACGGTCTAATACAAAGAATGTTTGAATATTTTTTAAAATTAGAATTAGAGATAAATATGGGAAAATAGGGACATCTCAGGAAATTAAAATCAAACATTTTAGTTTAAGAGTAAACTGGTCTTATAAAGATGATGAACGTACACTCAGTGGAATGAGATGCCCTAAGTCTATGTCATCCCAGGACATCAACTTTACTACCACAGAGAAGTCCTACAACTGGCATTTTGTTATAATTAAGAAAATATTAAGTCACCTTGGACGTATACTGGGGGCAGTGCTTAATATTTGTGATTCTCTTGGTGAGGAGCAGAGCTCAATACAATCAACTGGTCAGGAAATCATGGGTCTGTAGCCCTAATAAAATAAAATCCTCGCTAATCGGGAATCAGCCTTTACTCACATAAGCTTTCTTAAGAGAGTATTGTTTCCAAAAACTGAGAATAGTGCTTGAGATATTAAGGAGTGCTAATTTATTGGACTTCTTCATGAAAATGGCTCAAATAGTAGGTTGTGATTAAACAGGTATTTCAAAAGGTATTTGGCTAAATAGAGCACAAGAGTGATTAACGAAGGCAATGCCTCATCCTTTAAAAGGAGTATTTGATATGTGAATTGATAATTGGTTCCACAATAAAAGCAAATAATGTGTGGCAACTGAGGGAACTGGATCATATTGAAAAGCAAAGGCTAATGGATATTCACAAGAATCTGTGCTTAACCCTCAAATATTCATCATCTTCATTAACAATCAAGAGGATCAGGTACATAAGCAGTATTCATCTATCTCTATATGACACTTCACGGTGGGGTACAGCCCATACTGATCACTTCTGATGGAGCTTTTGGTGTTCACTGCATTTCAGTGCACTTTGTATTCTGAGTGTTTCTGTGGCTATTTTTGTGCATCAGTTTATTTCCTGCCTGTACATTACTGTATCTGGTATTTTCGCACCGATCACAACTCCATTCACAAAAACATAACACTGGGCGTTGAAGTCTCCAATTTCTCAGTGAATCTTCACATCACTCTGCAGTGGGGCAGGTGCTCGTGTGTTAAATTAGGGCTGGTTTCATTGTTTGGCCTATTGCAAAAGTAGCGGTTGGTTGTATAGATATACTAGGCCTACAAAAAGAGAGGTAATTCTCAGAATTTACGAAGCGTTTATCAATGATTCATCGAGTACCAACTGTTTTCAGCGAATTATATTAGATAATCAGGTGCTGTTCAGTGAGGAGAACGTGGGTATCATGCCCTGGTGCCAAACAAGTTGACCTGCTCTGTGTATGTGGGCTTAATGGGTCAAATGGATGTTTCTTATTCCATTCTAATTTACTGGCATCTTTCAATGCCAAAGAAACAGTAGGTACCAAGGGGCAAAGTAAGTTCTCAAATCACCATTGTTTTGTTCAGGAGGACACTTTGCTGCATTTATTTCCCTGTATTCCTAAAGCATCAAAGAACCAGAGCCACTCTGTGGAAATGTTGACTTCCCTGCATTATAGTATAACTAGTTGAATTATGGTCAGTTTACTACTACCATAAACTAGGCTGAAATTGTCCAAAGTAATTTCACGGAATATCCCTGCAGTCAGCAGAGATGAAAGATTTTTTATCTGATTGATCTGAGCTCAATTCAAACCCAGGACTCAAAAGATGAAAGGGCAGTGTGCAAACCTACTACACCACCCAATCCCCTTAGATTACTGATTATATTAACGTTATGTATTTAAAACCATCAAAGCTCTTTACAAACCCAATCTGGATTGAAATCCCATTCCAAATGTTTTTTTAAAAATCACTTACAGCTGTTTTTTGCAATTTTGTAGTTTAGCCCAGATGTTGCTATGTGACATCAGCACCAGGGAGAGGTTGCAACTTCTCTCTCTCTCTCTCTCTCTTCCCGCCCCCCACCCCCCACCCCCCCCCCCCCCCTCCCACTCGCCCCTTTCCACTGCTGTCTCAGTCAGATGTAGCAATGAGGATAGACAGGACATTCCACAGTGCAGGTTTGGTCAACATTAGCAATTCTCATAGAAATCAGAGCAAATTCATGGACCATGAGATACAACAAACTTCGCACACTTATTTTGTAACAACTTGTCATCACAAATTTGGATTTCCTTTAAAATTATAAAAATAGACGTTCCTCTTATATCAGACCCATCACTGTACTCTGGTTGATATTAACAACAAATGGACATCATCAATTAAATCAGCCAAATGATACATCTGCTATAGTGTCCTGTTGAACTATACATTGTGTAGTGTTATATTTTCATAGGGCAAATCCTGTGCCAAACCAAATGACAGCACACCTACACAGAAGGCGCATTGTGCAAATGTTGTCTTTTGAATTATTTTAGCTTTATTAATTTATGGGTGTGAAATGAAAGGAAGTATCACAAAAGTACTCAAGCCTTTTGAGTACCAAGAAAAGGCTTGCATTTTACCTTGCATGTAATGTAAAACATCCTGTAGAAACTGAAGCCAAACTTGCACAGATTTTTCACAAACTAAACATTGTTGCAGGATGACTCTGCCAGTGGCTCACAGCTTGCACAACCTTAAAAAAACACCGTGCAGTTTGCCAGTATCTACTGAACCATTTTTTTCACTCTCTACCTTCCTGCCAGAAAGTTTTTCAATGAAAGATGGTTTCCTCTACAACATCTCATGGGAAACAGCAGTGTCATTCAAATTCAGCCATTACTCTCAACTAAAGGAATACTCATTTCAGTCACTGCGTACTCTTTGGGAGCAGTAACTATTAAAATCTCAGAAGGTGGACAAATCATAGTATCCAATTATACTACTTGCTCTCTGGTCCCTCCTGCAACAGCATCCCTAAGAACAGAATTTTTATTCACAGCTTCTGCCTTTTAATAGTGTTCTAGATATTATAGGAATAACTTTTGAAACACACCATAGATGAAATAAAACAAAAGGAAACTTATTGTAGTTGAAAGATCTCGATAGGGATAGATCCATGTATGACCTCAAGCCCGACTAGATAGAGATTAAAATTGATTTGTTACACATTACTGTGCATTCTCTGTAGTTGTGGCACAATTACAGTGGAGAACTGATTATAAGTGCATCGATTCTTTCTACAGATACTAACTGAGCTGCTGCATATTTCCAGTGTTTTTTTGTTTTTATATCAATTCAGCAATGTGTACAGAGGTGGTGAATGACATTACTGTCATGGATATATCTGAAATGGTAGCAGTGATAAAAAGTGCCTGCTGAGTTCATTGCAATGTCTGGGTGGAGGGGGAAGCTTAGATTAAAGGTGTTGCCGTGATATTAAAGTGAGCTAATTTAAGTCAAATTATTTACATGTATGGATATTTTCTAAGTGTTGTCTTTGACTACAGAATTTTTAAGTCCAAAGAGCAGACATTAATTTAGCAGCTTTAACACGTTAAAACGTCCCCAGGCACTTCAGAAGTGGCCAGGCATGGAGCATTAACAGAAGAGATAGGAAAGGCGATCAAAAGCTAGGTTTGAAAAGGAAGTCATGGTTGTTAGTGAGCCTCATGTGAGGCGTGACACCCCTATCAACAATTTTACCAAAAAAGACAGAGTATATAATGAACAATCCCTCTTTGTATATGCCAGCTTTTTCTCCAAAATTAGCGACAGAGAGAATTGCACCTCAGAGAGACACTGGAAAAGGTCTGAAATTCTCAGATGTGCACCTCACACAATCGAACAGATCACAATAATTCACATCCCATTGTCTCTCAGAAAACATCACACATGTTCATCGAGTCTCTTCTACACACATGCACGCACATGCAATTGTTAATTCCATGCACAATCAGATTAACAATGTGATTTACAAAAACTCCATCTGTAACCAAATCCATTGCTTTGTATTATAAGTTTAATCACTTGGTCTTTACATGTAGGAATCAAACTGACCCATACCTCAGTGAAAGTCAGGAAGGCGTAAAACCATGTGTAATAGCAAACCAGACAGTGAACTCCAAGACAATACCGTTCTAGGCAAGGAGCTTAATGTTTATATTTCTAAAGTCCTTTCAGCTACAGTTTTTGTATGGTTAAGGTTTTGATGCGTAGATATGATGGACTGAATGGCCTCCTTCTGTAATATGAACCTCTTTGGTTCTATCAATGCATAGACAGCAGGATAGTGGGATTAGTTTTGGATTGCTCTAGCAAAGAGCCGGCACAGACACGAAGGGCAGAATAGTCTCCTTCTGTGCTGTAAGCTAAGGTGCTACGGTAGACCAAAGTAGGTTACCAAAAGGAAAGTTGACCTCTGCATGAAGTTATAGATTTGTTTTCTAAAGATTAGGTCTTCTCATTGTGTATATATGTTTATATGCTGGGGCAAAAGTGTCAACTTGACTCAACTTCTGAGAAGGTCATAGATTCAAGCCCCACTCCAGGACTTGAGCACATAATCTAAGGTGACATTTCAGTGCAGTGACAGAGTGCTGCATTGTTGGAGGTGCCATCTTTTGCGATGAGACTTTAAACCGAGGTCCCATCTGTCTGTTCAGGTAAACATAAAATATTCTATGGCACTTTTTTGAAGGGAGTTCTCCCAGTGTCGCAGCCAACATTAATCCCTCAACCAACACCATTAAAACCGATTCATCTCATTGCTGTTTCTGGGACCTTACTGCACACATTTGCCTACAAATCAAGTGACTACGCTTCAAAAGTAACTCACAGGCTGCGAAGCACCTTGAAATACACCCTGAGGATGTGAAAGGTGCTATATAAATATAAGTTCTTTCTTTCTTTGCCTGTAGAAAATCAGTATTAGTTTATGGCTGGGTATCCAAGCTTTTGTTTTCATGGACTACATAGTGTGTAACATGGGGCCTTGGGTGCAACATATAAAGTTTAAGTCCATGCAGGTGTCTCAAGTTGCTAACATTGGCAGATCATGGTGATCTGATTTAGGATTTATCCACCAATAAGGCAATGGTGCTAAAAACAGTTCTTTGTAAACCTCCCGATCCACAACATTCGAACAGGACAAAGCAGCAAATCAATATGTATAAATAGAAAAATGGCCAGGGCTTCAACAGCTGGATAGCAAGGATTTGGGTGGCTCTAGAACTGCAGGTTGGCCACCCCTGGTTCTTTTAGAATTAAAGGTGAGGCAGAAATACTGAGTTAGCTGATCACAGTCAGTACATTGTGGGGAGCGGGGTTGTTGAAAGTGCCTTGGTGTTTCTCACTATGGGGAAGTGAAAGGAAATTAACAAGGATTCCTGCACATGATCACCATCCAGTGACCTCTGCTAGAAAGTGTGCATATGTGGATATCAGATGTGGATTGGATTGCCTCAACTGTGATGTCAGCACCTGCAGAACTGCACCTCATCATGAGAAGAGGGAAGAAATTGGGAGCAAATTACAGGGGAAATTTTAGGATGCTAATTTATTTGGTGATTCAATTATAAGGCAAATTGCCTCAAGACAGTTTGGGCTCTGGATTGACTCTAAACTGAGTTTTTATTTATATACATGTTTACATGTATTCTGTACAGGTGTTGCATGTTTTGTGTCTTGCAGGAAGGGTACATTAAGATTTGTGGTATGGTTGTGTTTGTGCTGAGAGGAACATAGGTTTGAGGCTTGAAACTCTTTTGTTCTTGGTCTTTGGTGTTCATTTGGGTTGGATGAGTCCTTAATTTAAGGCCCCACCTGCTTGTTCAGGTGGACTTGAAAAAAAACCTTGGCACTATTCAAATTAGTGCAGGGGAAACCTCCCGGTGTCCTGGTCAACATTTATCCCTCGAATAAAACCTCCAAAAACATACTTACTGTTCATTTATCTCATTGCTGTTTGTGGGACTTTGATAAGCACAAATTGGCTGCCACATTTACCTACATAGCAACAGACTACACTTCAAAAGCATTTCATTGGCTGTGATAACCTGAAGATGTGAAAGGCAGTATATAATTGCAAGTTTGTTTGTTAAGGTCATTGTCTTTGATTTTTCATCGAGTCACTTATTTTTTGGATCTGACAAACTCTTATCTATTTGTTTAATTGTGTCCTTTTCCATTAGATCCTGGAATCTTATTATGACTTAGTTGTAATTTGCAAAGCAAAACTATTTACCTGTGTAACAGTTTTTCTTAACTTAGATTTCTGTCAGTGTACCTCATCTCAAAGGAACAGTCTAGATGTCAGGTCTAAAAACAAACAATACACACTGCCCTCAGTTCAAATACGAACTATGACCCTTCCGCTAAAATATTTTTCGTATCTAGCACCATGCTGAGGCAAACAGTGGTGACCTCTATATTGTCAGTTGCTGGTTCTTTGATATAACTTCATCTTCTGATGGTGTGCTCCCAAAAACCTAAGGACAAATTTTATAAATGTGCAGTCCTAGCAAAATGATGGTGGTGGGGCCATGCCAACAAATTTCACGCTCTCTGTGGACAAAGCTTCCCACCTGGAGTACAAAATCATAAAATTTACCCTAGTGCAAACTTTGACATTACCTCTATTGACTGCCATGAACACATTGATAGTTGTTAAAACAGTCACTTTGCTTCCAAACAGAAATATTTTGAGCAGGCCCAGTGCCGTGAACGGCTAAGGTGTTCTTTTCAATTACCTTCAAGGTATTGTCATCCAGGAATTCAGTAGTGATCTGAATGACAGCACCTCCCAATCCTAGAAAGATACTCTACCTCCCAATCTAAACACTGATCATCTGCATGGGCTTCACTCCTAAGTGATGGGGCAGCTTTATAGCTGGGGTATTGATCTTGAGGTCGTACAGTGTGAGATTGATCACGTGTCATTCAGGGATTCTTGGACCCTCACAGCCAGCTACCAAGGACACACTGCTTACCTGTTTGAGATCCTAGGTTATCTCTTAAAAGAAGAAGAATAGATTAAAACTACATCGTCACAGTCACAGGCTTTTTTTTACCTCATACATCCAAACACTGAAAGGTCTTTGCCAGGAATCTTTCTTTTCCAGATGTAAGTAGGTATTGAAGAGGATGAGGTAAATATATCGTTCCAGGTACTGCAGACTTCGCAGCCGCAACAGCTGCATCTCCTTCTCCGATTTAGCTGTTTTTATCTGCAATGGCCAAAACAAAATTGCTGCATTCAGGACAGAGCAGAAACCAAAAACATCTGAGTTCATAACACTGACAAACTGTCTCCTGGGAGAATGTCGAAGAAACAGTTTATTAAACAAATATACTAGAAACATTTTCTCAGTGACCCCAATATCAACCAATGCCTGACCCTCCCTGCTGCTCAAGTCATATTCCTGGGTCTTGCATTCCAGCATTTACCCTGGGAACCCTGATGCACTGAAATGGGAAAGAAATGACTACACAGCAAACTTTGAGCCTTGACCATCTCTCACAATAAAAATCTCTTGAATTGCCTGGCCACAGCTGCAGACAAACAGTGCCTGGGCCTGCTGAGGCATTCACTGAGAGCCTATGTACATTAATAAAACTCAGAGCATAGCCCTACTGGCAGTTTCACTGCTCCATTTCTCAACATATCAGTCTTTTGACCTTCTTGTGCATAACACAGTGCTGCCTTATCCCTTTTCACAGGCAGTGCAAAATTGGAATGATTTGTTGTGTGGAAACTAAAATGATATGGGCTCCCGGTGAAAGCTTTACACATGTGAAACGTAGAACAGCTCCTTTTATAAGAATGTGGCGACATTTAAGAGACACAGCCAATGTTTACAATTGAAGCATTAAAACAGTGGTTTTTTAAACACTGTAGGACTATATGCCATTTCTTCAATGGGTCTAAAGTCCTGTATCATGAGGTGATGTTGGATTGCGTGATGCAATTGCATTTGTACCTTTTTCAACTATCTAATCAGTACCCACTGTATTGAACGGAAATTAATTCAGTTCATTCAACGACAAAGGCACAAACCCAACATTCATTAGACAAAATGTACCCCATGTAGACTCGCATTACCTCACACAGAGGCACAAACAAAATTGCTGTTGATTCAAGGGTGATTCCAGCTTTGGGAGAGTTGGTTTTTGATTGTGTTTTGAAGGATTTTTTCCCTCGAGCTTTGTCCCTTTCACTCCTAAGAGATGACAGATGCTAGAGTATAGTCCCAGGGTTGTTGGATGGCCTCCCATATCTTGAGCAACTGGTCATTCTTCACATGTGAGCCTAGACGGTGAATGTCACCGGCCTTCTGAATTGTAGGAGGGACATCACAGCTGAACCTCTCCCTGTCCATGGGACCCCTGAGGCCAGTGTATTGCCTCTTCCACTGCCCCAGCGGAGAACAAACCGGGGTTCAAAGCTGTGACCTTCCCGGGTATGCACAGTGTCTCAAAGTGAGGTACAGGAGGAATGAGACATATCATTTATGCATCCGAGAAATGACTCACCAATGTCACAATTCAAATCCAATGCAAACTTTCACAATAATAAAGTTCGAACATGAGGAAAATGTCAAAATTTGATGTGAAGTACTGTGAAAGATTTATTTTTAATCATATCATTTTAATGCATTTCTTCATCCTGATCCCAACATTTCCTAAGGTGACATCATATATATATATAATATAAATGACTTGGACTTGGGTGTACAGGGCGCAATTTCAAAATTTGCAGATGGCACAAAACTTGGAAGGGTAATGAGCAGTGAGGAGGATAGTGATAGACTTCAAGAGGACATAGACAGGCTGGTGGAATGGGCGGACACGTGGCAGATGAAATTCAACACAGAAAAGTGTGAAGTAATATATTTCGGTAGGAAGAACGAGGAGAGGCAATATAAACTAAAGGGTACAATTCTAAAAGGGGTGCAGGAACAGAGAGATCTGGGGGTATATGTGCACAAATCATTGAAGGTGGCAGGGCAGGTTGAGAAAGCAGTTAAGAAAACATACAAGATCCTGGGCTTTATAAATAGAGGCATAGAGTACAAAAGTATGGAGATTATGATGAACCTTTATAAAACACTGGTCGGCCACAACTGGAGTATTGTGTCCAGTTCTGGGCACAGCACTTTAGGAAGGATGTGAAGGCCTTAGAGAGGGTGCAGAAGGGATTTACTAGAATGATTCCAGGGATGAGGGATTTCAGTTACATGGATAGACGGGAGAAGCTGGGGTTGTTCTCCTTTAAGCAGAGAAGGTTGAAAGGAGATTTGATAGAGGTGTTCAAAATCATTAACGGTCTGGACACAGTAATAAAAAAAGAGAAACTGTTCCTATTGGTGGAAGAGTCAAGAACCAGAGGACATAGATTTAAGGTGATTGGCAAAAGAACCAAAGGTAACATGAGAAAAAACTTTTTTATACACAGCGAGTGATTGTGATCTGGAATGCACTGCCCAAGGGGGTGGTGGAGGCAGATTCAATCATGCCTTTCAAAATGGAATTGGAAGGAACAAGTACTTGAAAGGAAAAAATTTGCAGGGCTACGGAGTTAGGGCGGGCGAGTGGGACTAGCTGGATTGCTCTTGCAGAGAGCCGGCACGGACTTGACAGGCCGATTGGCCTCCTTCCCTGCTGTAACCATTCTATGATCATAATTTACAGCTGCAACGTGAAGTGTTAAAATGTCTGTTTGGCACAAGCAGCCTGCGACATATCGCTAAAAGAATGTGCGTCATCTACATGTATGAAACAGTTGTCTGAATTTATAATATAGTTTCAAATATATCATTGACCAAAATGAATAGCAGTAGATTACTGAATTCATCAACTGTAACAACACTAAATTGTCATTTGCATGGTCATTTTGACTCTGGTTGGTTGAGATTGTCAATAGCGAGTGCAGTCACAATGATTCACCATTTATCAAAACAAAACCTGGTCAAAATCCTGGAACTCCCTTCCTATCAGCAATGTGGGAGAACCTTTACCACACGGACTGCAGTGGTTCAAGAAGGCGGCTCGCCACCACCTTCTCAAGGGCAATTAGGGATGGGCAATGAATGCCGGCTTTGCCAGCGATGCCCACATCCCATGAACAAATGAAAAAAAATATTAGCTTGTTTTGTTCACAGCACCTCTCAAGCATTCAACACACTTGAAAAGAAAAATGATTTAGGTCACCCACTGTAGCTGTTTTGACCAGGTAGAATATCGATATTAGGATATACCAGTGACATTCACACACAAACACTTAACATATTTGTGCTACACGACTCTAATATTTGTATTATAATAATAATAATAATAATAATCAGCTTAAAATAAATGGATTAATGCCTGTGTAAAAATACAACATATTGTAGCATGAACCTGTCAGCCATTCGTACATGAACTTCACAGTTAAGAAATTCTATAGTTTAAATAAAGTCTAAAACTGGGAAAGTACCAAGATGTCTGGACCCCCTTCTTTAAAGCCAATATAAGCCACCTTTCAGAAACTCCACAAAACATCCCTACAGATTGAGGCACTAGCTAATGCCAGGCAGACAATGGGATTGAGTAACCACATACACCCTACTTCTGGCTAAAATCCATCTCCCTTCTCCCCTCTTACAGCATGCAGCCCTGATCCTGAAGCTGATGGTTAGTTCTTTAAACCTATGCTAATAACTCCCATATACATGCAAATATGGAGTAGGTAAGTATAATGTGGTGGATTTATCAACTGTTGCTATAAAGGCCGATTTTAATTTGGGGCTGGAATTGGGGGTGCAAGGGCTGAAGCAGGCAGCAAATCGTCTGCCCCCCACCTTCCCCCCCCCACCCCACTGGACCGTGAGGCCTGGGAGATTTTAACACCCGGGTCTCATTTACGTACCCCGACTCTGACTCTCACCTGAAGCTGGTGGGAATGATATCACAGCTGGCAACCAGGAGTCAAAATTGATTGGGGTGAGGCCCAGAAATGGGCCCTGGCAAAGTAAGTACAGGTCTTGGGGGGGTGGGGGACGTCGGCAAGTCGGCGATTAGAGGAGAGGAGGCAAGCCTGGGGCAGAAGAGGCCCAAGGTACTCCAGCTCCTTCTGACCCAGAAGGAACCTTTTTTAAAAAATGTAAAAGTCACGTACCTCGGCCTCCTGTGGCCTGGATCATAGCTGCTGCCAGGTTTGACTGGCGTATTGGAGACTGGGTCTTAGTTGAGCCCGTGGTTAAAATGGCGTGCGCTCCCCGATGATGTGATCGCAACGCGACACTGCCATTTGAATCAGGCCCCTCTCCTCTGGAGCGGGCGGGCTTCTCATGCCTGAATTTAGGCAAGTAAAAATGAGGGGACGGAAACACGGTGTGAACTCCCCCGCCATCTTATCCCCCGCCCACATCGTTACCGGAGAGGGGGTGGAGGGAGGTTAAAATCGGCCCTTTGGTATATCATTAAAATGTACCTTTAGGCTGCTTGGTGGTGGTGAATTATACTACAGTTTTCAGGGAGTCTGCCATACTTTGTGATATGTTCAGTACTCCACAACATGCTCATTCAACAAAGGATTATAAGTGAATGTCCACAGGAGAGAATAATCTCTACTCATACTTGAGGATTCAGAAACCCGTAAGAGCCAGGGCTTTCTGAAGGGGTAAAATTTTGCCCAAGATTGCCCTCACTGATTCCCGATGTTATAACTCAACTGGTTTCCAAAATGAGGTTCTTCACTGGCACCCTTAAATCCTAAATTTGAGTTTAAGTAAGAAACATTACACTAACAAAAAAAGGCGGGCAGAAGACAAATGATTAACAAGCATATATTTTTACATGCTTTTAAACAGTTTCTCTTTGGTGTCTGAGGAACCTTTTCTTGGTGAGTGCTGTGGCTCCAGACCGCTAGTATTACCCCTGCCAGGGGCGATTAAGGGTGATAAAGCACTACTGATGCTGGCACCTACAGTTATTGTTGGCAGAGCCATGTTCAGCACAAAGACCCCCCTCAGTAAAGATTCTGCAAAGTGCTCCGGAGAAACGTGTAGTGCACATGGATGGATAGTACTGGAAGCATGGGCCAGGGCAACTCCATGAAGTGATCTTGGTACAGATCCTATGGGTACTCTCACACAACCCTGATTGCACTTATCTCTGCTAGACTGTGCCCTAAACATGGTCAAGACCAAACTGTATGAAAGACAGAAAGAGGTCAATTTAGGTACTAGCAGTCATTTGTTTTATAGTTTTTGGAATCCTTCAATTAGAATACCAAGCACATGCTCTTCACAATATTTTGCTGTACTACATTTTAGTCCTTTCCCCTTTATAATTTCACAAAAAACCCAATTGGTCCATCAGGGAAGGGAACCAGCCACCCTTCCCATCCTGGCCTGCACGTGCCCCAGTCCAACACTACATGGTTTACTCTTAATGCTCTCACCGACATCACAAGAACAAATCTAAAAAAATTCGATTCTGTAAATAGGTATTTTTGGCAAAACTACAGATTTTATGGAGTCATGTCATTGTTTTATGTACTTTTACAATTTTCTTGTAAATAACAGAGGTAATCTTCCCACTCCCCATCCCGTAACTTTTTAACAGGTCCAATATGGAGCACAATAAGTAGCACACAATCAAAACGTGTAGCAAAGGTGTTTTGCAATATACAACACAAAAAATCATTGTGTAATTAGTGTGCAAAGGAAAGTTTCATTTTGGCTGGTTTTATTGTATTTTGTTTCTTTGAAACACAGTTGCATAAAGTGGTGTAAGTGAATGCAAAGACAACCCAAAATCCAATGTAAGGAAGGAAAAAGAACTTGGCTTCTGTCTGCAAAGTGCAGGCAGTAGAGGCTGACCTCTGGTGATTCTCTGAAGGAAGACTGGCTGGGAGGCAGGCAGCACTCTCCTTGATACACTGCATTCCTTTCCATTCACCTCGTCAACACCCCATCCCAATGGAGATTCACTCTGGACTTATTTAAAGTTTCACTTAATTTAACCAGGTTCTCTCAGACTCCAAGCTTGGCACCATTTTGAGTCAGAATCTGGCAGCCGATCTTTGTGCTGGTACAATTTTTCAACAAAATAAATAAATTGGCTGATTGTCCAAAAAAGAACAGCAGTGGACATGAGCAAAATATGGTGAGAAATTCAGCACTTGGATGGTCTGATGGAGATATCATGAAACAATGGGGAGAAGGGGATCAAAGCAAAATTCCTGCTGGGGATACTGCATATCAAACATGCTGAATATCAGGGCCGATTCCTGGATCCCATGGTCCAGGCGAGGAGCTGCACTCATGGGGGCGCAGTGTGGTAAATCGTGGGGGTACAGTCTATGATTTCCCATTCATTGATTTCAATGGACGGAAAAATCATGGGCTCTGAGCCTGTGATGATCTCCTTGTGACCACAATTAGCCCCACCATTTCTCACACACATCTACTCTTTTGCTAATATTAGCAAAGATGAATTCTGGCTCCAGATTTCTGTTACAAGATTAGAAATCATTACATAGAATCATGCAGCACAAAAGGAGACCATTCGGCCCATCGTGCCTGTGCCAGCTCTTTGAAAAATGTATCCAATTACTTCCACTGCTCTGCTCTTTCCCTACTGCCCTGCAAATTTTTCCTTTTCAAGTATATATCCAATTTCCCTTTGGAGGTTACTATTGAATTTGCTTCCACTGCCCTTTCAGGCAGTGCATTCCAGATCATAACAACTCGCTGCTTAAAGAAATTTCTCCTCATCTTTCCTCTGGTTCTTATCTTAAATCTGTGTCCTCTGTTTACTGAACCACCCACCAGTGGAAACAATTTCTCTATAGACCTCTTCTCCCAAAAGGCAAAATGAGAAACCTGCTTGTGGAAGATTCAGGACAGGGAGAAATAGGAAACTTTGACATGTTGCGTTGATGAATCCTATTAAGCATCACATTGAGTTAACAGCGGACATCTTCAGACTCCGTCCTCAGCAGAGTCTCTCTCAAAGGGAGCATTAAAGAGAGAGAGTCGAGCTTGGAAATCAGACCTGCTAATCTCCATGCCTAATTCTCCGATCTGCAGTCCTGTCAAGTGAGACTCTGGGGCGATTTTAACCCACGCCACCTGATGTGAACAGGGTGGCCACGCAGTTAAAATCACCCTTGAAAACTTATCGCCCAGTTCTCGCCCGTGGCCATCTTAACTGAGCCTTTTTTTTAGGTGGCCGAGGCTCCTGCCTGAATCAGGAGCCTCATTAGCACATGCAAATTGACGTCCCATGATGTCATTAGGACCCCGCTAGCATTTTAACCGGCACTGAAAGGGGTGTCCACCGTGCCTGCCCTGCTCAGTAAAACCTGAAGAAATAGAGGCCTGAAAAGGTACATTTTAAGCTTTTCTTTGTGGGCCGGGAGAGGCTTGTTGCCATGCTCCCCCTCCTCGCCCCCCTCCCCCCCAACTATCTGCATGATGGCAGGTGGACACTTGGCTGCCCGATCTCCACCTGCCGGCTTGGGGCCAGCTGCCTCTCTATGCTAGCAGGCAACTGGCCCGTGGAATGTAAATGAGGCCCAACAATTAAATCAGCCCAGGCCTGCCTCCTGTCCACCTAAACCCACTGCCAATTAAAATCTCCCCTCTGTGTCAGGAATGAAGCTGCTGAGAAAGTATCCAAATATGCTAAACTGACATTCAACAGTAACTGATAGTTTTTTCACGTAGCGCTAGATTTCAAATTGGCAAACCTTTTGTTTTAAAAAACAAAATCTTGGTAAGGACTTTGATGAATGGACAAAAATCTTGTAATGCCAAAACCTAGCCAACTTCTATAAAATTGTACAGTCTGGAGGGGAGGGCAGGGATAGATCACCAGACAGTTCTATAGATCATTGGTACATCCAAATTGAGAAGAATACATTTTGCTGGTTGACATTTTCAGTCAAACAGAAAGAGACTAACCCTTTCCAGGGACGGCAGAGACTATGAATAGATGGGGTTAGTCTATCAAAAAAGGGAAGGCCGAATGGCTTTTTACTGTTTCTAGTAAATGTTCTAGCCTACAGAAGTAGAGCTTTGTTCATATTAATCCTCTTAAACTTTTTTTTCTACGCTTAAAAAATATACCCAGGAGTCTTTTTACCAAAAGTTGTTTAAGAGCCTTTGATCTCTAAGATACAATAAATGTTTGATTCCTGATATCAAACACCATAACCTGACTCAATTAATCACAAGTCACCGCAACTAAGCATGACGCTAAGCATTGATCGCCTCAGCAGGACAGGAGATGCTGCTTTTGAGTTAAGAGGCCATGATTCTGTTTGACAGTTCTTGCAAGGTTAGGTTCATCATTCCTTTGTAAGGTGTCAGCCTTTATTTCAACCAAATCCAGACCATATGTTGAGCTCTGCCGGCCTACTGAGAGACTTGGCTAGAACTGTCTACACTCACACAAAAGCAGACATGGGGTCTGCTGAGGGCTGAACCATCCTCATCTCATGTTAGTCTCAGGATACTTTCCTGGAGAAACAACTAAGTCAAAAGAACGAATAATAAATTTCAGCAAAATGTGCAACTGGCTTGACATTTTGAGTGCCTTATTACACGCTGTTTCTTAATGGCAAAGAAATTTCGATTTAACTTTTCTGTCAAAAACGTTAAAAAAAACGTTTTGTAATTTGGAAATAAGAGCGATCAATTTCACAGGCGGCAGTGTTTTTTGAGAAATGGCGGATGTGCTGCCGACAATTTTCTGTCCATTAAAATTGATCGACAGAAAATTGTAGCCAGTATATTGGCCATTTCCTGATATACATTGCTGAGTCCCTGCCGGAAGCAAGCACTGGCGGAATCAGTCCTTCATTTAGCATCAATCTACCATAAAACTTTGGGAGTGCAATTTAATTGCAGTATGTGATTGTCTGAAGGATCATACACCTGGTTCGGTTAAAAGTTATTTCTGGCAGGGTCCGTTGATAGCTCAGTGGATAAGTGGGCTGGTACTGTGCCACACAGACCAGTAGGGTTCAGGGTTAGTCTGCCTACCTTGGATTTACTTCCAGTCCTAACAGCAGAGGGAAAATGTTCCAACTCCTCACCTCCGGTGGGGAGAATCACCTCAATAACAGCAAATATTGGAAATACGGGTACGCGCTGAGAGAAATTGTCTCATCTCTGGTCCATTCAGCCAAGGTGGGCCCCTATTCATTTCGTGAATAGTAGGAGATATTTTCTTGAGACCCATAACCCAAGAAAGAAGGCGAGGTAGCTGATTTTATTGGCAGGTCTACTGGCACATCACTGAACAGGGAACAGATCAGAGGGACAGCCCCTCACTTGCTGGGAACACAGAGAGAAAAGGACAAAGAAAAAGTTGGACAGTCAGCCAGGTGTGGGGATGAGGCCCTGTCTAGCGAGGAAAACTTACTCATTTCAAGTTCGGAGCCAATCAAAATCAGAAAACTGACCAGGAAATATTAACTGAATCAGGTAACAGATATTTTTTACTATTTTTCCTTGTTCTCCGGGAGGTTCTGTGGTTAGTTGAATCAAGGTGAGATTTGCTTTAATCATTCTCCATGTACTCACTTGCTATCTACAAAATAAAGCAGCTGAATGATTAGTCGAGCCTTGTCTCACTAAGTGTTTCATTCTGTCTTCAGATAGATTAGAGAAACACGTAAGTACACATATGAAAGATACAATGTCCAGTTCAGATCACAAGGGGTTTCCATTGTTATACTTCTGCGTTACGTGATAGTATAATTAGATATTGGCACACTCCTGAACATAAGATGCTCGGACCAATTACAGCAGTGACCAGGACCGCTGTAGCTGTGAGAATATCATAGCAGCCTCAACATATGTAACAGACGCATTTATTATCCAAGTTGTCCTCAATAGCAAATGATTGTACAAACCAAGTGGCTTCAGAGGGCATTATGAGTCAATCACCTAGTGCGCCCTGGAGTCATGACTAGGGATGGCAGGTTCCCTTCCCTGAAGGACATTAATAAACTAGTCGTGCTCTTTTTTTTAAAAAAAACAGGGATCCAGTAGCTTTCAGCCTACCATCAGTAGTAGGGAAAATGCTAGAGTCTATTATAAAGGATGTGATAACAGAACACTTAGAAAATATCAACAGGATTAGACAACATCGACATGGATTTATGAAAGGGAAATCGTGTTTGACAAACCTACTGGAGTTTTTTGAGGATGTAACTGGTAAAATAGATAAGGGAGAACCAGTGGATGTGGTTTATTTGGATTTTCAGAAGGCCTTTGATAAAGTCCCACATAACAGGTTGTGTGCAAAATTAAAGCACATGGGATTGGGGGTAATATACTGGCATGGATTGAAAACTGGTTAACAGACATGAAACAGAGAGTAGGAATCAATGGGTCTTTTTCGGGGTGGAAGGCAGTGACTAGTGGGGTACCGCAGGGATCAGTGCTTGGGCCCCAGCTATTGACAATATGGCCCCGATATTACCAGGGAGGCGGGTTGGCAATGGGGGGTCAACTGGGCGTATGGGTAACCTGCCCAGTAAAATCGGTGCATTCCCCACGCAATCGCAAGTAAATTGAAGCCACTTACCTTGGCTTCCGGGTTTCCCGTTGGAAACCTGCGCAGTGGGCGGTCTGCGCACCCGCATCACAGGCTGTCAGCTGGAGGAGCCCTATTTAAAGGGGGAAATCCTCCAATGCTGCTCCTGCAGCAAACAGCCAAAATTACAACATGGAGCAGCCCAGGGGAAAGGCTGCTCCCAGGTTTAATGATGCCTCACTCCAGGTCTTACTAGATGGGGTGAGGAGGAGGAGGGAGATCTTCTACCTGGCGGATGGGAGGAAGTGGCCTGCCTCTGCCACCAAGAAGGCCTGGCTCGAGGTGGCAGAGGAGGTGAGCAGCACCAGCAACATATCCCGCACCTGGATACAGTGCAGGAAGCACTTCAATGACCTAACTAGGTCAGCCAGAGTGAGCACACTTACTCATTCTCCTGCACTCCACATCACTGCCCCCACCCCACAACTCCTTCTGCACTGCCAACACTACTCTATCACATCACTCCTCACACCCACTCAAACCTCATCCTCAACTTACCTGCACTTACTCACCTCCCCAGTACTCATCCCACCAGTACCACTCAACCCAATCCTCATACAATCTCATGGCTCTGTCTCATACTCACCCTGTGATGCATCTCTTTCACGGTCACCCTCACCCAACCTGCCACTACCTCTGCAGCAGCCACAGGGGATGCATCACATATGAGTAGTAGGAAGCGTAAGGCAAAGCTTTCGTGAGCACACAGGGGATTTGACGGTTTGTCATGTTTTTTATTTATATTTGATTTTGGTTCAACTCACATTAAATATTATATTGTCACCACTACTGTCACGTCTTGGCCATTCTTGACTGGCTTGTGCAATAAGTCCCTTTCATGAGGTTCTCCATGAACACCCACACTTGATGCCATCCATTGGGTCACCCTACAGTGAGTGTATGTTTAGTTGCATGACTATTTTGTGCAGGTGCCTGTGGCGCAGCACTGTGTTGTGGAGCTCCACGTGGCAGAGGTGGACGGCGTGGCTGGCGAGGCTGGTGATGTTGCTCGTCCTCAGATGAAGTGATGAATGCAGCCATGGCGCCCCCCGCCCCCCCCCCCAATCCTGACGGTGTGAGTTTGAGGGGGTCCGTAAAGTA